>NC_022016.1:56846056-56858423 GCF_000317375.1 Microtus ochrogaster | reverse complement strand
TAGTTCCAGGACAGGCTCCAAAGCCACAGAGAAACACTGTCTCAAAAAACCAAAAAAAAAAAAAAATCATTTTGTTTCTTCCTTCCCGGTCTTGGTCTCATTTCTTTCCTTTCCTTGTCTTACCTTGTCCACTGGGATTTCCAGGGTGGTGTTGAAGAGAGGTGGTGAGAGGTGAGGTCCCTACCTGGCTGCAGAACACTTAGTTTCTCACCATGAGAAATAATATCCACCATTGGTTTCTCATAGACTTTCAAAGAGGCAATTTCCCTTCCTTTCTAATGTGCCGAGTGTTTGATGACAGTGTTGGGTTCTGTCAGGCACCTTTCCTGTATCCAATGCCTTGATCAGATGATTTTTCATCCTTAGCCCACTGATGGGAAGGATTACATTAATTGCATTTTTAAAATGCAGAGCCAGCCACAGGTGAGATAAATGCTAGGTGGTAGTGGTGTTTACTTCTTTTGGTACATTGTTAAGATTTTATTTCCTAGTAGTCGATAACGCTTTTTTGAAAATCTGTGTTCGTAAGAGATACTGTTTGTTCTATGAGTTTTCATATCTTGAGCTGGATATAATATGAATATAATTATGTTCTCAGGATGTATCCTTTCTCCTGTGTTTGCGGGAAGAGACCATATGGCATTGATAGTGTTTCTTATTTAGCAGTTAAGAGAACTTGCCAGTGAAACCATCTGGGCCCAGTGCTTTTTTTGTCTATATGTCTGTCTATTTCTTTGTTTTTGAAACAGGTTTGTACCAAACTCCCTGTATGGTGGAAGCTAACCTTCTCTACTTCCCCGCACCAAGGAGTGGAATGACTAGGCATGCACCCACATACCTGGTTTAGTGCTTTTTATTTTTAAAATTATTAGTTACCTATTCCACTTCTTTGATAGATTTGGAATTATTATTGCTTTCCTCTTATGAAAGTTTTGGTAGATTGACTCTTTCAAAGAGTTAGTCTATTTCATATAAATTCATTACATCATGTGGGTGTATAGTTGTTCATGAAAGTCCTTGGTCATCATTTTAATGTTTATTGGATTAGTAAAGATGGTGCTTCCTTCAATCATGATGATTTGATTATTTTCTCTCTTAATTGGCTCATGTAAAGTTTATTAGTTTTATTGTTGTTGTATTTAATAAACTAGATTGTGTATTTGATTTTGTTCCTGTTGTTTCCCTATTTTTAGCTCCATTGATTTATCTTTTAATTTTTGTTGTTTATTTTCTTCTCCTTGCTTTAAGTTTCTATTTTTTCTTTTCCTGATTTCCCTAGACGGAAGCTCCAAGTTCAGATTATTTATTTCATGTAGTGATTACTTTCTAATATGGGCCTGCAATGTGATAAATTTTCTTTGAAGAATGTTTTTACTGTATCCTATGAAATTTGATAAGCTGTATTTTCAGTTTAATTCAGTATGTGTTATTTTAACACGTTTCTCTTGAGATTTCTTCTTTGACCCAAGCACGACTTAGAATTGTATTGTTTAACCTCCAACTGTGTTGGGATTTTTTTCCAGCTATCTTATTGGTATTGATTTTTAGTTTAACTCCACTGTGACCAAAACATATACTTTGTGTGATTTCTATTCTTCTAAATTTGTTGAGGTATGTTTAATAGCATGGCATATTGTCTCTTTTGCTGACTGCTCCATGTTAGCTTGGGACAAAACCATAATTGGTTCATGACATCCCTCAATCACTAAAATCTGGAACAACTGACTCCCTTATTATCACCTATGTTTTTCTTTCCTTGTACTTTAAATAAGTTCAGATTTCATTACCTATCCCAGTGTAATCACAGTGCAATCACTTGTTACACTTGTTACTTAGAGAATTCTGACGAAAAAGACTACTATGTGCAGAACCAACACATCTTTTTCTTACGAAATATACAGATACAGGGGGGCCAACTGTAGACATTACACTATTGTTTGGAGAAGTATTCTGTAAATGTTAATGTGAATCAATACATTGGTGATTCTGTCAAGTTCCACTATTTTCCATGTATTTATTTTATTTTTATCTGTATAAGTATTTTGCTTGTATGCATGTATGTGCACCATGTGTGTGCAGTGCCTTCAGAAGCCAGAAGAGGGTGTCAGAGTTCTAGAGCCAGAGTTACTGACGATTGCAAGCCTCTCTGCTCCCATCTCTCTAATACACACAGCATTCTTTCTCTTTGAAGACAGACTTCTATCATTAATAAAGTGATGCTGTTGATCATTGTCTTCCTTTGAAACCCTTTATCTTTATGAAGATAGACATTCTTAGGCTTTTTTGAGTTGTGTTAGCATGGTAAATCTTTTCCAAATTGCTTTTCTATTGCCTTCTGGCTTCTTTGAGAGTTTTTTTTTTTGTCTTTGATGTTTTGTGGTTTGAATATTATGTACTTTGGTGGCCGTCACCCATTTTCGGTGTTTGCCTGGTTTGCTGTTCTCTGAGCTTCCTGGATCTGTGGTGTGTCATTCTGTGGACCTGTCAATGGCTATCATTAATAATTAATGTTTAAAAATTCTCCATCCATATTTCAGATGTTCATTCTGTTGTTTCCTACTTTTCTTCTCTTTCTCATACCTCTAGTGGTTACATTTAACTGAGATTGTTTTGCAGGCTTGACCATTCTATTCAATGTATTTTATTTTTATTTTCTGTTTGCATGTTGATTTTAGAGTTTTTAACCGGTCTCGATTCGAACTCATTGCTTTTTTTCAGCTGTGTCTAGAGGTGCGGGGGGGGGGGTTAGCATGTGACTTGAGGCTGTTAGATTTTTATTATGAGGATAATGGAAAGCTGTGGAGGTCTGGAGACACATGAGACAGATGTGTATGGGGATCGGAGAAACAGAAGAAGGGAGACCAGCCAGAGGCTCTTATAGTCATTCATGCTAGAGGAGGCAAGAGCCTGCTCCAAGCTCAGAGCCAAAGGAGTGTGAGCGGGTCCAATGTAGTTTGGTTTGGACAGTTGAGCCAGCTAAACAAAATATGAAGGAAGACACATTTTAAAATACTTCCATTCTTTTTTTATTTAGGATGAAACCTAAATAGTTATCAGCTGTATACCTGTCTTGGCTTTTAACTCATACAGTCATGCCTTGAGTCACAGTAGAGACATCCTTGGAAATGAATTATTAGGTACTCTTGTCATTGTATAAACAGCAAAGAGTGTACTTACCCAAACTTACATGGCTTTCAATAGAATCTCATGGGAGTCCCCTCTTATAGATACAGTCTCTGTTTGTTGACCAGAATGTCACTAGATGAAAAGGATTATAGGAAATATTTTATGTGCCAACTTGCTTTATCCCTTATTACATATAGTCTTTACTTAAAAAATAAATTTTATTCTAAATTATAAATTTAATAGACACATAATATTTGATTAACTCATCCTCTTCTGGGGGACATTTAGAGTATGTTTTACTTTCATTGCTTCAGGACTACCTAGTGGGATGCACATTTTTTGTTTTTATTTTTGTGAATGAGTGGTTTGCCTGCATGTATGTGTAAGCATCACTTGCAAGCCTAGTGCCCACAAAGGCCAAATGAGGGCATCAAATCTCTTAGAAACGTAGTTGTAGATGGTTTTGAACCACCATCTGGGTGGCGGGAATCCAATCTGGATCCTTCAGAAGGGCAGCCCGGTCTCTTTGCTGCTGAGCTGTTGCCAGTCCCAGAAATGCCTATTCTTTAAATGCACACATTCTTATTTTCTAGATCACCTTCCCAGATCCACAGAGCTGATTTGTGGAACATTGCGGCTTTCAACAGGCACTTATTAATCCCTCTCCAAATGATCCTTCCAGTAGCAATTATGAAACCCTGTCCACAGCGCACCTATTCCACTTTATCTCCTCGCCACAGAGTATTATCTTCGTGTTTAATCTTTGCCGAGTTGATAGGCAAACAATGTTATCTCGCTGTTTTAATTCGCCGTTCTCCGATTGTAAGTGAGGTTGAACATTTCCTTGACACCATCGACCGAGTCTTCCCTGAGTCATTACTCAGGCCGCAGTTCACCTGCAGAGGCATCAAGGATCTGTTGGGGAGGGGCGGGCGTTTCTCCTGCGAGTGACAAACAGCCTTACTCGTGTAATTGAAAAGCATGGGAGTAGAAAAGTCACATTTGGTCTAATTGGATTCCAAGGATGCCGTTAGGACTCTGCTCCTCATTGTTGTCCTGGGTTTCACTGCCCATCAAGTCGTGTGCTTTGATTTCTGGTGCCTTACGGTAACCTGAGCAGATAGCTGCTTGAGAGCTGCCTGGTGGCAAGACCCAGTGTAAAAGCAGTAGACCCAGTTCAGAGTTCATATCACAAGCATCAAGGGATACCCTTGATGGCGCAGAGGTTCAGCTGCCAGGCCTGAGCTGGTTGTAGTGTTCCAGCCCAATGGCATGGAACAAGAGAAATGGAGGCTGGGGCAGTCTCACCGGAAAGAGAAGATGTTGGGCGTTCACCTGAGCACTTGGGGTATTATTAAAATAATGTGTCAAAAAGCATAAAATTTCTACATAGGAAGTAAGTAGGTTTGCCTCTCCATCCCTCCCAGGGATGAGAAACTATCAGTCTTTTCTTTTCTTTCCTAATATGTGTGGTGGCCCTTGGCAGAGAGTGGCTATCCATCCTCATCTTCATTGTGATGCTATGCAGCACACTGTGATTATACATAATGGATGAGAAACAGACATGCCCTGAAGAGAGAGGAGGAGAGCACCTAAGCTTTCGAGAGCCAGCATCACCCATCACTGAGTTCTGAATCTCAGAAAAGGGCGGAAACAGGCTGGGGAGCTGGCTTGGTTTTTAAAGCACTTGCCTTGCAGGAAGACCTGAGTTTGATACCTAGAACCCACATGGAAAGCGTGAAAGGGCCAAAGAGATGGCTCTGTGGATAAGGTACTTGTTGTACAAGCCTGAAACCCAAGCTCACTTCCCTTAACCACACATAGAGCACACGTCTGTGGTCCCAGCACTTCTGTGGGGAGACAGAAGGTAGAGATATGAAAATTCTCAGCTCATTGGCCAGCTAGCCTGGTGTACATGATGGTGAGACCCTTTCTCAAAGTAGAAGGTGAAAGGGTACGACCAACAATGAAGATTTCCTCTGAACACACATACACACACATGCGCACATGCACGTGCGAGCACACACACACACACACACATACACATGGGGAGGGGAGGGGTTAAAGTCACCATAACACAGTGTAGAAATAAACCAGAAACCAAATGTAAGTTAAAGACTTGGGGAAATGAAACCAGTCAAATGCAGGCAGCTGGAGCCCTGTGGCTGAGCCTCCCTCTGAGTCAGTTTCCCATAGGTAGTGAGGATGATGCTAAATCCCCCAACCCCCCCACCCCCATTCTCAACATACATTCTGGAAACATACATTTTCTCTCAGAGCTCTGTGCAAATGACGATGTGTAAATTATAGGCAATTAATCGCATCATTTATAGTCCCTGCAGATCTAAGCCAGATTGGGTCTCAGCCGCTTGAAAGTAAACAGCATGGCCACATTCTCTCCCTATGGCGGATGCCACTTCTTTCAATTATTTAAACGTGTTTGGCCTGGATGCTGGGGACCAGCTGCCCAGTCAGGGACTTTTGCAGGCCTGTGCCTTAGGTCGCCAGGAGCAGCAGGAAGGGAAGAGGGGAAACAGCCGGGCAGCCCCAGCTGTGTTTGGTCTGGTTCCAAGTGGGAAAGACTCGTTAGTAAACAACCTTGCTAATAGTTACCATGTGGAATTTCTCCTGGAATATTGGCAGGGGAAGGCTCTGCAGAGGAAACATGAACCTGGAGAGATTTCTCACTGACAGGAGGCGCAGCCATGCTTAGGGCCAGGCCAGGCTACCTGACCAAGCCCTGCTCTGCTCATTCCCTCTCCCAGACTCCCATCAATAACCCACTAACAATAACAAACTGTTACACGACACCCTCAGGGTTGTTGGGACCAAGCACCCGACGAGATGTTTGCAGTGAACCCCACTCCTTGCCTCTCTCTTCCTCTTCACGTTTCATAGACTCTGATGATATTTAGGGAGTACCCACCTGATGCCAGGTCTGTACTGGCATAACACAGGAACTCCTTCTCATGTTGTGTTGTCATTGCAGAAACTGGGGACTTAAACCCCTAAAACTAAGCTAAGCATTTCCGGTAATAGGAAACACTGTGAAGAAAACCAAGCTAAGGTAATGGGAAGACGGAACAGGAGAGGAACTCTTTCCTACCGAGTGATTGGTTTGGTCTATTTCAGTTGCTGTAAGAGGTACCTGTAGTGATTTGAAAGCAAATGGTCCTCAAAGAGAGCAGCACTAATAGGAGGTGTGGCCTTTTGGGAGTAGGTGTGGTCTTTTTGGAGTAGGTGTGGCCTTGTTGGAGTACGTGTAGCCTTGTAGGAGGAAGTATGTCACTGTGGGGGTGGGCTTTGAGGTCTCCTATGCTCAAGATACTGCCCAGTGTGTTAAGTTCACTTCCTGTTGCCTTTGGATCAAGATGTAAGGACTCTCAGCTCCAGCACCATGTCTGGTGGCATGCTGCCTTGCTTTCTGCCATGATGTTGATGGGCTAAACCTCTGAACTGTAAGCAAGCCACCCCGATTAAGTGTTTTCCTTTATATGAGTTGCTGTGGTCATGGTGTCTATTCCCAGCAACAGAAAGCCTAACTAAGGCAGTACCCAAGGCAGGAAAAGTTATGAAGAAAAGTTATTTATCTTGGGTCGTGGTTTTGGGGACTGGGAGGTTTAAGATTAAGAGACCAACATCCACTCAGCTTCTAGTGAGGACCACACACTGCTCCACATGTAAGGGAAGCAGGGGTGTGGAAGGAGCATGTGTGCTCTAGACAGTGGCCAAAGGAGGTTGAGTTACTTTCTAACCACCCACGGCCGCAGTAGTCAAGTTAGTCCCACATCGAGTACAGTCTCATAAAAACGACATTGATTCATTGAGTCATTATAGTCTCAACTCTCCCTGAAAGGCCCCACCCCTTCTCAACACCATTACCTTAGGGAACCTCAAAGTTTCCATGTGGGTTTTGATGGGAACAAACCAAACCATGTGGAGACTACAAAACTGATTAATGATGACCTTTCTTGTAGGTGACAATTGAGTCATGACTTGAGTGATCCATGAGAGTTAGGTGGTATGTGCATGTGTGTGTGTGTGTGTGTGCGCGCGCGAGCGCTTTTTATTTTCTCTATGCTTTCACATCATGCCTCCTGATCCCACTCATCTCCTGTCCCACCCCAAAGTAAAACAAAATAACGTTCAAGAGAAAAAGAAGGGGGAAAAAGGAAGAAGGGGAAAATCTCATCATGGAAGCTGCAGTGTGACAGAGCGAGTCACACAGTAAACCCCTTTATCCTTGTATTTTTACGTGCAGAGGTTTATCAAAAAGAATCATTGATCAATCCCTGATCTCTCCTGAACCATCGCTGCTGGGTCCTCACTGGGACTATTCCTGTACATTCTGTTGCTACCCTATGTCATGGAGATCCTACAGTCTTGGGTCCACAGGACTTACCCCTCACCATGCTGGCACATATCACAGATGGGGGTGGATGTTGGAGTGGGCCATCACATATCCCTTATTTGGGGTCTGGATAGTTGCAGGGTTGGTCATCCTGCCAGCTCTCCCCTGTCTTTACCACCAGCGTGGGCCCTCCAGCATCACCCTGGCTAGTTCACTCCTTGCAGAGATGAGCAAGGGGTTGGGGGGGGGGCAGTTCTTCAGCTTTCACCTCCTCAGGGTCGTTTCTCCCAAACCTTCAGGGTCAGCTCTACTTCCCAGGCAGGGTGTAGGAGTCACTCTCCCTACTGCTGCAGCTGATGAGGGGCAGGGACAACTCTCTCACTCTTATGACCTCAGGGCCACCTCTTTCATCTGCCTCAGGCATGGATGGGCAGGGAGTGGGGGGTGACATCTCTCCCCTGCCCATGCTGCCTGCCATAGAAAGATGAATAGTAGGGACAGCTCTCCCATGCTCACAACACTGGGGATGGCTCACCCACTGCTCTGTCAACAGGGTTAGCTCTACTGCACTGCCCAGGGAAGGTACAGGGCCTGCTCTCCTGAGTGTTGCAGCTGGTGGGGGGGGGCAGGGACAGCTCTCCCATTAAGGGTTAGTTTTGCAAGATGCCAGGGGAAGACCATTCAGGGGGAGATAAAGAGAAAGGCAGGGAGGGAGGCTAGGGATGCTGGAAGTGAAGAAAGGCCCATGAGGCTGAATTACTGTGACCCTGACAAGAATGTGGTCAGCTTTATCCATTTTGTCTTCCCGCCTGCTCATAGTTTCAGCCTGGCCTTCTCTGCCCCTCCAGCCCCTCCTTTTAGCTCTGTCCCTTCTCTTGCCCAAACTATAAGACGTCTCTCTGCCAGCTCCTCATTCTGAACATTCCAAACTCATAGACTTCTGGGAGTCCAAGATATTATGTGGGTTTTTTTGAAAGTTTGGCTCTTGGCAAAGAGCCAGTGCTATTTCCATCTTGTGTGGAAAATATAGAATTACCGTGAATTATATTGAAAAATTAGATTCATTCACTGCTGTGATAATTTATCTCCCAATCTGTCTCAGAGAGTTAGCAGCTGGTGAGAAAATAAAATGTAATTTAGGCAAAAAAAAAAAATCACTTTTAATCTATGTCTGGCAGGGAGAAAGGGCTATTAAGTGAGCTTACTCTTTGCCAATCAGGTGGTTTTCTTTAGCACACCCTTAAATGAAGTGTTGTGATGGGGACTAATGGGTAGTTGCTGTCCTTGGATGGCCACTGCGAACTGTTGGTGAAGAGGCATTCTCTGCTTGCCCGTCCAAGCTTCCTTCCCCGGGCTCCTCTCTTAAGTTCCATTCCACTGACTTCTGCAACAATGTCCTTTCAAGCCTAGAAGGTTCATGAGAACTCCTGCCTGGATGCAGAAGCACCAGCCCCTCATTTTCACCTCACCCACTGAAGGTCTACAAAATGTTCCTCTTCCACTGGAAATGATGGCTCATTTTCTTCCACGAACGTGTGTGCTCGGGTGCCCTGGAACTGTCCTGACAGCACTGTGTGAGTCAGAACGCTGAGCTGATCTGCTCTGCTAGAGTCTGGTCCAAAGCTCCCTGCAGGGGTGAGTCAGCAGGTCTCACCCAGGTGCTCAGGGAGGAGAGCCTGTGGGTGCCGGCCAGTGCCCTACCTGTGTGTGTCCCATAGTGTAAAGCCAGGCTTCGCACCCTCTGGACAAGCAGTCCTGTCCCTCCTGAGCCAGATAGCACAAGATTCTGGTGGTCCCTTGCTTCTAGAGGAAGGAATTCGCTGGTGGGAAGGCTGGAGGGATTGATGGGGGACACACTGGCTGCTTTCAGTCCTTCTAAGCTCTGAATCCTGCATCCTGGAGGGAACTGAGCTATGGTCAAAGAATGTCTTAGACAGGAATCGGATTCCCAAAGATAATGATGGGGTGTCAGCACACTTCCTGCACAGGACTACATATGAGGTCATTTATGCAAAGGAGATGCATGTGTACAGCTTCTTCGGGAAGCTGGGACACCCAAGATCAAGACGCTGCATCCAGTGAACTGGCTTGCAGAATCAGAGGCATGATAGAGGGATGGCTAACAAACCCATTCTCCTGCCACCTGACCCGCTTCCTTGATGGCGTCATTAATCCAATTCTCTGCAGTAGGCAAAGCCAGTGGAAATGAAGGGAGATTTCTCAATAATGGAGAAAAGCCAACTGGTCTAGAGGAAAAGAGGGCTGACTTCAGGCTGAAGACTGGATTGCGTCTCTTTGCTCATTTGAAAAATCTTTACTGAGTGTCTTCCACTGTTCATGGTATTGGAGACACAGCAGAGAGAATAGGAGAGCAAGACCCTATTTTCATGAAGGTTATATTCCAGTTGAGGGGTACACGTATTTCTGAGTAAAGAGTGGCATGAGTTGCAATGGACACTGTGTGGACAGCCAGGTTCCACACACAGGTGGTCAGCAAAGCCTTTTAGGGGACGTAAGCTTTGCACTAAAGCTGAATGACAAGAAGCCACCTCATGAGGAGGACAAAGAGGGTGAGTGATGCAGTGTTGAAGGCATCTGAAATCTAAGGAGAAAGTAAGAAGGCTCAAGGTAAGGATGGACTGTGAGCACTTCCAGGCCAGATGTGAAACTGTCAGCTCCAGGGTAGCTCAGGGAAAGCAGAATCTATTGCTCCATGGCTTTAAGATAGCCCCTGCGAAGCAGCAGGTCACTGCTCCCTGGCAAAGAGTCCTCAGGAACATCCCCTGAGCTTCCTCTAAGCTGCTGTGTCTTCAGATCTAATTTGTGGCCAATAGAACCTTCCGTTCCTTCTAGTATGAATTTAAACCATGGGAACAAGGTCCACCCTAACTGTTGAATCTCAGGAAGAACTGATTAGAAATTTCTATACCGAGGAAACGAGGCTTCTCCTGGGAGGATAGAGAGTCAGAAAATCGCAACACATGGGGAAAGAAACAGAGGTTCAAAAACAAGGGGCCTACAGTAGACATTAGAAGACACGTTATCCCGAACTGTGACGTTAATTTAAGGACAGAGGATAATTTTAGGTCATTATAGATGTCCTCTTAGTCAGATCTGAAGCGTCATTGCATCTGTGAATCCAAAACAGAAGCCCACTCATGAAAGCATCGGGGGAGGGCAGCCTAGGAGAGATGAGACTAGGAGACAAGGCAGACACCGCAGGAGCCTAGGATGCATGCTGCTCCACACATGTGCCCACTGTGATCGCCCAAACATCTCCGAGCCCATTGGAACCCTGTAGATAGGGAATTGAAAACAGCATCTCTTTAGAAAGCACAAACAAGACAGCGATGTGTGAATAGGGCTCAGCACAGTGTCAGCAAGATGCATCCAGTAAGCACAATGCTGTACTCTCCCCCAGAGCTCAGTAACATGGACCTCCAGAGCTGGCTTGTTTCTCTACAGCCGTGATAAACACCATGATCAAAAGCACCATGGGGAGGAATGGGTTTATTTTTTTTAAGTTTTTATTTATTAATTATGTATACAGCGTTCTGTCTGCGTACCAGAAGAGGGCACCAGATCTCATTAGAGATGGTTGTGAGCCACCATGTGGTTGCTGGGAATTGAACTCAGGACCTCTGGAAGAGCAGCCAGTGCTCTTAACCTCTGAGCCATCTCTCCAGCCCCAAGGAATGGGTTTATTTTCTCTTATAGCATATAGTCCATCATGAGGGGAAGCCAGGGCAGGAATTGGGGGACAGGACCTGAAACAAAGGCCATGGAGGATCAAGGCTTGATAACTTTCTTTGTGGGTTGCCTTCCAGTCTCTTCTTGTGACACTGTCTCTCATTTTTCTCTGGGACTGGATGATCTAGTTGCACTATCTGGCCAGTGAGTGCCAGGGATGGTGCCCAACTGTCCCCACCTTTCCAGTGCTGTGATTACAAGTGCCTGTCACCATGTCTGGCACTTTACGTAGGCTCTAGGGATTAAGCTTAGGTTCACGGCAAGCTCTTTATTGACTGAGGCATCTCCCCTAGACCACCCAGAGAAATCTCAAACACACACATGAATGAAAACAAAAACCAAACCATCAAACAACAACAATGAAGACCCAGATTCCAAACTGAAAACATGTTAGTGCAAATTATGAACTTCCCAGACAAGGAGGAAAAGATTTGCCAACTGTAAGAACAAATGAACGTTTTTTTTTTCCTTTGTAACACAAAGAAAGAAATTGCCTTCCTTTGTAACACAAAGGAAGGAAATCAGACCAACTTTAGATCCCTGCACAACGTGTCATACGAGGAGCAACAACAACAACAAGAAAGATGGAGAAGTCTAATTGCTATTCTAGATCAGCATCCCCGCGCGGGTCCCCGTGCAGTCAGCAGAGAAGTTTGCCCAGATGTGAAGAGGCTCAGAGCACGCTTCCCATGGACTGTGACTGAACCAGACAACAGTAACAACAAAACAACAACGGAAGCTAGAGGCCAGCACCTAAGAGTGGCAGATGGGATCCTGGACTGTGGAGGCCACACTCTAGAGAGCTGGACAAGCCATGAGACGGAGCTAAGGGGAAATGATGGCGTTTAGTAAGATCTGACTACTTTCTTTTTAAAATGCCTTGAACAAATCATTCTAACCTCGATTCAACATCTTATATTTCTTCTTGTGAAAACTGAGAAATGGGAGCTGGGTGCGTTGCCACACAAACATCACTCAGCCCTTGGGAGGTGCAGGGGGGGGGGGCAGAAGTTCAAGGTCATCTTCAGTTACACTGTGATGTTGAGGGTAGCCTGAGGTGCAGAAGACCCTGCTTCAAAAATGCCAAGGCACAAAGATGACAGAATGGTTTCGTAGATTTCTTTTCTGAATCGCTATTGA
>NC_022016.1:56836709-56845581 GCF_000317375.1 Microtus ochrogaster | reverse complement strand
AAAAAAAAAAAAATCAAAGCAACTTCCTAGCACAAAACAGGGTATAAACTTTACATTCTTCAGGTAAAAATAACAGAAAATGCATTTCCAGAGAGCCAAGGTAACAAAAACAGAATCAATATAGGTAAACATAAAACCAAAAACTATAACACAAACAAAACTGTCTGCTTTCAGTAGGACGCAGGAGAGTGACTTCAGATAAGAGTGTCCTACTGAGCTTCAACTGTCAGCCTGACATTCTAGAGCCACTTGAGAAAGGAGTTGCACAGGCGGACTTGCCTCAACAGTTTCTGGCTCAAGGTCTCGCTTGAGTTCCTGCCCTGAATCCTCTCGACAACGGGCTGTGACCTGCAAGTTTAAGCTGGACGAACCCTTTCCTCCTTGGCATTGCTCTTGGTCAGAGTGCCTCATCACAGCAACAGAATGGAACTAGAACAATAAGCTAGGCTCCCTTGTTAAGATTGAAAGACTCCCACTTATGTGACGAACTGAAATCCATCCAAGTTCATATCACAAGAAAGTTAAAACTCTGAAGCATAAAAGAAAGTGAATTAATGTGGAAATACACCGTGTTCCTTATGGGAAGTCTCAACACTTTAAAGATTCAATTTATTTCTAATTAATTCATAAATAAAATATAATTCTAGTAAAAATTCAAATTGAATCTTTAAAACCTTGGCAAAGTGAATTTTAAGTTATACTGGAAGGGATAAACATGGAGAAAAATCAAAATCA
This sequence comes from Microtus ochrogaster, assembly GCF_000317375.1. Lineage (NCBI taxonomy): Eukaryota > Metazoa > Chordata > Mammalia > Rodentia > Cricetidae > Microtus > Microtus ochrogaster. Next base: position 56,844,846 of record NC_022016.1, on the reverse strand, counting down.
AAACTGAAGCAGGAGAATAAAGGGGCACTCTCTTTTTGATATTAAAAGTGTATTTAAACATTCATTAATTTAAAAAGTATATTCTGGTAAAGGTGAAGCTATTACTTTATCCCACTAAGAATGCTCAGAATAAGCCTGTATGAAAAGATAGTATTTTTTGACACTGGGCAAAGAACGGAACATTATTGTGTTAAAGTAACTTGGTAATTATTAGAAATTAATAAGATTGACTGCTACATCATAGTTCATACATAAATGAAGACAGGGGAGATTAAAATATTAAACTCTAAGCCATAAAATGGCAGAAATTAAATATGAATAAAACAAAGCTAAAGTCTTGTTCCATCTCTAGGTGAAAAGTCGGTTTCTAATTCAGAAACCAAAAATAATGATAAAAACAGTGAGCCAAAAAGAGTTAGAAATAAAAATCTGTAATAGAAAAAAAATAGGATTAGACTATAAACGTTACAGGACTCCAGAGTTTACCATGAGTAATACTATGTTAGAGGCACCGTTCTGACCATAAAACCTGGCATGTAGGTCCCAAAGCCTTCCAAAATGGAACCAAAGAGCAAGACCATAGTACCAGGAAAGTCCCTAAATGTACTAACCTTGTTTTTGGACTTCTGTAGTTCTGCTTCTTGCTAACTCAAGTGTGATAACCAGGATGTGATTTGTGTGCACAAAAGACAGAGTTGTAAGGTTTGGGTCTGCATGATGTGGGCAAGTTCCCCCATGCAGCCACCGTCCAGCAGTAAAGACTTTCTTCTCAGCTTTAAGTGTGCCCATGTGCTTGTCTCTAGTCAACTTACCTCTTAACATATAAACACTAGAAACAAGGAAATTCCTTTGTTGAAAAGTTCATAATTAATTTTGAAGGAGAAGAAACAAAACTGGAAACAGCTACACACAGACACACCCCCAAGTACACATACACATATGCACACACAAACACACACATAGACATACCTACAGATACATGCGCACACCATATACAAATACACACACGAATAAACACACAGGTAATGTCCAGGCTACAGAGAACTTCATAAAAAATTATCGAAGAATCAATAGGAAAAATAGGCAAAGCGCACAAACAGATGAATTGTAAAGAAAACAACCAATTAATATATTGAAGGCCTTCTGTCACAGCTGGGAACATGGCTCAGTTGCAAGCATGAAGGGCTGAATCCCAGCACCAGAACTCACCCTCACGTAAACATCGTGTGTGCTGGCACATGCCTGTAATCCAAATACTGGGAGAAGAGATGGTGGATCCATGTTTGCAGGCCAGCCAGCTTAGCCTGCTCAGCGAATCTGAGGCCAGTGAGAGAGCCTATCTTAAAACAAGACAGATGCCACCTAAGAAACAAGACTCGAGGTTGACCTCCAGCCTCTAATGCATGGATGCATATGTGCACCCGCAAACACACAATCATACACACAGAGACAAAAAATTGAACACATTATTAAAAACATTAAAATACAAACACATGTCTCTTGGGAGGAAGAAAAAAACCTAAAATGTGCTTTATTGCTAAGAGAGGGGCCAAAACACAAGCACTTCTATAACAAAACCCTTAAATATGCTCAAAATTGCTCAGGGGTATGCCATTCCTAAGAATGCAGTCTGGGAGTCCCGCTAAGATTTCACCACCAGGTCTTTCTAAGTATTCAAAATCCAGGAACCAGGCCAAGTCATTCACACGCATTATCTCGTTTTACCCTCAAACAGCCATGGGACAGATACTGTTCATTATTATACCATTTTACAGACGAGGAGACAGAGGGCTAAAACAACCCCATGCCCCATCTGGGGTGGCTCTAGACACCACAGGACAAAGGCAATATGAACACAGTGATGGTGTATTGCCCAGAGACTATAGAGAGACATTGTGAGCATGATCAGGGTGACATGATGGTAGTGGCCACAGAGTGGGAGAAATGTGGTGTGTGTGTGTGTGTGTGTGTGTGTGTGTGTGTGTGTGTGCGCATGTGTGCACACGTGTGCACGCGCATCTCTGGGATAAAAAAGGGTGTGGAGCAGAGAAGCGGGAGGGAGGAGAAGAAGTGGGCAGGGAGGGGTCAGGCTATCAGTGCTGTTCTCAGGCCAGGATACATAGCTCAACAGGAGAGCCTTTGCCCCAGGCTTTCCAAAAAACATTGGCGTTTTAAGTTACTGAATGATATCAACCTTAATTTCCTTCTCTTTACATCATTTGTCTTCATATTTTCTTTGATGAATATACACGTTGAGAATCAAATGGAATTTTATTTTAAAAGGGAGACCTAATTGATGTCATTTCTAATGGTATTCTTTTTAATAGAGAAACAGGATTGCTCTTGGACCATAGCCCAGCCCTGATGGTGGATCCAAGGTTGCTGGGGTCACAGAAGTTCTCCAAGCTTCCTTATCCCAGAATGAAAACAGGGCCTACTTATTTAGCATGGAGTAATTCTACTCTTGGGTCCAGAGAGCCTCCAACTTAAAACGCATTCTGGGATTCACTGAGCCCACCCTCTGGCAAACGCTTTGTTCTGAGGTTGAAGCCTCTCTGCGTTCCCAGGGAAATAAAACACATCTCAACGCTCAGGCTTGCATACTGATGTCTGAGAGACTCCTCAGTTTCCAGGCTGGTGGGAAGACAACCAATCCCAGCGCTTGTTCAGTTGACGTCATAATTAATAGTGAATAGAATCATTTCCCTGTCTGATTCTTCCCAGCAAGGTGAGATGTTCTAGAAAGGGAGACTGAAGCACAGAGCAGGGTGTCAGGGTATTGATCAAACTGACTGGTGTGGGGAATGGAATCACACCACTCACATTGCTCCCAGGGCCATGGCCACAGGCTGAAGGAATCCTAGGGAATCTTTGGAAGTTTCTGGTTCAGGCCACCTTTCCTATGAATATGACACAAGGGTTCAGAGAAGTACCATGGAGACAGTGTTGTGGAGCACATTTCTCTTTGACATTTCTGGTACCTCATCCATCCTTTCTGATGTGTGTTTGGTGCAATGTGGAATCATGGAGAGAGTTTAGAGATCAAAGGACAACTCTGTGACATAGTCTTTCTCCTACCTTTGCTTGGACTCTGGGGTCCGACTCGGGTCCTTAGGCAAGTGCTTTATTTGCTGAGCCATTTTGTCAGCCCTCAGCAATTCTTTCAGTTAAAAAAAAAAAAAGCCCAGTGACAGTCAAAAGTAGTGGTTCACGTCAGTAATCTCAGCACTTGGGAGGCTGAAACAGGAGGATCGTTGTGAGCTCCAGGCTAGTTTGAACTACATAGTGAGTCCCTGGGCAGCCTTGGTTCAGAATAAGACCTTGTTTCAAAAAAAGCCAAAGAAAGAGGGAGAGGGGGAGAAGGAGAGGAAGAGAAGAAGAGGAAGAAATGGAAGAAGAGGACGGGGAAGTAGAGATGGAAAGATGGAGAAAATGGAGAGGAAGAGACGATGGGCTAGAGAGAGAGGGTAGAGGAGGAGATGGGGAAAAGAGGAAGGGATAGAGAAAGAGGAAGATGGAAGAATTCTTCATTGAACGGGCAAAACATTTCAGTCGTGAGGATACAAAGATGGACAAAGCAGGTAAGGTCCCCACTTGAAGGGAACTTTACACCTTGATAGATTAAAACGTTCAACAAACATGTAAACATATAAACTAGCAAGTCAAGGAGCAAATTAAAAGTTGCTCAGTGCTCCGTAGAAACCAGCTGAGGAGATGGGAACGACAGGGGCCAAGGTCCATACCAGGTGACTGTAGAGCTGAAATGTAAATGAAGTCACCACTCTAATGGACAGATGGCATCCCTGTTTCCCTTAGCCTGGTCACAGCTATACACAAAAGCCACCTCCTTAGAACATCTTCCCTGGAGTTCTTGATCACAGTTACCAGCTGAGAGCAGATCCCTGCTTGGCATGCTTATCACCAGATAAACCTCCCCATGATGTGTGTGCACACCAGGAAATCCAAGTGTGTTCCCCCACTTTCCCCTAGACTATAGGGTCCATGGGAGAGCTAAGGGTGTATCCTGTTATAGTGATCTTTTGTTTAGCATCTAACACATAAAGCTTGCCTGAAGATCAGAGTGCAGAACTAGCCGCGCTAGTCAGCCATACAGGCCAGGCAGTGGTGGCACACACCTTTAATCCCAGTAGCCACATTAGTTAGCCACAGAGGTTGGTGTAGCACAATTAATAAAAACTCAGAGACAGAAATTGTAGCCTGAAGGTCAGATAAGCAAAACAGCCAGACACCAGTTCTTACCTCTACCTTAGTCCAAAATGGTGATCCTGCCTCCGGGAATCTCAGAATGAGACTGTGTGTGAGAGCTGTCTCTCCTGATTTATATTCTTCTCTAGAGCTGGGATTAAAGGCATGTACCTACCACTACTGCCCAGTTTCTATGGCAACTAGTGTGGCTACTGGAATTAAAGGTGTGTGTTACCACTGCCTGGTCTGTAAGGTTGACCAGTGGGGTTGTTTTACTCTCTGATCTTCAAGCAAGCTTTATTTATTAAAATACTGTGGGAGCCCAAGTGTGACTCAGTTTCCATCTGGAGTCCATTCTGACTTATAAGTCATTTGAGGTCAAGCCTGCTTGCTCTCCATTTTCCAATAACCTTGAGGGCTGTGAGAGACTTCGGATTTCGCCTGTGAAAAAAAGAACACTCTGAATAATAGAAAGTCTACTGCTGACGACAAACCTCAGGCACATCCAGAAAGAAAGAAAGGCTGCTTCGGAGCAGCAAGCGCATGTTGGAATGGAGGCTGCTCACCCAAGGACAGGAATGGTCTTGTGGTTAGATGCTGACTGACTGTCTGTGCTGTGCTTTGTTCTGCTTTTGAATATAAGCAAGTTCTGAAATAAACTCTGGGCTGTTTGGCTGTTTCTGTATGACCAAACAGTCCTCCCGATTCTATCCTGTGGTTTCTGTCTCAGTTCCTTTCATCTGACATTTACTCAGCCTTAACGACCCCCAATCCAGGAATCCTAGCTGACTTTGTAGGAGCAGGCTCCTACAAAATACAAATGAAATATCAATATAAGCTGGATAGTAGTGATGCACGCCTTTATACCTGTAGACGGAAGTTTCTGTCCTGCCTTGTTCCTCAGCCATTCAGACCCACAGAAACACACAGAGGCTTATATTAATTATAAACTGCTCTGTATATTAACTCAGACTTATTACTAACTATCTCCTACAACTTAAATTAACCCATAATTCTTGTCTATGTTTAGGCATGTGGCTTGGTACCTTTTCTCAGGGAGGCATTCTCAACTTACTTCCTCTGCATCTAGCCAGTGACACATTCCTCCAGTAATACCCTACTTCCTAAGGGTTCCACAGCTCTGCCAACTGAGGATCAAGTCTTTAAACATGGGAACCTGTAGGGAGACCTGTCACATGGAAACCACAGTATCCTTTGAGAACGCTTTGAAAGCCATTGCTTTTTCCAGGAAGTACCTCTTTTATCTCAGACCCACATTCTTTTGAAATCACATGGGACTCCATCTTCACCCTTGCTTCTCCTTGCCAGAACAACCAAGGAGCACTGTCTTCTGTAACTGAATCTTGTCGTTCTAACTAGGCTGTATGTTTACACAGTGTGTACTGTGTGCCAGGCTTCAATATCTCAGTGTGGCGTGTGAATCATAAATGCCTTAATCATGACGCATGTTTTTAGGGATGGGATTCTATTTGATTTTTGGTGTAGCTTCTGACAGCTCTCTTCCTCAGACAGCTCTGCATGCTCCTGGATGGACTGTGGCAGATACTCCAGGAAGTCCCTGGAGGGGGAGCCCTTAATAAACTCAACAGGGGTTCTGACGCATGCGCAGGAAAACATGGGGGCTAGTGTTGTACCAACACTGAAACTCTGGGGAAAACAGAACTCGGGTGAGGAACCAAGAAAGGGGGTCTCCATGGGTCCCTAGGGTGATGAGTCACTGTTCCTGAATCTTCCGATTTACTTCTGCAGCCCTGGGAAGAAACAGAACTATGAGCCAAACAGAGTCTGGGTTGTTCCTGAGCTCTCTGGTTCGCTAATGAAATAAGGGCAAGGCCCAGAAACCAGAAGGGGGGCTGGAAGGCTGAAAATGAGTGGCAGATCGGTGATAGATGGTAGCTGGATAAATAACAGCAATGGGTGGATGAGCAGACAGATGAAAGCCAGACTGAGGGTGTTCACACAGGCATTTGCTGCTATACAAAGTGTCTCTTTGAAGTTACTTGGGAGCTAGTGATAGAGGCTGCCCTAAGGGAAAAGAGTCTGTGAGGCAGCTGAGTGGAGAGAACGCGTTTCCCCACCTGCTTTGGACACCTTCTTTTACAAACTATATGCAGGTATCATCTTCAAGTGAAAATACGGCGACATACAAGGGTCCACCCAAATTATCATGCAAACACTCACATCATGACAGCTGCATGCCAGGTGCTCCCCTCTGTGGCCTTTTCTGTTCCCATCATGCTATAAAAAAAGTCCTGTAATCATATCTAGCATATAGGCAGGGAAAGAGGAGTGGAGCTAAATGGAGTAGTCTGTCCAAGGTCATTACAATGATAGAATAAGCAGTTGAATGCAGGTATGCTATCCTCAAAGGCCTTGCTCCCAACCACTAGGATATCCTGCTCTTCTGCCTCTAATCCTGGACTTATCCTAGGGAGACAGTGGTGTGCCCTTTGACCCTTGTAGAATCTATATAATTTCTGGCCTACAGAGTGCCATCTTGCTCCCTTGTCAATGGACCAATCATCATTCCAGGCATATAGCTCAGCCCACATGTAGACACATGAATGAATGACCTGATCAAGCAGTCAAGCAAGGGAGCATTTTCTTTTATTCACACAACTAATTCTAACAGCCAAGATTTGCCGGGCAAGGGTGGCAGTGAAGTAGATTGTGTGTGGAATGCTGAGGTTGGAGGGATCCCAGAAAACCAGGAGATGAGAAGTCCAGGATGACCAGAGCGCTGTGTGAGGAAATAGATGACCAGAGACTTGGCTGGAGAAGCAGGCAGGGCTCAGATCCTACAAGCCTTCACAGAGGATTTGGACATGTGTCTGCTAGCTGATGGAAGCCACAGAAGGTTTTTAACAGGGTGATGACTCTCCTTACCAGACTTGTTGATGGCTAGACACTACATCAATGAAGGTAGCTTCCAGTTCCTAGACTCTGTGAGATCCTGTCCTTGCAGTGAGGAACAGGACAGGGTGGTCCCGTGTTTGCAAAGAGTTCAGATTCCCCTATTGCCACCGCATGCAGGGGCTCTAGACCTCTGTCTGATTTTCCTTGCCTATCAGCCAGGACCAAGGATTTTGCTCCAGCTGGGACTTTAGCCAGCAGTTGGCCTTTAAGCCCAGGGCCTCAAGCCCAGGGATTCTGAGTCATGGAGACTGCATCAGGACAGGCACAGAGCCCGGCTGTCATTTGTAGCCCACACAGTTGTATTATCACCCCACGGTCTCCTGGGCAAATAAGGCCAGTCAGACTTCGGCAGAGGTCATGAAGCCAAAGAAAATTGGAGTACATGGCACTCAGGGGAAGGAGATGGAAGTAATGAATCCCGTTGGGCACCACAATACTCATTATCATTGAACATTGTGCTGGCCTGAACTCTAGAGCTAGACTCTAGCTCTGTCAAGGGTTACCCGACCAGAGTCCCACTAGCAACTTGGCAATGTCCACGTGAGACTCATGGAGATTTGATATTACAGGACTTTGAAGGGTGAAAAGAACTTTTAGGAAATACTGAGCAAAGAAAGAACATTCTAGAAACAAAGACAAACAGATTAACACAGTGACTAAACCCACGAACTTGAAAGCCAAAGTGCTAAGCCTAGAAGAAGCCTCTGCCACTTACTAACTTTGTGACCCTGGGCACACAACTTAGCATCTCTGAGATCCAGTTTCTCATCTGAAAACAAAGCAATCATATCCCTGACAGGACTGGAAGGGATGCTTTAGAACTTCACATGCCAAAGAATGTCTAAACCACGATGAAGGCAGTAGATGTTTGAGTTGCTATTGCCTTTGCTTCTGTCCTTGTCTTTGGACCCAGGTGATGATGCAGGCAGGTAAGAAGTCACACACACACACACACACACACACACACACACACACACACACACCACACACCACC
>NC_022016.1:56796791-56836609 GCF_000317375.1 Microtus ochrogaster | reverse complement strand
AGCAGCAGCAGCAGCAGCAGAAAGGGGGATTGTGAGGCCAGTGAAATTAAAACACCTCTCTTCTCAGGGAAATTCTCATAGACCAAAGGCCAGAGTCACAACCAAGACCATAAAAGGGAAGCTTTTTCTGGGCAGGAGTCTAACGTGGTCCCTAAGAGTCCAGCTCTTAAGGAACAAACCCCTCTCAGAGTTCAATCAAACACACCACAATAAGCGAAGGGGAGGTAAAACTCCGAGTGTTAAGAACTCTACTCACTGCAGGTTCTGTCTGCCCATGTTTCTTTCTTCTTCTTCTTTCAATCCCTTGTTACAAATGTTTCCAGTAATACATACCCTTAAAACCAGCAACTCCCCAGCCCTACCAGGTTCCAGGACTAGAATTCTTTTGCCCCATAAAAAAAAAATCAGATAAAGGTTTTCATACATACACACAGATCCATGGCTGTCAGCTCAAAGGTGAGGGTGACTACTACAAATCCGGTGGACTCCTTAGTGGAGAAAATTAGTTTAAAAAGCAATTAAATCATCAGGGACTTCTACAGGGGAATGTCAGTGCACTATGCTACATTTTTTTAGGTGATAGATGAAAGAGCTAAAAGGTTTATTTTCAAAAAATCATGAATAGAGTATGGATTATTTAAATCAGCGAGCCTCTTCTTTTCTCCCAGCATGCACAGAGGATACGCGAGTAACCAGGCAACCTATGTAAACAGACAGGAGAAGCTAAAGGCTCCTGATCTGATTAGCACATTCACTAGACACTGCAGTTTCTATGGGCCTATGTCTGGAGTTTTGCTCTAGGCGGTAGAAACAAAGAGGAGACCTAGGCCTCTAAATTACTAGTTCTGGGCTATAGACAGAGACTGCATATTTCTTTCCTGGTCACCTGGACCCGAATAATTACATAGAAAGTGTATTAATTACAACACTGCTTGGCCTATTAGCTCAGGCTTCTTGTTAAGTAACTTTTACATCTTAAATTAACCCATTTCTATTAGTATTGACACAAGGGTGTGGCCTGCCAGTAAGGTTCTGGTGTGTCCTTCTCCTTTGGCAGTACATGGTGTCTCTCTGAACCCCCGCCCTCTCTCTGTGTGTGTGTGTGTGTTCTGATTTTCCACCTGGCTTTACTCTGCTAAGCCATTGGCCCAAGCAGCTGTATTCATCAACCAATAAAAGCAACATATATACAGAAAGACATCCCACATCACTGGGGTATGCTGTTATCAGTCATTCTGAGTGTAGGTGTTGTAGGTGTTGTGGGTCTTTCTCTGGGATGTAGTTAATTATCTCTTCTTCTGTCCTTGAAAGTAAAACACAAACAGTAAATTTCCTGAAGTAAAATCATCAGTAAACTGAGATAAAAGTGAATGTAAGGAGTTAGGAATCTTTTAAGTAAGGTAAAACCAGGGCAGCTTATTCTTCTGTCTATCTGACCAGCTATGAATGAATCAGCCACTTGGACAAGCAGTAATTCTACGTCCTTAAATGTCTGTGACTATCTTAAATGGGAAACTTTTTCCTGGACCCTAAGCACTGATTAAATGTCTGCTGATAAAGATAATTGCAGGAAGGCAGATCTCTGTGTTTACCTGGGAGAGCGGTCCCTAAACCCCACCGCCAGCTGCAACACTGTGGAGACTTGCCCTGCACCGCAGCAGGGCAGCACAATAGAGCCAACCCTGTTAACACAGGTGTGGATGAGCCGGCCCTGAAGTTGCGGGCATGGGAGAGTTGTCCGCATTACTTGTCTGTCATGTGGTGATGTGGGAAGGGAAGAAAGGTCCCCTTACCCCCTCACCTCTTACTACCTGCAACAGATGAGGGGGCTGACCTGCCTGCTTACCAGCTGCAGCACTCAGGAAAGCGGGTCCTGCTCTTCAGCTGGGCAGAACAGAGGAGCTGGTAAAGTGGTCAGAGGTGAGGAGGAACCAGCCCCAAAACTGTGAGCAAGAGAGAGCTGTCCCTGTTACCCCTCTAGCATGTGGTGGTATGGGTGGGGGAGAGATGCCCCCCACCTATCAATAACTTAGGTGGAGGAGCTGACCCTGGGGTCATAAGAGCAGGAAGGCTGTCCCTGTCCGTCACCAGCTGCAGCCCTCATGAGAGTGGCCCATGTACCTTACCTAGACAGCACAGTAGAAATGGCCCCATGGTGTAGATGTAGGAGAGCCAACTCTGAGGGCGTGAAAGTGGGAGAACTGTCCGCAACCCTCACTCATTGCTGCAGAGACAGGGTGATGCAAATTCCTTCCGTTTCTCCCTTTGCCTTGATATTTCTCCCTCTCCCAGATCCTCTAGCTGCCCTCGACTATTTGGGGATAAAGCAGGAAGAGGAAGGGAAAGTAAGGACAGGGTGGGCCCAGCTGGTATGAGTTACCGTGGATTGGATGTTATCCGATGCCAACTCAAAGGTTCTTGGGAAATTCCTTCAGAAGATTGCTTTCTTTGGGGCCCGCTGACTCGTGGGAAGTGCTTTGCACTGCACCTCCCTTGGTTTCCAGAACTGTAGCTTGTCCTCACATCAGTGTGACTGCTCTCTTTCTGCTTGTCATGTCTACCAAGTCTTGATTTCTTGCTGTAGGCGAGAGTCTGGCACTAGAACGTTGTACCCTTACTTCCAAGACCCGGAAGTTAAGCTCTTCAGAGGTCCCTTCCCCAGTCATCACCATCCATGACTACCACGTGTTGGTGGACATGAATGTCTTGACATTCTTTCCCACAATTCTTTAGCTCTCTGGATTCTTGTTCTTGCAAGTGTGTGTGTGTGTGTGTGTGCACATGCACGTGTGAATGTGTGTGTATATAAAATAAAAGTTACCTTTCACCTGACACTTGCTTTCTGATCCTTAAACAACTGCTATGGTTACAGTGCCATTTCACAGTGTTCTCTGCACAGGCAATAGCACACACTTCCAGATTTATTTGTGCGTACATACGCACATGCCACACAAATTATTCAATGTAAAATGAATTACACGGTAGATATTGTTCCACTTGCTTTGTTCAAGTAGCAATATAACTTGAACGTCTTCTCTTAGCCCTGTCAGTAGACTTGATTCCTTTCATTCTTTTTAACAGCTGCATAGTAGTTTATCATGTGCCGTCACAATACTCAGAGAGCTCGGTGTACAATCTAGCAGGCTTTGAGAGCGAATCTCTGTACCTCAAGATGATACGTTCCAGGCATTTTAGGATTTCCATGGATCCCGAACACTCGTTTTGGAACCACTTACCCCGTATCACATCAAACACATCTCACATCAAATATACATCTTTACTGTGAAAATTGAAAGGATTTTTTTTTATGATTTTGCTTTTGAAATAATTTGGCTCTAGGTAACTTATTTAATTCATGATTGACTACGGTAATCGCCATGTAGGCTTGGGAATTCTCTCGAAAGGAGACGATTGAACCAGCAAATAGTGTTTAAGCGTGCTGACGTTTTTATGACTACTAAATTTAGCAGCCAGTGGATGTGACGAAATGCTGCACCTTGTAGACAGTTGAGTAAACAACGGAATTTCCTTTTTGATTTTTATTACCTTATTTTATATGCTTAAAATTCATCAGTTTTATTTTCTTCCTCCCTCCTTCCCTTCCTCCCTCCATTCCTCTTTCCCTCTCTCTCCTCTTTCTTTTCTTTTCTTCCTTCCCTTCATCTCTGTCTTTCTGACAGGGTCTCATGTAGTGATATTTTCTTTGTAATCTAACAAATAAAGCCTGCCTGAAGATCAGGGTTCAGAGCTAAAGCATTAGTTAGTCACAGAGGCCAGGCAGTGGTGGCACACACCCTTAATTCCAGCGACACGGAAACAGAGGCAGACAGATCGCTGTGAGTTCAAGGTCACAATGGGCTGCGTGAAATAGATCCAGCCTAAAAGAGAAAGAGAGCCAGGCAGTGGTGGCTCACACCTTTAATCCCAGTATTTGAGAGTCACACACCTTTATTTTTTTTTAAATTTATTTATTTATTAAGGATTTCTGCCTCCTCCCCGCCACCGCCTCCCATTTCCCTCCCCCTCCCCCGATCTAGTCCCTCTCCCTCATCAGCTTGAAGAGCAATCAGGGTTCCCTGACCTGTGGGAAGTCCAAGGACCGCCCACCTCCATCCAGGTTTAGTAAGGTGAGCATCCAAACTGCCTAGGCTCCCCCAAAGCCAGTACGTGCAGTAGGATCAAAAACCCATTGCCATTGTTCTTGAGTTCTCTGTAGTCCTCATTGTCCGCTATGTTCAGCAAGTCCGGTTTTATCCCATGCTTTTTCAGACCCAGGCCAGCTGGCCTTGGTGCTTTAATCCCAGGACTTGAGACTTACACACCTTTAATCCCAGGACTAGGGAGGTGGGAGATAGGAAAGTAGATAGAGAGCTCAGATGCAGTCCGAGATGCAGTTTGATGGAGACAGATGCAGTCTAAGGATGTTGTTTAAGCATGCAATCTGAGGGTTAGTAGAGACAGGATTGCCCCTTCAGTCTGAGGATTTTGCAGAGGTAAAAGGTCTCTTTAGTGGTCGGCTGCACTGCTTCTCTGATCTTTCAGCTTTCACCCCCTAATATCTGACTCTGGGTTTTATTTATAAAGACCAATTAGAATTTGTGCTACCATCCTATGTAGCCCAGGCTGCCCTCAAAGTTGCTAGGTAACTAAGGACAACCTTGAACTTCTAGTCCTCCTGCATTTACTTACCTCAAGCGCTGAGATTACAGATAAGAGCCACAGTGCCTGGTTTGTGGGATATTGGGGATCAAACCGAGGGCCTAATGAATGCTAGGCGAATATTCTGCCGTTGAGCTACATCCCTGTCTGTTTTGTTTTGTTTTGTTTTTTCTCCTGTAGTCTAGACTGACCTTGACTATCTCCTACACCTAACTCTCAACTGCTGGGTCACAGGTGTGTCCCACCCACACCTGGTTTGCTGTGGTACTTCCTAATTGAGCCCTGACTTTATACATGCTAAACAATTATCCCATCAACAGAGCCACAAGCCCAGCCCCAGCGTTGATCTTTTCAGAGGTCCTGTTTGTCTTAATGTCTGTGAAGTTTCTCATTCCTGGGGATGAGTCTCAAGGGGTTAACCATACTTCCCCTGGCCAGAGGCCTGGGTTAACCCCGGAGGCAAGTGTTTGGAGGAGTCGGTGTGTACCTAGTGCTGGTGTGGACAGGCTTCTCAGCAGAGTTCCCAAGATGGATATTTCCCAAGGTGATCTAAGGAACAAGGGCAGGATGTGGTGCTGCGATAGGTCCTGGAGGAACTGGAGCCACAGCTAAGGGACACTGCTTGGGGATGGTCTTTTATTCCAGAAATGAGCGGGGTCAGGTCCGGACTGCCTCCCAGCTCCTCCCCCACACACTGAGAGCATCCCAGGAGCCCTGATTTGTTTGTGCTTCCCAAGGGTGGTCATGCCTGTAGGTCTCTCCAGCTCCACCCTTCTGCTCAGCGGACTGTGAAATGGAGCTGGCAGAGATGCTGGCTCGGAGCTGATGAACGGGCGAATGAAGGTCTCCATCAGGAGGGAAATTTCCCCCATCTGCACCACTACATGTGGAAATGTCACTCTGATCAGAGCAGTAAGTGCTCAGGAGGGAAGGGGAACATAATGACAGAGACAATTTGGCATCCCATTTAATTTCCTCACCAAAAAAAATTAACATTTTTGAAAAGATTAACTTTCTCTGTGGCAATTCCTCTCCAATGTAAGCACTTGCTAGATGATGGGCTATTCCAAATGGTGGTGATCATGAAGATGAGGCTCCTACAGCATGGAGTGCTGTTATTGCTCTGAGCCGAAATCACTGGGGAGTGGGGGAAGATTTCAGGTCCCACAAGCAGCTTGAGGAGTCCCCAGTGGATAAGAAGACAGTCTCTGTAGCTCAGTAACACAGACAGCTAGGAATCTGAACAGAGACACAGGTGGAGGGACTGGCGTTAGGAAAGAGCTAGGGATCCTGACTCGAGAGAGGTGCATAAACTTGGACTCTTATTATCTTCCAGCCCAGGTACAGATGGAGTTCGCGATTCAGCCACCTGCAGCATCTCCTAAGTTCAGTCCTAATGTACTATGGACCATTGTGTTCTTTATTATTTTTTCATGGTAGATCTCCTCGTCCGTCCTCGTCCTTCACCCTCTGTCACTGTGAATGACTTCTGTTACCAGCCATAGTGAGTGAACATGTCTGCTCTTGCTGAAGATGTTAGTTGCTGAGTGGCTTTGGGGGCTGTGCCCTGAGGTCAGGGGTGTTTCTCGGTTGTCACAGTGTTGATAGTGTGATGGTCAATCTTATTGTCACTGCAGTAGTGTGATGGCTAATCTTGCTGACTCCAGGCAAAGGGTGATACTGCCTGGTACCAAGGTTCTCCAGGCAGTTTCCTTCTCCGTTTAGGGGAGAATATTGTGCCTTTTCTCTAGTTTCATCTCTATTCTTTTTTGTTCTATTCTGTGCTATTCTGTCTCGTCCTATCCCATCCCACCCATCCCATCCCCCTCCATCCCGTCTCACCTCATTCCATACCGTCCCAACTTCATTTCCATTCTATTCTCTTCGTAAAAAAGATTCTTAACTTTTAGCAAGTCATATGGTCACCTGGCTAAGACTGTCTTCTTAGCCTCTCTTGCAGCTATAAGCATCTGGGAAAGTAAAATTATCCATGTTATTGGTGCATGAACATTACGTAAGACTGCAGAGAGATCTCCTAAAAATGACAAAGGAGGAGCATCCTTCCTCTTCTTTTTTTTCTTTCCTCCTTGCTTCATCCAGAATGCAGCATATGTGATGGCCGGAGCCTCAGCAGCCGACATCAACCTTGAGATGATGGAATGGAAGGCCTGTGGTGAGGATGAAGGAGTCTTGCTCTCATAAGGATGTCCTGGAACAGCCGTCACAGCTTCTTCTTTTTTCTTTCTTTCTTTCTTTCTTTCTTTTTTTTTTTTTTTTTTGAGACAGAGTCTCATTTTACTCTGGGATGACCTGGAACTAACTGAGCTCAAACTCAAGATCATCCTGCCTCTGTGTCCTGAGATTGTAGGTGTGAGCCACTATGAATGGCCACCCTAGCTGGTAAGGCTACATCCATTCATTTGGGGTCTTTACATCACACCCAGTTGAACATTCTCCTGAGATTTGCCTATGGCTGAAAGCCTTGCCTCTAAAGCACATGGATGTGACATGCCGCCAGCCATCTGAAATCAAACTCATTCTCCGTGGAAGTCGTTGTAGCCTATATTTGTGTCTGTCCCCTACACAGGAATGCCTGGGAACTGAGTAATGAGCCATAGAAGAGGCTTTCTGCTAGATACTTCCCAGCATCATCCTTCTCTTGGGCTGACTCACTTGTCTGTGGGCTTCTTGGCCTCCCATCCAAATAGATCTCCTGTGGCCTAGCCCCAGCGGTCATTCGGTCATTCTTCAACTCCATCCATGATGATGCTGTCATCTCCTGTGCCCTTTCACCTGTAAAATGCACATGGTTCTTGACTAATTCCTGGACACTGTGCAAGGGATACCTTGATCCAGAGACAGAAAGCATGTCAGACTGCTTATAAGAATGCTGGTGCTTCGTACTAGCTGTGTGGGAGCCTAGGCTGTTTGGATGCTCACCTTACTAGACCTGGAAGGAGGTGGGAGGTCCTTGGACTCCCCACAGGGCAGGGAACCCTGACTGCTCTTTGGGCTGATGAGAGAGGGGGAGTTGATTGGGGGAGGGGGAGGGAAATGGGAGGTGGTGACGGGGAGGAGTCAGAAATCTTTAATAAACAAATAAATAAATTTAAAAAAATAAAATGGAAGCAAGTACAACATGAAAAAAAAAAGAATGCTGGTGCTTTTCTCACCTGGAATTTAAAGAACAGCCCATTCGTGGTGGAGCAAGAGGATCTTTGCTTTTGTAGCTATGCTCCAAAGTCAAAGATGCCTCTTTATCCTAACTGTGATTTTTGTGTGATGGGTAATCTGGTCAACTTGACAGGATCTAGCGTTGTGAGATATTTGTATACTGTGTGAAGATGTATTACTGTGTAATAAAGAACTGAATGGCCAATAGCTAGGCAGGAGGTATAGGCAGGACTTCTAGGGACAGAGAGAATTCTGGGAAGAAGAAAGGTGGAGATGCCAGGTGACACAGAGCAAGCAGGATGTGCAAGAGAAGAGGTAACAGCCAATAACTATGTGGCAGAACATAGATTAACATAAATTGGTTAATTTAAGTTATAAAAGCTAGTTTGAAACAAGCTTAAGCTATAGGCTGAGTTTTGGTAATTAATAAGTCTATGGCATTATTTGGGAGCTGGAAGGGCAGAGGAAGACTTGTTAAATATAGGATATGGTGTCCAATGTGGGGGCAATATTTCCACATTGGACCTGAGAAAGCTTTAAAAAAAAAACAACTCCAAGCACACAAATATGGAGCCAGATATGGCTTTCTAGTCCTGTAATCTCTCACATGAGCCATAGCACACAGGCTTGAACTAACCAGTGCCATGTATGGGTTTAAGATTTGGTTAATGTCATCAAAAAACACTACAGACAGTTAGCAAAAAGCCAGGTCCAGGTCACAGAAACCTCTGAATAGGTTACAGTATGTTTTAAAATATTCTTAGGTACTGAAGAAAGAAAAGAAAAAGGGTATAGACAGTCATAGAAAAAATAGTTGAAAATAATAAAATCTTTAAAGAAAGAGTAAGGTAATATTCCACATAAGGATGGTTAATAATATTACATAGGGAGTTTAGATCATATATGGTGCTTTGCTAATCTTAAATTTTTCAATGCTAATGAACAGAGAACAACAGCTACTGAGAGACATTTGATTATAAAAAGAATTGCTGAATTAAACTGCTGGTTTAGTTATACCTTAGGGATGTCTTGGCTTCAGAATAGAAGTTCAGAATGGAAAATGTGTTGCTTTGGGGGAGAGGTCATGCTTTTGTTCCCACAGGAAACAAAAATCTGTGGATTCCTTCAAAATTAATAGAGACCAGGTTTGATCCAGGGAGACCTCCTAAAAGTCTTGGTTACAGACTTAAAGAAATAAACCAAGAAACACTACCAGGATAGGTGACATATATGCTGATCCCTCTACCATGGGGACAGCTTTGAGAAGACTGGATGAGAAATAATAAATCTTGTTGGCTACAGAATACTCATGACTTATTATTACATGCAATCCTTTCATATAGCATGGATAGAGGTTCAGTTATACAGTGAAAATGGACCCATAAAATTAACAGATGCCTTGTACCTGCTCAAACACAAAACATAAAATAATCATCTTTTGCTGACTTATGCATACCACACATTCTATACTTACATTAATACAGATATGTATGTCACCTTTAAAAGTTTTTGTGTTTTCAGAAAAAAATAGACCAGGCACCAATGAAAACAAGTAACTCAGGTAATTTAGCCTTTCAGAATGCCTCTGTTGAAGTTTCCTCAAAATTCTGTATCCAGAACAACTTCAAAGCTGCTAGCTGAGATGGTCCAGCCTCATAGACTACTCTAGTCAGATAATCCTTCCACTTGCCCATTACAAAGGGATTGGACAACAAAAATTACAGCTCGTTTCCACAGAATTTGTTCACTATCCCAGTTTTCTCAGGGTCTGCTAAAGATGCTCTCACCTTCAGACAAGAGGAAACAGTTTAAAAACACGATGCCCACATTTCCAAGAGGCAGGGTGGGTGGTTTTTGGTCAGTCAGTGGATTATGGATGTTTACCATCGTTTAGAAGAGTTAGTTGCAGGTTGTCATTGGTCATCATCAGAAAAAAAGCTGACCAAAGGAAATTAGATTCAGGGATCTCATTCTGAAAAGAAAAAGGGGGACAAAGTGTAGAAATGATGGGATAAAAGAGTAGATTTTTGAATCTTATAAACAAAAAAACCAACTATTAACTTAAAATATTTTATATCATTATGAATTTTTGTATATTAATATAAATGTAAGGTTATTTTTGTTATTATATATGTGTGTTTCTACTTTTATTTAAGGTGTTGTACCTATATGGCTCATTTAATAATACAATGTATAATTAAGAAATTCAGGTTAGTAGTTAGTCATCTAATATAATCAAACTTGTAGTCATTCTAAGTATGTTTGCAAGGTTAAACAGAGTTTAAATAGGTGGTCTTCAAACATTTCAGAGACCTACAGAATATGACATTTAAGGTCATTTAATAACATAAGGCTTTTGATGACAATGAGACATGTCTGATTCTGGAAGCACCCATCTACTTCAGAAAGGATGATAGGCATTGAAGAACCTCCATGTGAAATTTGCTTTCAATATGGCAAAGCTAGCCATCTGGGAAAGAAACTGCCCTTGCCTTGAATGCTGACAGTATACTCCCCAAAGTGGATGAGCAGGACATAAAAGAGGGACTGCCGGATTTGCCAAGGCAAAGTAGGACATTCCTTCTAAATTCTTGTTTCACAGAAAAGTCCTTTAGATATTCTAAGCCTGTAGGTCAAATGCCCAGATATTATAGAGGAACCTTAAGTTCTATGCAACCAACCATCTCTAATGGGGTTAAAGACAAGATAGTTATAGTTATAGTTTTCTTCATTACCAAATTAAAAAAAAAATTCACAAAAGGGGTGTAAAGTGTATAAGGCTAAGACACATAAAAACTTTGTTTATCTAAGAAAATGTCTGAGGTCCAAAAAGATAGCTTGGGTTAGTAATACAAGTTAGAGTAGAAAGTAAATTAGGTAAAAACTTTGAACTCCTAAACAAGATGGGATTAAGGAATATTTTCTGTGAATTGGCCAAATGCAAATGGATTAGACATTGTGAATGTAATTCTTACCTGATAATTGTTCTTATTGTATATAGTTTTACTATGTTAGAATTAAAGCCTTTCCCTTTTGTTTAAACAAAAGGGTTCCAGAAATGTTGTGGAATATTTACACATTGTGTGAAAATGTATTGCTGTGATTGGTATAATAAAGAGTTGAATGGCCAATAGCTATGCAGGAGATATAGGAGGGACTTCTAGGGACAAAGAGGACTCTGGGAAGAAGAAAGGCAGAGACATAAGAAGGCACAGAGCAAGCAGGATACGCACGAGGAGAGGTAATAGCCAAAACCCACGTGGCAGAGCATAGATTAATAAAAATGGGTGAGTTAAAATTACAAAAGCTATTTAGTAACAAGCCTAAGCTATAGACTGAGTTTTTGTAATTACTAAGAAGTCTCTGTGTCATTGTTTGGGAGCTGGTGGGACAGAGAAAGACTTACTACAATCTAGAATTGTCTAGGAGATGAACCTCTGGACACGTCTGCAAGAGTGTTTCTAGACCGGGTTCATCAGGGAGGGAAATTCCATCCTGAATGTGGGTAGCACAATTCCATAGGCCAGAGTCCCAGATTGAATATAAAGGAAAAAGTAAGTTGAACATCAATATTCATTGCTCTCTGCTCCCCAACTGTGGATGCGATCACATGTACTGTGTCACACATCTACCTCTGTGTCTTGTCCACCATGGTGGACTGTGCCCTTGAGTTGTGAGCCGAAACAAACCCTTCCTTACTCACCTCACTTTTGTCAAGAATTTAATCATAGCAAAGAGGAAAATAATGAATACTGTTACATACATGTCCAACCTGTCATGTCTCCGTTCTGTGACTTCTGTTCTCAGTAGTGAGGAGTGAGGTTGAAGTCTCCAGGTGAGATACCTGTAGAGGCAGCACACAGTGCTCCTTGTCCTTTAAGAACATCCAGCTTACATCATGAGAAGATTCTGGACTTCAGAATGATCTACAAAGAGCAGAGTTTGTGTAACCAACCTTTTGAGGTACAGACTGAATTGGGGGCACCCCAGCATACCTGCACATCTATAGGCTTGGAAAGAAATGGCAACTGTTTTAGGTTAGTATATTTTGGGGATAGCTTATTTTATTGTTAGTATTTTCATTTTAGTCAAAGTATATTCAAGACATTAAGAAGGTGCTCTTGGGACTGGGGAGGTGGCTCAGTAGATGAAGTGTACAAGCAAGCCTGAGGACACATATTCAATCCTCAACACCCACATGAGAAAATCTTGGCACTAAGCATGTGGCTGCACTAGGGGCATGGAGTTAGGGAGCTTTCTGGTGTTTGCTGGCTAGCCAGTCTACCTGAATCGACCAGTTCTTTGACCAATAAGAAAATACATCTCAAAATTTAAGGTGGAGAATGATTGACAATGACATCCGATATTAATGTCTAGCCTCCACAATCATATACATGTGTGGGCACCCACCCACACACAGACTTAAACACACATGCAGTATGTACACACAGAGTGCGTGTAAGGGTAGGGAGCCTTTCTTACACCTTTAAAGCTTTTAAAATGGCTCTAGGTCCTGGTGTGGCTAGCCGCTCTCCAAAATCCGCTAGGTGTGATTTCAGCTGTAGCTGTGAAAGACTGGCCCTGTGCCCCCACCATCAACCTGGTACTGCTGACTTTCAATTCTTTTTCCTGAAAGAGAACATAGATGGGTCCCTAGACCCAAATGGAGCTTCGTCTACCTGACTTACCACCCAGTCTAAGACGTGCATAACGCTAGCACTCTGCCCTCCCGTCAGCATGTGTCTCCAGCACGTGGCCTGGAGCACCTTAGCTCAGAATACCAGCTCCTCTCTTTTCCGCAAGCATGTGCTGGAAGTGTCCATTTGCTTTTTAAAAAGATTTATTTTATTTTATGTGTATGAATGCTTGGCTTGCATATATTTATCCACACCACATACATCCTTAATTGCCCTCCGAGGCCTGAAGAAGAATTGGATCCCCTTGAACTGGAGTTAGAGCCACTGTGTGGGTAATGAGAACCAAACCTAGGTCCTCTGCAAGAGCAACAAAAATTCTCTTAACTGCTGAGCCATCTCTTTGGCCCTGAAAGCATCCATTTCTTAATTCAAATCTCTTCCCAAGCTGGCCCACAAACCCTAACTCTCTTTGATTTCCATAAGATACCATGTTATTCTGTCTCCACGCCATTGCACATCCTTTTCCACGGCTTGGATGTCCTCCTCTTCCATGGTGTGTGGCTGTCTCAAGGTGACAGTGATGTGATCGATGGGAAGACATTAACAGTCACAGGAAAGAAAACAAAATTTCCTATAAAGTCAAGCAATAGAAGCATCAGAAGGGTAAATGGATTCATGCAAAGTCCAACTACAGCAACAGTGATCCAACATTCCACTGCACCCTGCACAACACAGCCAAAACCTTCCTGCCTCTAGTTTTGGACTTGTTTCTGACCACTCCGTCATGCCAGTGGTCTGTGCCCAGTTCAAGAGTCGTCTGCAAAGTTAGGATGAACAGATAATTTGCCCTGTGAGGTTTTCAAGTTTCTCCAAACCTGACCTGTCACATTGGTGGTGCTCATGCCTACATGATAAGCACTGAGTAACTGGAGTTGGGCACGGCAACAATAGTAGCATGCTTGGTTGGCAGAAGCCACCTGGATGATGGATGCCTGCATGGAAGGACTTAGAGGTGTGTATCTAAGATGTCTCCCTCACTCAGGACCTGTCTCCATAAAGCACCCAAAGCAGTGGTCCAGGACACAGAAGAGGTCACACTGCTCTTCTTCAAATCTGGACCTTTTCATGTGATCTACAAAGAAGAGCTGCCATATGGAGCAAATAAAACTACAGCCAGATAGTGGTGGTGTGCACCTTTAATCCCAGAACTCAGGAGGCAAAGGCAGGAGGTTCTCTGTAAATTGGAGGCCAGTCTGGTCTACAAAGCAAGTTCAAGGACAGCCAGGGCTACACAGAGAAACCATATATCAAAAAAAAAAACCCAGAAATAATAGATAGATTGATAGATCGATTAGATAGATAGATAGATAGATAGATAGATAGATAGATAGATAGATAGATAGATAGATAGATAGATAGAATACAGCACAGTGGGGCTGAGCTCATGACTCAGTGGCAGAGGGCTTGCCTAGCATGCACAATACCCTGGGTTTGATCCCCAGCCTGCATAACCAGGTATGGTGGTTCAAGTCTGTAATCCTAGCACTCAGATGGTAGAAGCAGGAAGATTAGAAATTCAAGATCATCATCTTCTATGTAGTGAGTTCCAGGCCAGCTTGGGCTACATAAGACTCTGTCTCAAAAAAAAAATAATAACAGGGTCTAGAGAGATAGATCAGCACTAAGAGCACAATTACTCTTCTAGTAATTCCAGGTTCAATTCCCAGCACTTGCAAGGTGGCTAGCAACCACATGCAACTCTAGTTTCAGGATATCTAGTACTTTCTTCTGGCCTCTGAGGGCATCAGTCATACACAGACATACTTGTAGGCAGGACTTTCATAATAAAGTAAATAAAGAAATATAGCACGCTCACTTGAATCTAAATTTCTAGATAATCATCAAGTATTTCCTTTGGAGCAAGCATGCCTCCGTGCAGTGTTAAGAATATACTTACAGTGAAAGCAAACTTATGGCTTATTTGAAAATCAAATTCATTTTGATTTTTTAAATTGTGTATTAAACATTAGTGATCTTTTATTGATATGTACTAATGGCATTACTTAGCCACCCAGAAGGAAAGCATACCATTTGCAGGAACTGGAGATCACCTTATTAAACAAAATAAGCCAGGCACGAAAAGACAAATGTCATCATGTCACTCCAGCATGCAGAGTCTACATTTCAACAAGGCTATGAAGGCACTTTGAACTCTGTCTGGCAATTCTGTTGCCAGAGACCTCCACTCCTGACCATGCTGAGCTCTGCAGTCTCCTGTGTCTCTAACCCCCCCTGGTCCTCAGGAGCAGGATTCTTGGGTATTTGAACCCTCTGTGCTCGAGGTCCTTTCTGGGGAGCCCAGCTGTGATGCCCATTCTGCTTGGGGTAGTCTGCTGGTCCTGTAGCAAGAAGATAGCATACCAGAGTGTTTATTTCAGTCCTGCTTCTTCTAGCTTTTCAAGTCACGTGTCAGGCATTGCACAAGGTCCGGCTCTGAATTCCAGAGTCCTCGTTCAGCACTTGGGATTCCAAAGACAGCTGAATAGGACAGAGGGGATAGAAACATCTAGAAGGTCATGGTGGGCTTATAAGAGGATGTGAGGGAACTCAATGAGTGAGTTTTCTTCCTTTCCTTCCCAGTGGGCTAACGAGGTCTCTCTCCTAGAGAGAAAATGAAGGAAATTTGGCAGCCTGTGACCAATATATTTGGTCAGTTTGCATAAAGCAGTGTATTCTGGGTTCCTGATCAGAATCAAGAAACCCTGCACTTTAAAGATGAGAAAGTGTTGAAGCCAGAGAGGCCCCTTGCAGAGACTGGACAGAAGGAGGGGAAAGAAGGGGGCTGGAAGCAGTAGATCAATCATCAAAGTGAAAACTTAAAAGTCAATTGATTTCCCACCTTGATGTCCGCCTTTCAAGGGCCTTGTTGGGCTCCTCCTGGGAAATCAAACTCGTCTGCCACAGAAAGACATTTCCTCTGAGCTCTGTCTCCGAGTGGCTCCCTACGTCTTGGCAGGTAGCCGTTGCTAGTGTCCTTGGAGATCAGCAGTTTGACCTTGGGACCACATCTCCCCTCTTTCCCTGCAGTCCAGCCCACGTCAAGAGTGGTGGGCCTGGAGTAGCCACACCTAGATGCCACCCTGCTGCCCTGCTGGGTGAGCCTATCCACCTGCCTCCTGACAACAGCCAGGTGACATGGGGTGACACCAGTGTAGGGTATCAAAGATCAGAGACAAGTGTTTAAGTCAGAGTTGGGCCAGATGTCAGGAGTAAGACATGCTATTGGCACACTCGGTGTGAGAACAGGGCAGATCACTGTTCTCCAGGAAGAAGAATGCACCAGTATAGAGGCAAGCAGCCAAGCACAGTTGGGAGGAAGTGGCGCAGATGGGTAGCTCCTGGTGCCTGCTGGGAGCTGGAGAAGTGAATGGTAGTCATGGTGGGGTTCTGGAATACTGGAGGCATAAGTGGGCAATTCTATCCATAATGGCCTAGGGTCGAAGTTGACTGCTTTAACTGAAACCTTAAGGATGGTGGAAGGATGACAAGGGGTGATGGATGGAGAGCCCTGTCTCAGAGGGCTCAACAAATAGACTGAGCTGTAGGAAAAATATAAATCAAAGAGAGGTGAGGGTGCTGGCTATGCAAGCATGAGGAATTCAGTCTGATCCCTAGAACTCACAACATACACACAACAGCGGGGCGTAGCGGTACTTGCTTGTACTGTAAGAACTCGGAAGGTGCAGATAAGTGGGTCCTTGGGCTTGCTGTACAGTCAGCCTCTTCCAACTGTGGTTTCCAGGCCCATGAGAGTCCCTGCTTCAAGCATCATGGTGGACAGCATCTGAAAAACAATATCTGAGGTTGACTTCTGACTTCCACACCCATGTGCACACACATGTACAAGCACCATCCCCAAACTTACCACACACACACACACCAGGGAAGGACAAAAGAAACTGAAATTTCTGTCTCTTTTCACTGTCTCCCATTTCCCTATCCCCAACGTTCTTTCTTAGATCCCTATATTAGACTTGTAGAACCTCCTAGACCTAACTTTGGTGAGCTATCTCAGGATGTAGGAGCTGCAGTCAGAGCTAACCAGTCCTGGGTCCAGGGGCTGCTAGTGTGACAACTCATGCATTTATGTGCATCTCCCTTTCTCAGTTTTCCAACCTCCTGCTATTGGCATCCACACCCATGCTCTGAGTGAATTCTTGAGCGCATACATGCCTTTGGGAAATAAGGGTTGCATTAGTCATAGAAGTCTGACCATGTTTCTTGTGTCTCCCATCCCCGTGTTGGCTTCCGCCTATATCGCTGTGCACACACCTCATTCCATTGCCTCCTTGTCTTCCAAGGACATTTCGCTTGTCTCTGGCTTCCTCTTCTACCCATCATGGTGATGTGGGAATCCCCTCTGTGTGCTGTGATTAGCATTAATGAATAAAGAAACTGCCTGGCCAGTTGACAGGGCAGAACTTAAGTAGGCGGGGAAGACAGAAGAACTGAATGCTGGGAGGAAGAAGGCAGAGTCGGAGGAAGAAGGCAGAGTCGGAGGAAGAAGGCAGAGTCGGAGGAAGATGCCATGGACCCGACGCCTAAGATTGATGTGCTGAGACTTTGCTGGTAGGCCACGGCCTCGTGGTGATATACAGATTAATAGAAATGGGCTAAATTAATATATAAGAGTTAGTCAATAAGAATTTAGAGCTAATGGGCTAAGCAGTGATTTAATTAATACAATATCTGTATGGTTATTTCGGGGCTAAGCTAGCCGGGCCCCCCTTGCAACATCATGGGGCATGTGTGTTCTTGTACATGTCTCTCTGGGCTGGTGTAGAGTTTTCTTTGGAAGATTGCAGGGTCATAGAGCATATGCTTCTTTGGCTTGCTCTGCAGTGTGGCTGCACCAGTTCACATGCCACCACCCAGTGCGATCTCTGTCTGACCCAGCCAAACTCAGCTTCTTCTCCTTGCATCCTACGTTTCCACAGCATGGTGTACATTCAGTGAAGCTGTGCATTTCTGGAAACCGCCCAACCCCCATGTGCTACAGCCTAGCACACTAGAGAAGAGACACAGAGACACACAGCTTAGCCTGGCCCGAGTAGGTAAACCTGAGACTCTTGGTCCATCAGGGCCCCTTCACTTTACTCCAAGGTCAAAAGTTCTTCGTGTTTTGCAGAAGTGGAGAAAAGAAGTCCACAGACTTGAAGCCATTGGAAACAAGAAGATGAAATGTTATGGCTGAAACCGTCTTACTTCCCCATGGGAGTCCCAGCTGCCAAGTATGGGAGAGCTAGGCTTTGTGTGGCAGGCCTAGACTCAAAGCACATCACACAAAGCAGCCAGGACTCAGATAGGCAACTCCACAAATCCCTTTCTCCCACTCTCAGTCCTGAGGTGTGCGTGATCTGATGGCCCTTTCATCACCCTGGGTTTTCCAAGGTTTTAGCACAAAATTTCAAAAAGTAATTATTTTATCTTTCCTTCACCGCCCCCCTCTGTCTGTCTGTCTGTCTGTCTGTCTGTCTGTCTGTCTGTCTGTCTGTCTGTCTGTCTGTCTCTCTCTGTGTGTGTGTGTGTGTGTGTGTGTGTATGTGTACATTGCTGAGGAGGCCAGAGGAGGGTTTCAGACCCCCTGGAGTTGGAGTAGTAGGTAGTTGTGAGCTGCTGGATGTGGCTTCTGGGAACCAAACCCAGGTCCTCGGCAAGAGCAGCAAGTGCTCCTAACAGCTGAGCCATCTCTCCAGCCCTCTGGGTTATGCCTTTAGGATCAAGTTTATTTCCACATAACTGATCATTTCTCCAGCGGACCAAAGCTAGTTTGGGAAACCTGAGGCTACAGAGAAGTCAATCTAAAGTTCATGAAATTATTTGTGGGGGGGGGGATGTTCAGAATGTAAGCAAGGAAATGAGAAACCAACCATCCATTCACAGTGAAGTCCTTATGTGGTTCATGGGGATCTCTTCTCCTGTCCCCCATCCTCCGGAACATAAGTTTCTCAGTGAGAGTAGCTGTGAGAGGATCACGATGGAGTGGCGGACACTGTCTGTTGGGGCTGGCTTCTTCAAGTGTCTCTGCCACCAGAGCAGGCCACAGACCCATCCCCAAGGAGTGATCTCATGTTAGGAACTCTCCATTGGGCCTCAGGTTGCTAGGTGCCACATGTCTAGACTGTCTCTCTGCCCAGGCTCTGCAGTGAGAACCAGGAAATTGGTCTCCTTTGTTGCCCGTTCTTTATGAAAGAGCAGACGCAGCCGCCTCCACACCTCTGCCTCCCCTCAGCTCCCCAAATCCACCCTGGAAGCACAGGCAATTTAACAGGCAGATCTAATCTCACCAAGGTTTCAGAGCCATCCAGTCTCTGCATGTCCTTTCCTGTCCTCCTCCTCCTCCTCTTCTTCCTCCTCCTTCTCCTCCCCCAGAGGAGACAGAGCAGAGAGCTGGCAGAGGGAATCAGAGGTCCCTCTCAGCACCAACTCAGTATGTCTGTGACAATGGAAACTGATGACTAAAAGGCACAGACCATCCAGGGAGTCAAAAAAAGCCTGGGTACAAGCCATGTGGTCTTGCGCAAGGTACTTGACTTCTCCGTGTTTACACCCCCTACCCACATGATGGGGGGCACTAATATGAACCCACCTGTTAGCAAAGCTTATCTGTCTGGCTTGCTGGTGGTACTCACATGCATCCAGGCCTACCGCAAATAACAAAACAACGGCCAGCTTCTGGGAAACAGATGTACTGCCCAGGTCATGGGTGATGAAGCTGACCATTCAGCCACAGAAGGTGGGGAGGGAGGAGTGGGAGTTGACTGGCTACATGATTCTTCACCTCCTCCCCATCACTGTTGGGGATGCAGAGATTCTACATATATACAAACGAGATCCCCGGGCGCCGGCATTGAGTCCGTTGGGAAAAACTTCGGGACAGTTAACACTGTCATTTTAACAGGATCTGGAAGCGTCTGTGAGGAACCTTCTAGAGTGTATTAATAGAGGAGGGAAACCCACCCTTAATGTGAGTGGTGCTAATCTTCTGGCTGGGGTCTCAGAATGCATAAAGAAGAGTATTGTGAGCTGAACACTAACATGCGACACTCTGCTTCCTGACCATGAGCACCATGTGGCTGGCTCCCTCACGTTCCTGCCGCCGTACCCTTCCCACAGTAATGAACTATAGACCCTTGATGCATGAACCACAATAAACCCTCCCCGCTTAGGTTCCTTCTGTCAGAATTTTGATACAGCAACAAGAAATGTAATAAATAACAGACATTATTTCCCTGTGGAGGCCAGTGACGGTCAGATGCTTTGGACTTATATTTTGGCTGGAGTTTACAGACATACATGTGACATATTAGACATTGAAAAGCACTCTGAGTACATGCACAGGACAGTGGATTCAAGTGCAGGGTTTTCTTTGCTGTCCCACTGCACTGGACATGAACTGCAGCCGTGAGTGAGTTTGCTTTACTCCCAATTATAGTTTCAGTATTTGGTATCCCCGGACACTCAGCAAGCACATGGGAAAATCCTGCAGTGATGGAGGACTGAGTGAGCGCAGAGATGAATGTGTGAACGGACAGCCACACAGCTTAGAATCTCCACTGTCTGTTTGGGGCCCTCGGTGATTAATGCTGGCCTCTCCCTGGAGAAGACACACTGTGGAAAGGAAACCAGCCAGGCCTGTGGCGTCTCAGTTGCTGTCAAGATTGAGCAAGATGGGACTGAGAGTTCCATTTCCTATGGGGGCTGGCCTTATGTCTACTGTGAATCCCATTGTCATCCTCAAGAGAACCCAGCCATGGAGGAGCTCAGGTCAGTCTGACACGACTTGCTGGGAATGTACCCATGCGGCTGACAGTGCGCATCACTCCCCATCTGGGAACTCATCAATCCTGGATAAACTTTTCCGGATGAAGGCAATGGCTTACAGAAATCCCCCCCCCCCTACTCCAAGGCTTTGAAAAGATGAATGACGTCTGTCTGTCCCAGACATCCAGCCACTATCAGACCAGCATTGTTGTGTAACAATCAACAAATCATGGTTGGGCAGTCACCTCTCCTAGAATTTAAAAATATCTTAGCATGTTGTTTGTTGTCTGAGCACAGAGACAAGGACAAACGTGGTGCTCAGAGCTTGCACACAGAGCTTTCAGCCTCTTGTAGACTCCTTTTATCTGCACCAGGGTTTGCTCTGACCTTAACAGCCAAGGACTATGCTAAAATATGGGGGGCATTGGCGATTGCCCCATGGCCATAGGAGATCTGTAGGCAGTTCAGAAACACCCTATTGTTCATAGCCCTCTTTATCTGGTTCCCTGCCAGCCCCTTCTCCGTGATCACTCAACTACAGAGGATCCTTTAAGAATGGAGGAGAGGGGAATGTGCCCAAGATTCCATACCAGGCGCTGGAGCTATGACCCAGCCATTAGGAGCACTCACTGTTCTTCCTGAGGACCCAAGCTCAGTTCTCAGCACCTATCTTCGGTGGCTCGTAACTGTAAGCAATCTCAGCTTCAGGGAATCTGACACTCTCTTCTGGACTCCTTAGATGTCCACATACATGTGGCATGCAGACAGACAGACAATTTTCTTAAAAAATATTTATGCCGAACAGACCAGAATTTAAATATGAGCTATGGAGGGGCACACTGGCAGAGCAAGGATGTTGTATACATGGGATTCAGACTCCCATACACCTGGGACATGTAAGACCCATCCCCTCCCTTTACCATTTTTGATCCCACCTTTAGGTCCAATATGATACCCCAAGGCAAAACATTCTTGCCTCGTCTTTCCTCATGTAAATCTGTACGTGTGGCAGGCTGGTGGTTGCCTGCCCTGAATTTCTGCCCCTGTCTTTTCTTTCCCTCTTCCTGATGAACTCCCTGCTCTGTTGGATGTCCACCATCTCTAGCTGTCCATGCATGATGGGCCTAACCCAGCCTGTGCATTTGGAACCTGAGCTGTGGTCATTCTGGTACTTGCTGCCAGTGACAGGCTTTCATTTCTGGCTAGACACCTATGAAGAAAACGTACAGGGTTCTGATTGGGAGGTGTGAGGGGAGACAGTCATCTCTGGAAAGGCCTGAGGCAGGTGGATGGGACTGGGAATGCGGAGGCCTTGACTTAGGGTGCAATCAATAGATGTCTGAGATCATGGTACTTTCCACAGCTCAGTGGCCCCTTCAGAGGTGACTGAGCCTGTGGCTCTACTACAGTCAGTTGTGGGATAGGAGCTGTCTTGGGATGGCACATGACCCTGGGTAAGGCCCAACTTTAGAAAGAAAAGGAAGCTCTGAGAGAGGACACTGTGAACCAACCATCTGCAGGTAGCATTCCTGAGCAGGTGGGACCACTTGGAGGGCACTTGTTTTCTTCTTATGGGGGGTGATGATGGCTCACTCCCACGGCCATGATGTAACTAATATGAATATCACAAAGTGGTATAATTGCTCTTAAAAGCACCCAGGAAAGAGAAGGACTTTTTTTTTTGTTGTTGTTGTTGTTGAAACAGAGCTTCTCTGTGTAGCCCTAGAACTTGCTCTATAGACCAGGCTGCCCTTGAATTTACAGAGATCTGCCTGCCTCTGTTTCCCAACTGCTGGGATTAAAGGCATGTTATCTTTCTGTCTTTGTCAACAGCCTTGTGATGCCTGGAAGCAGACATGACTCTAAGGAGAACCCAACTTAAGACAAAGCCAAGATATAGATATATCTTACATATAAGAAAGATCTTCTATATAGAAGAGGGAAAATACCAAAAGAACCCAGGTACTCCATGACCTCAGTAGCCCCTGAGTTAATCAGCCCTAGGATTGCCCTGCCTCTGGTTGACTTGTAATATGAGATAATAAATCTTCTTATTGTCTGGGGATATTGAGTTGAATTTGCTGCAGCCAAAATCGAAAAAGCAAAATGTGTGATTAGATATAGACATCTCAAGAGAGCTGGCTGTCCCATCGCCTGTGCCGTCATCGATCTGCAAAGAAGCCTGGTCCTCCAAATCACTCTCATTCTCTCTCTCTCTCTCTCTCTCTCTCTCTCTCTCTCTCTCTCTCTCTCACACACACACACACACACACACACACACGCAGAGTGTTCATATCAGGCAGAAAATGGAAGCAGTCATGTGACTAGTCCTATGGGCAGAACCTACTTATGTTTATGATAAGAACCCTGTTTTATTCAGACCAAGGAAATGAAGCAACACCAGGTAGGATTGGGTGAGAACAAGCCAATTAAATCATGACATTTATTAGTGTCTGGCCCCTGAGCATAGGGCCTAATTGGTGCACATTTGTCCAGGAGAGAGTTTCTGAAGCTATAATTCTGTTGTTAAAAGTAAAACTCATAATTCTGATGCTAAATGGTCCTTCTGTTCAGAGACCATTACGCAATTCAAGAGATGGCCTGTGCATAATACATAAAGCTCTCCTAAGGAAGACCGTGCCAAGCCTGCTGGATTTAGCTTAGCCAGTGTCAGCCTGCAGTGTCCCCAGAGATCACCTTCCCATCTACTCTCCCTCCCCATCTCAGCCTTTGACAAATGGAAGCCAAGACCTCTTGGCTCTCTCAGGTAGCGGTCTCCTGGGAGCAGATGCTATGGTGGTCATTTGCATTGGGAGTGTATAACTCTCAGAGGTGGGGGCATTGAAGGAGGGAGTCCTCTCCAGCAAGCCCAGGTGAGTGGGATAGGGAAAAGCAGAGGACTTTAGTTTGGATGCAATGGCTTTCAGAGTCCTTAGATCCTACAGCTAAGGTCACTGCGCCTAAGACTCTACTAGATGGCCATTTATGGGAATCAGGCTACTGTGGAATAGCACACAGCCCCGGGCAAGTTCACAGCCCTGGAAGAGGAAGAGCAGTTACCTAGGACACTGTGAGCTACCCACAGTTAACACCGCTGAGCCCTTGGGGCTGCTAGGGTCATGTCTTCCTCTCCAAGAGGGCTCTGTGAGGCTCACACCAGCACCCACAACACAGAGGGTATAGACGTTGCAAAGCGTTAAGCAGAAATGGTCTTTTATCCACCTCCTTCTCTTGGCAGACTCCCAGAGAAGACATGCTAAGCCCTAGAGGATGACCCCACGCCCATGCACATGAAGGCAGCACTAATTGGACTCAGAGATTTCTTTAAACAACAACAACAACAACAACAACAACAACAACAACATTGTTTATATCTAATAGACTATGAAGTCCAGACCCAGGATACGGTGAAAGCAGTATAGATCTCCCAACTCCTGTTTCTAGCCACTACCCTATCTAGAGAAATCCCTCCACCTTTAAAAGATACTTGACATTATTTAGATTGTACAGATCTGCTTCAGATGAGGAGAAGTGGCGGCGTGGGTCTGAGAGGATGGATTCATTGAGAGCAGGAAATCAAGGTTGCAGCTGTGTAGCAAACAACAGTATTTTGTTTAATTAACTTCAGGTACTTAAAGAGTTAATCATAAAAACTGAAACCATAAGAGAATCTGACCGAATTGCCTTCTAAATATTCATGTTCGTTTCCACGGATTTGTGCTGCTCTTAGCCTTGGTCAGAGAAGCTGCAGAGATTCAGAACTATTCAAATGCAGAGTTAAGTAACTACACGCTCAGCTCTAGATGGATCATCTGTTTGGACGCTCCTCTTATGCCCAAAGAACAGGGAGGAAGGGCTGGAAAGATGTAAGTGCTGGAGGATGGGGAGGAGCGCTGGCAAATGCTGGCCTCTAGTCACGAGGCTGTTGCACCCGTGAATTCACAGAAGCTGTAGTGACCTGCATGTAAGACCAAGCCAGTCAAAAAATCCAGCATCCAGTGGGAAAAGGATCCCCAGACCCCATCCCTATTGGCAGCTTATGGCTGCTGGGAAGAGTGTCACTTGAGTCATTGGTAGGTGACCCATGCCT
The DNA here is from genome assembly GCF_000317375.1 of Microtus ochrogaster. Lineage (NCBI taxonomy): Eukaryota > Metazoa > Chordata > Mammalia > Rodentia > Cricetidae > Microtus > Microtus ochrogaster. The sequence goes on along the minus strand of NC_022016.1, from coordinate 56,812,225 downwards.
CAGTGGGTGACTCCCATCCAAGCCCATATGAGTGGCGCTAATTAGACTCAGCGAGTTATTAAAAAGAGGAAAGGAGGAAGTGAAAGTGAAAAGAGAGGGAGAAAATAATTATGAGATTGGGATGGAGGTGTGCTGGGAGAGGGAGGGCTTGGCGGAGGAAGTAGGAGGTGGGTATGACCAAGATACATTGTGGTTTGCATGTACAAAAATTCCAAAGATTTTTTTTTCTTAAATATGTCTGAAAGGAGGCTTTATAAACTTGGGTTATTTGAGCCTTTTTAAACATACTTAAGTTTGCAGGCCTTTCTAAGCAAAACAATAAAGGAAAAGATTGATGAATTCGATTACTTAAGAACAAAACCTTCTTGTGGGTCAAAAAAAATCATACGCAAAATTAAAACACAAATGGCGCACTGGGGAAAATATAATAAGCATATATTATAGATTAAAGGTTGATGCATAGGAAGTGCTCTCCGAAGTCAAAAAGGGAAAGAGAACCAAGCCCATAAAAATGGGCAATTGACAAAAATAAGCAATTCACTAAAGAAAAATTACAAATAGACAATAAACTTATGAGGGCAGATTCGGCCTGGCTGGAAACAAAGCTTGGTAAATTAAATCAGCAATGAGTGTAGGGAATTGGGCTTCCTGGGCTCTGCTGGAAGGAGTGTGAGCTGGTGCAACCTTTTCAGAGGGCAATTGGCCATATCTATCAAAGGCCTTTAAAACGCACATTTATAGATTTGACTCAGCCATTTCCCTTCCAAGAACTTATCTTGATGATCAAAGCCAATATATATGCAGACTGTTTATGCATAAGGGCATTCAATAAAACATTATTTATGCTAATGAAACCTGGAAAAAAATCTGCAGAGCCACCCATAGGCAATTGGTAAAACAAAGTATAGAATATCCATAATGTGAGACAGTAGGAGCTATTAAAATGAAGCTGCTGGAGAATATTTACTAACAGATGGAAATGTGTTAACATATCGCTAGCTAAAGAGGGCTGTAATACAAGAAAGACAAACACCATGGTGTGTATGTATTTATCTATGTGTGTATGTAAGTCTGTGGGTTAGTATATGTATGTGTGTATGCATTTATATATGTGTATATGATATATGTACATGTATATGACTGTGTATGTACATGTGTGTATTTATTTATGTGGGGTGTATGTATGTATGTGTATATCTATATGGGTTCATATGTGTATTTACATGTGTGTACTGACGTATATGTGCATATATGTTTCTGTGAACAAGTATTTTCTAAATGTTAACATTGTCTACTTGGCATCAGATTACTGATTTTTTTTTTTGCTTCCTTTATGTTTTTCTCTGTGTGCTTTCCAAATTTTCTGAATGAATCAAGAATTACTTTTATATTTAGAAAATAAAATGTCAAGAACAAAATAATTGGGTTTGGTAGAACAGGTACTAACAATGGCCTTGTTAGCATTAAGCAGCAGGACTGGACTCCCAGCACCAAGGTCAGTGAGATTCAGATCTGTCGCATTTGAAAGAGGACTGAAATCTCACCTGAGAACCATGGAGGATGCCCACGGCAACATGGTGGCTAGCATGAGGCCATCTGCTCTTGTAGGCAGAATGAGTGCCAAGCCCCTCACAGCCCAGGGCTTACAATGAGGTGCACAAAGGTATTAGTGAGCCGCGTAATTAGTAATCCTGCCTTCTCCCTCTCCTCTCTCACACAAAGTTCACTGCAGGGGAAGAGCCAGCAGGATGCTCTTGTCACCAAGGCAACCCGATTCCGAGCAGAGGCTGTGGCCCCAAGAAGGCTAGCTTCTACCTCATTTTCTTCCTCCAGCCTGTCCTTCCTTCTGGCTTTCGTCCAATTCTCTCTCCAGAGAGTGTCTCTGCATCTCAAAGTGGAGATAGCTGTGTTCACTGTGTGAAGATGTTTTATGTTAAACTTGACCCTCAGACTCAGCTGCATGCAACTCCTAAATGCCCCAAGCACAGACTGTTTTGACTTTGCTTCACTGCTGGAATAGCTGTTAATGTTGCAGTGAAGCTTGGGTGGGGAAGTGGATGCACGGATCACATGGATGGATGGATGGATGGATGGATGGATGGATGGATGGATGGATACAGAAGTGGATGGAGGAGAGGAAAAGAGGATGGATAAATGGGTCAGTATGTGGACTGATAGATGAGTGGGCATGTGAGTGGAAAGAATGAAGGGACAGTGAATGGATGGATAAATGGATGGATGAATGAATGCACGCAGGTATGGAGGCTTAGATTGATGGACTGATAAAACGTCAAGTAGCTTCTGATTAGTCCACTCCAAATCTATCTGAATTTCACTTAAACTCAAGCTGGGATTCTTATTGAAATGGGTAGGACTCTCCATTTTACAAGCTGAACTACTGAGGTAAGCAGAAGTTAATCATGTGTGCAAACTCACTCACGCCAGGCCCAGTAACTGATGCTTGCTCCCATCCACTCTTTCTGATCTCCATGCTCCGCAGCCTGATATTAAAGGCTGGGGCTGAACCGCATGGCTGCGTCACACACAAGAGAGATGTCACTTTCTGGGTGCAGAGAGCTCTGCAGTAGGGCCACACAGTTTCACCTTCCATGCTTCCCAGTGGCCCCCCCGAGATAGAACAATCCAGGCTAAAGACTACCACAAGATACTTAGTCTGGCAGCTCCACAGGTCAGCTCTGCTTTTCTCTAGCCATTGGCTGATCACACCACTGCATCAGATGCTGACTGTTCTGGAAGCCTCCTGGTGTCTGCGCCTCTGTGTCCTTCCCACTTGCTTCTGGATCAAGAGCAGTGGCAGTCTCAGTGCTTTTGAAGGTGGGTACACCCTTTGCAGTCGGGTCCTGGGTGCCAGCTCCCTTTTCTGAGAGTAAAATTAAACCTCTTGCTTCATTCATTATTGGCTCTGCCCTCTTTCAGAACCCACAGCCACCTGCCTGGTGGAGGTGAGAGACACCTTGTCCTCCACTAAATGAGGGAGTTGTGTTGCGCCTGTGCTGAAGAGTGTCAAGCCAATCCTAGAACCCAGTTTACTTGTGGGCTTCTGGTCAGGTCCCTGGCCCTCATCCAGGCTTCAATCCTAAGTTCCTACAGTTTGACAGGCTGGGACCTGGACACACATACTGAGACACCCCACCACTTCTCTCTCAACTTTGCTTCCCTGTGCTCTTCATTGCTGTCTGAGCCCCTATGCCCATATTCCATATATGAAATAACCAAGAGACCCGGGGCTGCCTCCTCCTTGTTTCTGGAAACAACCTTTTGCATGTTAGCCTAATCCTGGGACAGAGTTCAGTGGCCTATAGACTTCTGGCCCCTCTCTGTTTGCAGCAGGATCTCTGCCCAAAATCAAGGCCTAGTAGAAGCACCTGCATGTTGCTTAAAGTAGACAGAGCTAAAAGTTGTGGGTTAGAGCTAGGCACGTTTTTCTGTACCCTGTTAAAGCAGTCTCCATGAACCTATATATCTGGTTCTAGAGAGAAGGGAAAGGGAATATTGCAAAATCTCGTACTGCCCATGAGGCCCGTAGTGTGGTAGTCAGTGCCTTGCCGTCTGGGCTTTGTAGGAGGTTTCATTCCCTCCTCCTGAACCAGATGCCCATTTTGCAGGTGCATGCATCATGCCTCATCAGACTGTCCGTAATCCCATGCATTATGGTTTAACTTTGAAGTGGCCTCCACAGGCTCATGAGTTTGGAATATGTGATTCACAAATGGGAGGCTGTGGACTCTTTGGAACTGTGGCTAACTAGCAGAAGTGGATCACTGTGGGGCTCTTGAAGGTGATGTCTCTTCTGGCTCTGAGCTCTCCACTCCCTGACCTGTCAGGATGTTTATTATGTATACAGTGTACTGTCTTCACGCTAAAAGAGGGTACCATACTCTCATTATAGATGATTGTGAGCCAACATGTGGGTGCTGGAACTTGAACTCAGGACCTCCAGAAGGGCAGCTAGTGCTCCTAACCTCTGAACCATCTCTCCAGCCCCATCTGCCATGATGTAAGAAGCACCAAGCATAAGCCCTTGACAGAGCCATTCTGCCACACCCTCCAGGATGTGAACCAAAATACCCCTTTCTCCCTGTTGTGATTTGAATGGGAAATTCCTCCACAGGCTTATGTATTTGAATACTTTGTCCCTGGTGAGGGGTGCTGCTTGGGGAGGTTATGGAACCTTCAGGAGGTGGAACCTTGCAGGAGGAAGTACATCACCGGGAGCAGCTGGGTTCCTGCCATTGCCCTGCCCATCTCTCTGATTAAGTGTGAGACTGAGGTGTGCTCTCTCAGCTTCCCTCACCTGCTGCCATACGCCATTTGTCATTATGGCCATCTGGCCGTCTGGAACCATAAGCCATAACAAACTCTTCCTTAAGCTGTGTTTGGTTGTGGTATTTTATTAAAGTAATAAAAAGTAACTCCCATTGATGTTGCTTCTGTAGGGGATTGATTAAATCAAGAAAAAAAAAAGTGTGATATAACACATAGCATGCGTGCATTCTGCAGTCAGTCCCAGAACTATGGTCACATATGGTGCTACATGAGACCAGATCAGGCTTTTCTTTCCGTGAACTTACCCATCATGCACCGGGGCCGTGGTCTGTGTTTCCTTTCTGCATCCATCCTGCCCTATGCAAGCCCCTCCTTCATTCCCCTTCCCCCCTCCACACCCCACCTACCCCTCTTCACTTGTCAGGGATTAAGTTAGGAAAACAGAAATGAAATGAACGCGGTTCTGGCAACCCTTCCCCGGAGACGCTGACTTACGCAGGGCTCATGCCGCTGATGATCTTCTATCGATTTCTCCTCTAATTGCCAGAGCAGGATCTATATTCATTTTCTGTCTCAAACTTCTCTTTTGTTGGTTCAATCAGCTAAATGAAGGGCCCATTTCTCTCTGCTCCTGTCTTCGGAAAAGCTGAAGAAGTTTCAAATGAAGAGCTTTCTTCTGAAGTCAGGAGGTCGGCAGGCAGGGACAGAAGGGATTAAAGTCTGATGACCCCTTCTGAAGCCTTGGCTGAGAACGCAGTGGAAAAGAAAGTCCCAGGCGACAGGTTAAAATGAAAAGAAGTAGAGGTATTCTACCTTGAGTTCACATAGAAGGAGTCCATCCATCCATCCATCCACCCATCCATCCCTTTTGTCAAGCATAGCGTGGAGCAGATCCTATGGCAAGACATAGATGATATACCTAGAGTGCGCTGAAAAGGGGCACAGTGTTTGCCTACATGGAGGCATGTGTGAATTGAGTTCCCATATATTAATTAAAATCCCACAGATGTATAATCTGTGTTATACAAGTGTCTGTGTCAACTTCAAAAGCAAAAGGAAGGCACACTGGGGCTAGGAATCAGAAAGAATCCAAGCAAGGCTTATGATCTCTTTTCAGCCCCACATAACTGAATATGTATATCTAAGAGACAAAAGGGATGGAGGGAAGTTTCCAATCTCATGAAACCCCGGCGCCTTTCTCTTCAGCGCTCATTAGATCCAGGAGACAGACTGAGGCATGCGGCGCATGAGTCGAAGGAAGGTAGCTGGTGTAAGAAAACTATAGCCAGCCGGCATGCTGCGAGAAACGGGTACGGCAAGGGCACAGTGTGGTGGGGGAAATGTGGGAGGGACTTCCTGGGCTCGGCTTTGAGGACTTACTGGAAACATGACGGCCCTCTTGCATCCTCTGAGCGCTTGGCCTTTTGACAAAGCCTGTGGGTGATACAGTCGAGGGTTGGGCTGGCGCTTGATATAACTTCCGACTTGACTGAGAATCAGTGTGAGGAGAAATTGCATCTGCCAGCGCCTCCCTTTCAGGTTAAGAGCTTGTGTGACAAACCAAGCCTCTTCTGTCGTGATCTGCCTCCAGTTTTGGACTGCTTGGTAAGCAAGTCTCCTGCTCTTAGCGTTCACCCCTGATTGTGTAAGAGACATCGGAGATCCCTCAGTATCTAGTCTTAGAACGTGGCTCTATCTTGCCTCTCTAGCACATTCCACAGCAGGTGACTTGCTTTCTTTCTCCCTCTGCCCAGGTGAGTACATGAGAGACATATTGGGATACAATCAAGACAGAGAGACTTACATTTCTGTGACAAATACGCCTATTTTGATATAAAAGGCTAGTCCAATAATTTGTTCTTTGTCCACTGAACTCTTCTGCAAATTCATTGTCTCTCATCTCAATTCCCCCTTAATCAACGCTTTGGGGTAGCTGGCTGGATTTCCTGTGAGACTCTCTTACTAGAATGGATAGTTTGCCACATCAGGAGAGAGAACTGGATAGTTAGTCGAGAACTTTGGAGTGCATCCTCTCCAGAGTGACAAGAAGAACTGCTGATAGCCTGGGCCAGGAGTTGTGACAGCTTGACCCCACTTCAAAGTTCCCAAAGAAGAGCCAGGCATGGTGGTGCATAGCTTCAGTCCCAGCACTTGGGAGACAGAGCAAGCAGATCTCCGGGAGTTCTGGCCAACCTTGTCTACACTGCAATTTTCAGGCCATCTTGGGTTATATAGTAAGACTCTGTACAAAAAAAAAAAATCCTAAGAAAAGAAGAACTGGATAAGATTCCTCAGTCTTAATTGTGCTTCCACAGTTCATCAGTCCCTCGGTAGGAGGGCCTTCTTATCTGAGGTTCCAACCTTTCAATTCACATTAGAGAAGTTTGCCATTTCTTCTTCCCATTCTTAACATATTATGTTTCCATATCCAGCAGAGGCCCTTTGTCATCGGTAACTGATAAACTGGGACTGTCTTCCTAGGGGAAAGTCCCTTCCACCGAACGCCCTCTGTTAGAAAAACCCATGTCCTCAGACCATCTCTGCCAATTTGTTGTTGCTTTTATTTTTGTTGTGTATCTGTGTGTGTGTGTGTTTGTGTTCATTTGTGGGTGGTCATACACATGTGCTACACATGCAAGTGTATGTACATGCATATGGAAGCCAGAGAGCAACCTCAAGTGCTGTTCTTCAGGAGCCAAGCACTTTGATCATTGAGACTAGATCTCTCAACTGGACCTGGAGCTCACAAATCAGGTTAGGCTGTTTGGTCAGAAAGCCCTAGGAAACCATCTGCCTTGCCTGCATAGAACAAGGTTACAAGTATAAGCCACCATGTTCGGGGCTCGAACTTGGGTCCTCATGTATGCATGGCATATGCTTTACTAACTGAGCATCTTCCTCAGCCCCTCATTTCTGCCTTATCAAGACAAATGGTCCAAAAGCATTGGTTAAGAGCATAGCTTTTGCAGAGAGGCACATTGAGGCACAACTCTCAGCTGGGACATTTAGTACTTGAGTGACCTTTGGCAAATGACTGGCTGTCCAATGTGCACACCTGTAAAATGGGAATTGCAATGCTGCCAAGTCAGGGTGGTTGTGCAAAGAAGCAGATGTTGTTAGTAAGGGCTCAATAAACAGTAGTTGCTATTAGTGTTATTATCAATTTCTAGAAGTCGATATCTAATCAAGGGCTTGATAGCGTGATTCAGATGTAGTGCCGAAGACGCTAGGGGCAGAGGGAGGGGGAGCAGGAGCACGCGGGAATCTGAGTTTTCTGCAGGCTCCAAATGAGTTGCTGGGCAATTAAGCTGCCAAGGAAGATGGGAAGGTAAGGATATTTTGGGCATGCACCTCCAGAGGGATGGGATTTAGAGGCAGAGGTTACTAAATCCCCTAATAGAAAGAGGAGGTTGGGGGAGGGTACAGATCAAACTCTTTGCTTTAGTCTACATCCTTAGGTTTAGGGTGGCTCGCCAACACGGTTTGAAGTAAATGTCACTGTGCGGGTAAAAAACACAGACAATTACAAGCCTATAGCTTATACTTGTTAAATAATAATTGGTATTAGCAATATGATCGTTATGATTATTATTCTACTCCAACAAGCCGGCACCTTGCTGTAAGAAACGATAGTGTGGTAGTTATCTCTAAGGAATGGGAGAATGACATCCCCAGCCTGTTGGGGACTCAACATAAGAGCAACACTTGAAACTAGGGAATGTGTTTGCTTCACGCCTCCAGGAGTCTGTGGTCTAGAAAAGGTCTTCGGTAAGGTAGCAGAGAAGGGTGTTGCATGCTGGTGTGGTTTGAACTTGAAATGTAGGCTCGTTTTGAAGACTTGACCCCTAGTGTGTGGTGCTGCTTCAGTGGCTATGGAACCTGTCAGCAGATAGGGCCTTGTGGCAAGAGGAGTCCCTGCCACATGTTTCTGCCACCATAGACCCCACCACGTCTTTTCACTGTGACATTCTTTAGGAACAATACGCTTTATTTCCAATCAAATATTTCTGTCCTGCCGCGCACCGCGACCCCGTCTGTGCTCTATGCGGTAGAATTCAGTTCGCGAGCTTCAGGCAAGGGGCTGGAGGTTGAGGAAACACAAGTAGAGACAGACCAACACACGGACCTCTAATGGTTGGTACAAAAGCCCCTCTTTAATAGCACCATGGAGGCTTAAATACCCTACAGTCAATGGCCAACAGGTGAAAATCCCATCCTCTGATCCTCTAGGCTAGGCACAGCTTCTGGTAACTTCAATTAGAAGGCTCTAGACAGGGAAGAGCAGCTGAAGGCCAGGACTCAATTGGTCCCAACACTGTCCAATGTTTTGGCCCTGGTGATACACAAGTGACTAATTCATGTACTTTGTTTGTCCTGTTCCCATTGTTAACACAAGTTCCAAACCTCATAGGAGTTGGATTAAATACCTTTTAGTACCCCCAAGTTCACACAGTAAAACAAGATTCTAATTTCTCTAGCTTTCAAAAGAATCTAACAAAAAGTTGACTGACATAGGACAGTGGCTATGAAGACCATGGAGTCCAGACACACTGATGTCACAGAGGATGACAGCGAAGTCTCCAGAGCACAGTGAGGCCATGTCTGTTTAGCTGTTGCCCACAGCAGGAAAGGGTGTGGAGGAGGCAGCCACCTGAGAATCTACGAGGCTGAAGAGAAGAGATGTGGGAAGTGAACTCACAGGTGAAATGATGAAGGGGATGGAAGGTAAGGATGTTATACAACACACACCAGCTCCCTTCCAAGAAGATGCATCTCATATCATGCCGGATGCCACCTGACACTCTTGCAGCCCTAATGCCACCAGCCCAACTAAGTCCTCAGTGATCCGAGAATGAATGCAGGACCTGGCCTGCAATCTGACTATTTTTTTTGTGTTTCCCTTAACTTCGCAAAACTAATCAGTTGCAGAAAGCCAAAGTGGAGAAGCCTCAGGAGGGGCAATGCCAATCCCTGCTCTCACTCCCTGGATAGATCTTTCTGGGAGAAAGATAAGTGTCATTCCCATTAACAGCCAGGTTTGGCCCAGTGAAAGAGGATACCAGGGTGTGACCCTAATGCCTCCTGCATCTTTGTGCAGGTTCTGCTGTGCGTGACGCATCCATTTCTGCTCTATTTCTGAGGATCTGACTTAAGCAGACTTGTCTATGAACTCATGACAGAGGGTCTGGCTTCAGGTGACTTGTTTTATGGGCCCATGATGAAGACCAAGCTCCTTGGGATGCACTGGGGATTGTAGGTAACAGTAGACCTTTCTGGAAACCCCCTTAGAAAGACTGTCAGTCTCATCCATTAAAGGTCAGTCAATTCCACCCTGCAGGCTGTTTTCTTTTAATTTGGATGAAGTGTCCTTGAAGCATGGTTATGCCCAAGAAAGGTAACAGCTTTCAGAGTCCAGAGTCTTTAGAAGGGGAGTTTCTTGATCCAACCAAACAAAGCCCAGAGGCAGAGCTCAAAGTTGATTTGGATGTGGAGAGACCAGGAACATGGAGAGTTCCTTCCTGTCCTGGAGTACCCTGAGACTGTCAACCTGCCAGCATGGCTTCTATCAAGCCATTAACTCTCAGGGGAAGGTTTCTCCACCCGCAGTAGACACTGAAGCCTTCATCGGTGATGGGTGGTGCTGATCCTGACCCTGGTGGTGATGAGGTGATGGTGTTGGATAACTGTTATCGTTTATCTGCTATGCTCCAGCCGCAGTTTTATGTACCTCACATGCATTGATGGGCTGAGCACCCAGGAAGTGGGCATCAGTATTGTTCTGGTTTAAAGACTAAAGCTCCAAGAGCAGAGATTTCCAAGGGCTCCTGCCATTTTCACTGTGGTCCGTGTGAATGGAGTCCACTGGCGTTGTCTGGGTCACAAATTGCAGCTGATCTGTAGAGACATTTTGAAACTTCCCAAGGTCACAAAGGTAACCAGCAGATGGTTTAGTTCCAGAGTCCTTGTCCCTGACCCCTACACTCTTCCATACCTTCTGTGCCAGGATTTTGGCTGGGCAATAATTATACTGTAGGCATGACGGGCTGGGTTAGCTTTCTGTTGTTTTAATAGATGGCTGGGTTAAATAATTTATAAATCAGAAAGGTTTGTTTCGGCTCATGGTTTTGGAGCTTCCAGTCCATGATTGGAAGGTAACATGATGTTTGAACACAGCCATTTACCTCACAGCTGGGGTGTTAAAGGGGTACAAAGCAAAGGGGCCCCACTACCTTCTTCAAGAGTATAGTGGCAGTATAGTGAGTAGAAACCTACTCACAAGGTTTCACTCCCTGAAGGTGCCACTAAGCTGGAAAAGAGCCTTTGGTGGAGCCACGCTGTAAGCACAATGTGGTGCTTTTTCAGTTTTTTGTGTGAATATGCGCATACGCACACATGTTCGTGTATGTGTGTGCGAGTGTGTAGTGTTAATGTCTTGGCTATATTCCTTTTCTTGTTTTGTTTTTATTGAGCTATATATTTTTCTCCACTCCCCTCCCTTCTTCCCCCCTCCCCTTCCACCTTCTCCCATGATCCCTATGTTGCCAATTTACTCAGGAAATCTCGTCCTTTTCTACTTCGCCTGTAGATTAGATCCTTGTATTGTATGTCTCTCTTAGGGTCCTCTTTGTTGTCTAGGTTCTCTAGGGTTGTGAATTGTAGGCTGGTTTTTCTTTGCTTCATGTCTAAAAGCCACTTATGAGTGAGTACATATTATATTTGTCTTTAGGGAGTCTGGATTAGCTCACTCAATATGGTGTTTTCTAGATCCATCCATTTGCCTGCAAATTTCAAGATGCCATTGTTTTTTTTGTGGTGTAGTACTCCATTGTGTAAATGTACACATTTTCTTTATCCATTCTTCAGTCAAGGGGCATTTAGATTGTTTTCAGGTTCTGGCTATGACAAACAATGCTGCTATGAACATAACCGAGCACACGTCCTTGTGGCATGATTGAGCATCCTTTGGGTATATACCCAAAAACAGTATTGTTGGGTCTTGAGGTAGGTTGTTTCCTAATTTTCTGAGAAATTGTTATACTGATTTACAAAGATGCTATACCAGTTTACACTCCCACCAGTAATGAAGGAGTGTTCCCTTTACCCCACATCCTCTCCGGCATAAGTTGTCATCAGTGTTTTTGATCTTGGCTGTTCTTACAGGTGTTAGATGGAATCTCAGAGTTATTTTGATTTGCATTTCCCTGATGTCTGATGTTGGGCATTTTCTTAAGTGTCTTTCAGCCATTTTAGATTCCTCTGTTGAGAGTTTTCTGTTTAGGTCTGTACCCTATTTATTTTTTTTTACTGGATTATTTGTTCCTTTAGTGACCAATTTCTTGAGTTCTTTGTATATTTTGGAGATCATCCCTCTGTCCCATGTGAGGTTGGTGAAGCTCTTTTCTCATTCTATAAACTGTCTTTGGCTATATTCACATCTTTGGGCAGATGCCAGAGACCAGTGTCCATTGTCTTCCTTAGTCACGACCCACCTTTTTCTTTTAAGACAAAGTCTCTTGATAGTGTTTTCTATTTCCATCCATTTGTATGCAAAATTCAAGAAGTCCTTGTTTTTTACTGCTGAGTAATTCTCTAATATGTATATATTCCAAACTTTCTTCATCCATTCTTCCATTGAAGGGCATCTAGGTTGTTTCCAGGTTCTGGTTATTACAAACAATGCTGCTATGAACATAGTTGAGCATATACTTTTGTTGTATGATAGGGCCTCTCTTGGGTATATTCCCAAGAGTGGTATTGCTGGGTCCAGGGGTAGGTTGATCCCGAATTTCCTGAGAAAAGGCCTGAGATGAGGCCGGACTCGCTGAACATAGCGGACAATGGGGACTACTGAGAACTCAAGAACAATGGCAATGGGTCTCTGATCCTTCTGCACGTAATGGCTTTGTGGGAGCCTAGGCAGCTTGGATGCTCACCTTACTAGAAATGGATGGAGGTGGGGGTTCCTTGAACTTCCCACAGGGCAGGGAACCCTGATTGCTCTTCGGGCTGAGGAGGGAGGGGGACTTGATTGGGGGAGAAGGAGGGAAATGGGAGGCGGTGGCAGGGAAGAGACGGAGATCTTTAATAAATAAATAAATTAAAAAATAAAAAAAAAAGACAAAGTCTCTTGCTGAGTCTGGAGTTCACTAGCTCAGCCAGTCTGGCCAGTTAACTCCAGTTTTCTCCTCTTTCTGCAGCCCCACCTGGCCTTTCATGTGAGTGCTAGAGATCTGAACTCAGATCCTCAAGCCTCCACCCTGTTGCCTGAGCTGTCTCCCCAGCCCTTAAATTCACTTTTAATATTCATTATTACAAAGATATTACTTGCTTCTAGCAGCCTTGGCAAACATCACGAAAGTATTCAATACCTCATCAAAATACCCTCTTCCTATAGTTTCCCTTATAGGTCTCTGTCTCATGAATTTCCACCAGTCCCCAACTAACAAGAAACGGACTGGATTTATTTTATTTCAATTTGAGGCAGGGCTGACCTGAGAAGGAGAAGCAATCAGGCTTTCGTTTTGTGACAAGCTTCTGGCTCAGGACATACCTGCTGCCTGTGTCTCTCAGTCTAGAGACGAGATGGGAAAGCCACCCTGTCCACCCCATACACAACTTCAAGGAGTCTGTTTTAAAGAGCTTCATAAATGGGCTTCTCAGAGCCTTTGAATTTTACTGCGGTCTATTAGACTCCTGCCAGGGGGACAAAGCAAGCATCCAGATATTGTAGCAGGAGCTAGATAGCTTCTGCCCTCTTATTATAGAAGCTGGAGATCAGCAGGTTCTTCTGAGCAGTTCCTGGATAAGGCAAGAGCAGCAACCACAGCATCATCTCTAAACGAAGGTCATTCACCCCCAAGGATCGTTTTCATCTTTAAGACATCCACATGCATCTTCTCTTTTTGTTTTTACAAAATGAGTTCATACACCTTTTGTCTACAGTCCGTTTTTTCCCTGCTAGGCTCACCATTACATACCATGCACCTACTCCCACGATGGCTCAAGAGAATACCAAACACCTTCTCCCACAGGGTGTGACGGTCTCTCGTGACACTACAGATTTTTCTGCTTGGCTTTCTGTTGGTGGATGCTTAGATGATTTCCATTCCTTTCTTGTTTTATTGCTATCAACCGTGCTCCCACAAGGGCTTCCAGATGCCCTTCTACGTCACACTAATACTTCTGTATGTGGGAATTGCTGTGCCGTGGGATACGCCTTCAGTCCCTTTGAATGATATGGCCAGGTGGAATCGGACACAGAAGAGGTGGGTTTTGGGAGGGTGGAGGCATAATGGCTGGAAATTGGTCCTGAGGAGTGGGGGAGGCTGGGGGGGGGGAGTTGTTGCTGACCTGAGAGTTTTGTACTTAGGCAGAATGAGCAGCTTCATCTTGGGGAGACCACGGAGGTGGCAGGGTCTAGCCTTGTCTACCTCAACAAGTAAATCATAGCCTAGCATGGTTACTCAGCTAGACCAAAGAGACATGTTTTCACACAGAGATTCCAGCCAGTCACTGAAGGCAACCCTGTGACATTGCTGGGACAAGGGCAAGTCCCTAGAAAATATAGTCACGCACTGGGAGCAACAATGCTCAAAGCGGCAGTAGCAACTCAGAGGGCAGTGTATGGGTAGACAAAGGGACCCCAGCAAAGACTCAACAGTGTCTGTGGTAAGGTTCAGAGATGTCAAGAGAGAAACTGAGTCAGGACCCTGTCTCCATGGATGCGCAAGCCAGATGGGCAATGGAGACAAGATACCCTGCTTCCCACTGCTTCCCGGGGACTTTGTTCCAAAGAGGCACAGAGAACATGCCAGTAGGTGGACAAGACTCAGATTCTGTCGCGTTATCGGCTTGCCAAGGCCTGGCTTGGGAGCACATTAGAAGCTTTGATTTGCAAAGGAGCAGCTGCCCTGAAAACCAAGGCTAAAGACTGGTGAAGGTGGAGAGTCCCAGAAACCAGCCACTACTTGGAGTCCTGTGGGAGGAGTCCAAGGGCTCTGCAGCATCTGAAAAGTGTGCAGAAGAACGGCCAGCAGGCCAAGACTGCACCTGCTCTCCTCTCCTCCCCCCTCCCACAGTTCACTTTCCTGGAGCACATATGGAGCCTCCAAATGCCCAGGCTGAGCTCAAGCATCCCCGCTTCATGTATTCACCTAGAGCTCAGGGTACCTACTACAGCCACAGTCTCAAGGTTGAATTGTTGGGTAAAGGGTAAGCAGGTTCTGTTTAGTGCTCTTCAAATGTCCATTCCCTCTTTTTCCTTGCCTACTGAAGCTGTACTTCGTTCAGGGTGACGATGTTCCCAATTTTTAGGGATGGACCATGATTAGTTTTCTAATTCAAGTACAATGATGTAAGACCTGGTTTTCCCAGCAAGCAAGATGATCCTTTGGGTATCTGGTGCCAACCTTATCTGCCTGGAAAACTTAGTGCTTCTGGGAATCTTGTATTTGTTTGATAAAGGGGAAATTCAAGGCTAGAACTGTCTCCTGCCTTCTTCTTCCTTCCTCCTTCCTTGGGCTTGGGTGCTATGCCCAAGGAGCCACCCTTTAGTTATGAAATCAACCACACAGGTAAATCCAAGGAGATTTCAGAGACCTCATCTCTGACCCCACCCAACAGCCATTCCTGGAAGCTCCCTGCCTCCAAATGCCTTATGGTGTGAGATTTGCAAGCCAGTTAAGGTAATTTGAACTAATTTTCTCTTACTTATAGATGAACGCCTTCCTAAGCAACCCAAGAGCTTCCTGGAATTCAGTCCAAGGTTCCTGCCACTCAAGGAGCACAGCATCAAGGATGGACAGCTAAAGTCTAGGGCTGAGCCACCTAGTTCCAGCTCCTTCTTAGTCTTGATTGACAGATTTCTTGTGATTGATCAGAAATAAGGAACAGGCAAAGTAGGCCGGTTAGATCTGGGAGCAAAGTCTCACTGTGTGGAACAATAGTTTAAGGTGAGTTACATTCGTTTTTTGCTGTGTAGTATTTGTTTAATGAACTGTTGCATTCTTTTATGTTGCATTTGTTTAACCCTGTGAAGCTGTGTTACTTTGCCTGTTTAAAACATCTGATTGGTCCAATAAAGAGCTGAATGGCCAATAGCAAGGCAGGACAGAAGGATAGGTGAGGTTGCCAGGCAGAGAGAATAA
>NC_022016.1:56793315-56796201 GCF_000317375.1 Microtus ochrogaster | reverse complement strand
CACACAGCCACACAGCCAGACATGGAGTAAGAAGAAAAGAAAGACATATTTAATAAAGGAAGAAAAAGGCTTAGCCAAGCTAAGGACAAACATTCATAAGTAAGAATAAGTCTCCATGTATCTATTTGGGAGCTGGGCAGTGGGTTCCCCAAAGAGTTAAAAAAAATATTCAGCTCCATCTCAGTGCTGACTTTATGGAGGGAGGCTGGGGACAGCTGCTCCTGAGTCTCTCCAGTGTGGTCCTGGGCTCTTGACACTTGTTCATCTCTTCTCTGGATTCTTTACACCCACCAGGATCCCAAAAACTCCCTTTTTTTTCAGTGCCTTACAACCAAAACAACCCGATTCAGCACACTCCGGATTTTCTGTTGGTTCCATTAAGACCATTACATCCCTTTTAATTTTTTTAAAGTAATATAACCTTTATTCTGCTTTAGTTTATCAAAGGCGGCTTTATTAGGTTAACTAGTATAAATTAAATGGTTTTGGTACAGCATTTACTTCCAGGAAATACCCTGGACATTAAATGTTAAAAGCAAAACTTTAATAATTTCCCAGACAGCAAAATCTTTCCCAAACTTAAAGTTCATTTGATCACTATAGAGACTTTATTGTTCATTTGTTCTTCTCCGAGGTCTCATGGAATAGTGTGTGTGTGTGTGTGTGTGTGTGTGTGTGTGTGTGTGCCCCTTCAGGAAAAGAAGCAACTTTATTTACCATGGTGTTTCCAACTGCAACCTCAGTACCTAATCCACAATAAGCGTTTATTAAACTCTTGATGGACTGGTTAAATGGATAGATAAGTAGAGCTAAATTGGAGTTGGACTCATGAAGGGTTAATTCTAGCCCCCTCCCATAGGTAAACACCACACAAGGCTGCCAGTAGCAAGCTAGCTCCTCTGGGCTTTCACCCTCATCACCGGAAGAGCCGTCAGCTGTCAGATCCCTCTGTTTAAGGACCTATTTTACTGCTTGTTGCTTGGACCAGAAGGCTGAGATGGGCCTAGAGATTCCCTTGATTGAGACTTCTTGTTTTCAGAGGTACTCACATAGCAGACTCCTGGCCGCCTCCTTGACCCTTGGTGGTCTCGAATAAGTCCTCAAGGAGTAGAGAGGGCAGCCTCTCTGCCTGGGGAAGGGAGCATAAGAGAACCTAGCCAAACTGCCTCCTTTTTCATACGAGTGTCACTCTGGCTTCAGAGAGTCGCTTGGCTACGAATCCATGACGAAATTTAAACACTACAGTGGAGCAAGGATTTCCAGAAACGGTGGTCTACTAACTGTAACTCTGACCCACACCGCACAAGGCAAGCGGGGTTATGAGAAAACAGGCCAGGTGTGGACAGATGGACACGACGCTGAAGAGCATTTAAGCCCTCCAAACACAGGCCATAAGAAAAGCTGGGCCGTGGGGCCGAAGCAGGGATGTAGGGGAATGTCAAAGGAGCTGCAGCCCACGTGGCAGCAAAGATGCAGTCTGTCCCCGATGGCTGTGCTTGTGTCATTTGGCCACTGGTTTCAAAAGACACAGACTTAGAAGGATGAGCTCTCAGAAGCAAGGGCCCAGGCCAAGGGTGGCCAATAATTTATGGTGCCATTATGGTCGCAGACTAACAATAATCACAATTCATCCACCAGGCACGGCTTTAAGTACCCCAGATGTGTCAGCTCATTCAATCCCCATCATAATAAGCTGGCGAGATCAATGCCTCCAACATCCACACTTTACAAAAAAAAAATGAACTCAGCCCTGGGTGTTGCATAACTTGTCCAAGCTCACCCAGCTGGCACTAGCAGATTCCAGAGTCATTGTGCCAAGCCTCCAGGCCATAGCTACTCCTCTGCCACCCTGGACTCTACGCTGCCTCCAGGCTCTGGCTTATGCCAGAGTCTCTGCCTGGGCTTCTCTCCCTAATGAATAACAACAGAGGAATTGGATGGAAGTTTTTGCTAAGCCCCCACTGCCTCAGATCTCAGCTAGAACAGAAGCGAACTTTCATCAATAGAACCTGGAAAAAAATGAAGAAGCCTTCACTCCCTGAGTAAATCCACGTGAAGCATTTCACCATGGCAGAGTTAGCTAATGGAATCTGTAATAAAGAGTGGAGAAGGGGATTTGGGGGAGAGATAAAAGGAAGCAGAATGGTTTTAATGCATCTCAGGTTATCCAAGAAATGGAGTTTGTCATGTGACCTGGGCAAGCCAAAGTGGTCCTTCAGTGAGCTCAATGACGAGTTGTCAGAATCCCTTCTTTTTGCTCTTGTATACAAGACTGGGTAATGTCTCCCAGCTTTCTTTGCAGCTGGATGTGACTATGTCACTGAATTCTGGGTACTGGCATGGGAATGGCCGTGTTCACCACTTCTAGGCCTGGCTCATGTGGCCCCCTGTACATGGTTCTTGCTTCTCCTTCCATTTGACCCACAGTGCTTCTGTGGGGAACAAGGCTGGAAGAGCTAACAGAATCCTAAGAAAGGTAGATCTGGGTCCCAGATTTGCTACCTAAAGGCCACTCACTCTCCCAACACCAAGGATGAGCTATGGAGTCTAAGTTTGAGAAGCCACTGAAACCTGGGCTGATAACCTGCTCTGAGTGGGCATGTTCCTGGGAAAGAGGCACAGATAAGCAAGAAGGGGAACAGATTTTCAAAGGGAAGGCAGTGACATTGCTAGTTAGACTGAAATGTCAATTCCCACAGTGTGGCTTCTCCTACCTCACCGCCAACCAACACTGTAGCCCCAGGACAAGGTCCTGGCGGAGTGGATGCCTTCTTCCAGCAGGTATCCATGAGAACTGCTCCATGTGTACACCCTGGAGCTGCAGCAACAGCAGAAGAGTTGGGAAGTTCTGCTGTTGGGGGAGTTCCATGGAGGACAATAAAGCGC
>NC_022016.1:56778687-56793170 GCF_000317375.1 Microtus ochrogaster | reverse complement strand
TCTCTCTCTCTCTCTCTTTGTGTGTGTGTGTAGGGATGGAAGATCTCAGAGTTCCCTCTGAAGAAATGATACACAAGCCAGCAGCCAGTGCAGTGAATCTTGTGAGAGAAAAATGCTTCTAGAAACAAAACTCTCAAATGCCGAGACCCTGAGGTGGGATATACCATGCACTCAAGGAATTAAGATGTCAATATGGCTAGAACATGGCCAAGTGCTGGCTGGTGGTGGAGGATGTGAGGTCTAGAAAATGGTGGAGAACTTGGATCCTTCTGGGTTGTTGCAAGGTCTTCAGTTCATTATGAAGGCAAGCTTGAAGGCTGAGGTGGGGGTGGGTTTCCTTGTGAGAATGATGCGATTTCACTGATACATGAATACAATGATGTGTACTTCTAAGCAATCAAAATCCCACCTGGCAGGTAGGTTGGGCGTAGAAGCAGGGGTACAGAGGGAGGGTGCAGGAGGGTGATAGTGGAGGAGGGAGTACCAGTTAGAAGGCTATGGCGATGGGCAATGCGGATTGGATTGTCAATGTAGAAGGATCTAGAATCACCTAAGAGATAAGCCCCTAGACATATCTGTGAAGGTCTATCAAGATTAGGTTAATGTGAGGTGGGAAGACCCACCCGTGGGCAGCGCCACTCCTTAGGCTCTGGTCCCAACCTGAGTAAAATGGAGGAAGTGAGTTTAGGGCCAGCCTTCACTCTGCTCCCCAGCTGCAGATGCCGCGTGGCTAGCTGCCTCGTGCTCCTGCTGCCGGCCTGCCTCACCAGGATGGGCTCATCTCCCTGCACTGGGAGGCATAATAAAACCTTTCCTTCCAGAGTAGCTTGTCAGTTACTTTATCATAATTCAGGCAAGGGAAGATAAAGTCTTGGCTGGAGTGCAGTGTCTCAGCTGTGAGAAATAGCCTGATTCTCGCCCAGCTTTGAGAGCTGAGCTGGCAGCATGGATATGGAAGGAAAGGAAGAAGTGAAGACAACTCTGGAATTTGAGCCTGGGCAACTGGAAGAAAGAGGTTTCCATTCCCTGAGCTAGAAAAGGCTTTGGGAGACATTGAAATAGGGGGCAGATCTCAAGGTTTGATTTGGGATATTTCAGGCTAGAAGTGCAATTTTAGCTATTCAAATAGAGAAGTACACTATAATCATATACATGAATATCTATATCTATATATGATATATATAGATATATTATGGGGGAGCTGTCCAGGTGGGGATACATACTTGACACCATTTTCCCAGACACTGTTTAAAGTCACAAAGTCAATAAGATAACTTAGTTCAGATAGAGAAGTTTGAGGCTGGGAGAAACTGTGCTTCGTTCTTGAAAGTCAACAGAGGCAAGGAGCCCACAGAGGAAGTGGAGATCTGCCCACAATGGCAAAAAGAGAATCTAAAATGAAGAGGAGAGTGGTTCTTGGCACAGAGACCTGATAACTGTCCGCTGCTGTGGGGAGGTTGAAATGGGTAAAAAATTACCTGGAATTGGAACACGTGGAGTCACTGGGAAGAGCTGCTTTGTGGAGCAGCAGGAATGAAGACTGTTTGAGCGGGTTCAAGGTTGTTGGAGGCAAGAGTGTGGCCAGAACACATCCAGGTAATGCTCAGAGAAGCTATACTATAGAGAGAGGGAGCAGGTGTGGGGCAGGAGAGGTGTGGTCAGCAATGCTTGTTGTTTTTCATAGTGATGTTTGGATGCTTATGGGAGTGGTACCCTAGAGAATGAACTGTCACGGATGAGATGAAGGAGATAGACTCAGGATTAATGGGCATCCTTCTGAGGGCAGAGGGGAAGAGACTCTGGGTATAATTGAAGCATTAGCCCTGATGGATGCGCATGCAGTTCTACACAGGAAGGGGGTCAGCTCAGCCCTAGGCGATGCTCAGGACAACTTTTCAGAGTGTCACCATTTTCTCATGGGATTGGGAGGGAAGCTTGTGACCAAGAGTAAGGAGGAGAAGGCAGAGTGAGGAGCCGTGGGAATGCGGGTTGATTCCAGACTGTGCTCGGGGCTTAGCTGAGATTGGTCGACGTACTCCAGAAGGACAGACTCCGGAAGGAAGGGCAGTCAGAATGGCTGGCTGGTCCACAGAGAGTGTGCCCGTGGACAGGGAGTCAGATGGAACCCCAGCCGGGTTAAAACAGGAAAGTGGAGTCCACTCACCCAGGCTGCATTTTGTTTCAGTAGTCCCCAGACCTCTCGGGTACCAGGGTGTCTTTGTGCCCTTGAAATTTCCTAAGTTTTCATTGTAGATTTGTGGGTGTCACATTATGATGAATTCTTCTCTACTCAGTGGCATTCTTTTGGGGGAGGCTGAGGCAGGGCAGAGTATTATTTTGTCCTTCAAGATGGTCTGTAACTTGCTATCTATCCCAGGAAGTGGCTTTAAGCAAATGCAGTCCTCCTGCCTCAGTCTTCCGGGTGCTGGGATGGCAGGTATAGCAGATAATATTCTAAGCATGTCAAATGGATTAACTCATTAAACTTCATTCTGCTGATGAAAATACGAAGACCCAGAGAGATTGACATGTCTCTGCCTGTAATGGTTGGGACTAATTGATAGACTCTCCTGACCATATCTGTGGGGGATTCTCTTGATTACACATTAATTGAAGGGGGAAGACCAGCCACTGTGGGAGGCACCATTCCCTAGGCAAGGGATGCTAGACTATGGAAGAGTGGGGATAGCGAGCTGAGCACCAGATGTATGCATTCGCTGCTCTCTTCAAGTAATGTGCCCAGCTGTTACAAGCTCCTGGTGCCTTGACTTCAAGGCCATGACAGGCTGGAGCCTTGAACTGTGAGCTAAATAAACCCTTACTCTTTTACGTTGATGCTGCCAAGAGTATTTTATTATGTCAACACCAAAGAAACTAAGACAACGATAGAGTTCACACAGTCAATAAATGGCAGAGCCAGAAGGGGCCTGAAGGAAAGGACAAAGTTTCACTGTGGAAGTCTTGTTTTCCACTATACATCTCAGAAGTCATCATTGCTGTGTGTTCTGAGGATCAAGCACATTACACTCTGGGCTCTGCTACTAATTTCATTCTCCATGCAAAATGGTAGATTTCCTCCATTTGGAGCTCAGATGGGGAAACATATTCCAACAGGTGGCCTCTCTTATGAAGGGTTCCAACTTAGCTTAAGCTCAGGAGAGTTGCTTGCCCAGCACAGATAGTAAACAAAGGGAGATGATGCTTAGTGACTCACAGTCAGCCTGCCCTACTTGATGACAAATGGGGGTGGGAGAAAGTTTGCTTCAGCTCCCAAACTTCCTCATAACTAACAATATTATGATTAAGCAAGACGGCCACACAAGCCCACAAGGCTTTGCACTTGGCATGACAAGGTGCCACTACGGTGGACATGCTTCTCTCTGAGTGACCAGGGATGTAGCTTGATGATGGGGCCAAAGAGGTGGGCGGAAACTGCTTCAGTGAAATCATTTAAAGATCAATGTATCGGTCTCCATACCAGGTCACTTTTCCATTTCCTTAATCCCACGTTCCCATGGCTCATAAGCTCCCAGTCATTGTGTGATACTAGCAACCACTGTTTTTCCAGATGCCTGAAGCCATCTGTTAGCTCTTTCATCAAACTAGCCCACCTCTGCTGGAGTGTTCACTTCTGATGTGGCAAGTACCTTTGGATAGCATCAAAAGTCCTCTTGTCTAAGTGGCTGGGGATGCTCATCCCTTTTAGCACTGGGTCACGAGATCCTACAGGGGAAGAATATGCACATCAATGAGAAAGGGTCTAACAGAGATTGCTTGAGCTATGGAAGTGCACAGATCCAGACCCAAGGATGATGGGGAATTGAGTGTGATGGAGAGAAATGGTGTTGTCCAGGATGGACTGTTTATCCCCTACCCACACCCCGGAGGAGAGATTACAACAGCTATTATATGGTCTTGAACCTCAAAAAGCTTGTGCACACACACTTGCACACCTAACCCTAGGTGGGTCTCTTCCACCTCAGCAGTTCTCACACTGATTTGATCCACATGATTGGGACAAGGAGTACTTACCCCAGAGGAGCCAGATCTTCTGCTGCACCCAGACCAAGGCCTGAGCTTCCAGCCTGGGTGCCTGAGTCATCACTAGAGCATCTTGGGAGGGGAGCGGGGCAGTCCCTGACAACAGAACCTTTCCTTGCTCCAGACCAGCTTCACGGGAACCACTGGAGCCTGTTACCTGGTAGAGGAAGAGCATGAAGCAATTGCTCATTACCCTTGGTGCTGTCATGGAATGAGCCCCATCAGGAGTGATCCTTGTAGTTCTTGGAGAATTCTAAAAACCACTGGTACCTGCACAGCACCAAGCATTCGCAAGTTCAAGAGCTCTGGGTGCCAAGAACAGAGCCTGGCACATGGCAGTGTTCTGAAACCTGCCTGGATGGTGGCCTAGAGATGGCTCTCCATGGCAGCTTTAAAAAAAAAAAAACTCCTAAATAATCCCCTCTTTAAAAGGTCTGTGTGTATGTGTCTCTTTGTGTGGATGTATGGAGCACACACATAGAACCTAAGGAGGCCAGGAAAGGGTGTGGGATCCCCTAGAGTTGGAGTTACAGGCAGTTCTAATCTGCCTGATATGGGTGTTGGGAACCAAACTTGCATCTTCTTCAAGAGCAGGGTACATACCTAATGACCAGTACAGCTCTCCAGCCCCTCCACCACCATATATAATTTTCCTTCTTCCCTCCCTTCCTTCCTTCCTTCCTTCCATTCCCTTCCTCCCTCTCTCCTCCCCTCCTTCTTTTCCTTCCCCCCATTTTCCTTTTGGTGGCGTTGAGGGTCAAACTCAGAGCCTCATACACACAAGGCAAACTCACTACCAACTGCCCCTCTTGCTGCCACTTGGAAGATAACTTTGCACAGGAATGTATTAAACTGTAGAAAAGTCAGGAAAGCCGGAATGAAGCGGAGAGCCGAGGAGTCCTATAACCCCCTCTCGCTGGTTTTTACACCTTTGAATGTTCACAGCTGCTGGAACGTCCCTGTGTCGACACATACATGTATTTCACAGATGGCTGGGCCAGCACAGTCTACGCTGTTTTGTCACCTTCCCCCTACTTGATGAAACATCACACGCATCTCTCGGTGTCAGCCCACGGACACTCCATCACCCTTAATGCGATGCTTTGGGTCGATACACTAAACTCCATTTAACCAACCCCGTGCTGTTGGGTATTTATGCGCCTTTCATGCTTCTCCCCGTCATAAACAAGACCGTAATAAATATTTCCCTGCCTCCAGTCTTTCCTTGGGGAAGCTGGAGTATAGGAATTTGGGGGTGAGCATTTCATGGCTCTAGCAAGTGGCGGGTGACACAATGGCATTGTTTTTAGTGACAACCACAATGAAAGCCAGTTTTATTCAGCATTGACTCTATATCACTTAGGCACTGTGCTAAGGGTGTTAGATGCATGAGTCCTTTGGTTCTTATTGTTGATATAATAAACATTTCTGTTTTTCTTCTTTAACGGATGTTTAGGGGGATGTGACACACGTGTGCCTATGGATGTGGAGGCCTGAGGAAGATGTTGGATGTTTTTCTATCATTCTCTGTCTTATTGTCTTCCACTGAACTTGAGGCTCACTGTTTTGACTAGGCTTAGGCTGACTTGCCAGCAAGCCTCTGAGATCCACCTGGCTCTCACCCCAAATACTGGGGTGCAGGCACACTCAGCCATGCTCAATGTCTTTTAGATGGGTACTGGGCATTCAAATGGGTCCTCATGTTTCACAAAAAGTTCTCTTTACCCACTGAGCCGTCTCTCCAGCCCCAATTTCCCTACTCTTCTAACGAGAAAATGAAAGCTCAAAAGATGGAAATGATTTGCCCCAACTCCCATGATGAATAAGTACAGACACAACTCAGACCCCACTCTGAAGACTCCTAAGCTGCTACTGTAGACTACACGCTAGATGTTTTCCCTAGATGGTGTGAGGGGACTCATTTTTCTACACTCTAGCTTCATACAGAATCCTTACTAGGCACTGGTTAAGTAATGAAAGTATCAGGTCATTTGTGGTTGGAAATGGCCTTGGGCTCTTTCTCTTCCTGGTTGCACAGCTCTTTGCAGCAGAGACTCCAGGAGAGTCAAGCCTGTCTCCACACCCTGAATCTAGTGCTGGCCTCTGTGGCTTGCCTTACTCACTAGGTCAAATGGGACATGCCCGACTTCCCACTTTCCCCTGGCCTGGCATCTGTACGGCAATGAAGCTAGAACCCAAGGATGCAGGGCTCTGTGGCTGATCCCACCAAACCTGCCCAACAGAGAGATGCCTGGAGATGCAGGACGGACCCCAAAGGAGACCGACAGGACCACCTACTGAGTGGCCAGCTCATACATGCTTACCTGGGTTAAGCCTACAAGCTGTGGTGTGATGGCTAAGTGACAAAAGCTCATGCAAATGCGTGAAAGCCGCTACTGAGATTATGTGTGGCTCATGCAGTCTGGGTGACAGGGGGAGGTGTGGAGAAATGAGCCACGGCCCAAGGAAGGCGTTGCAGAAGAGGGAGCAGCCCATGCATTGCAGCCTGAGCAATAAATAGCCAAGGCTCGTGAAGCAGAACAGGAAAGTGAGTCTGCATGCACAATGAGGCAGACCTCACTGCAGGCGTGGTGAGCTGCCGATTTCTGGCATGGTGGGCTGCCGATTGCTGACATGGTGGGCTGCTGACTACAGGCGTGGTGGGCTGCTGGAAGTGGCTTTCCAGGGCTTAAGCCAAGCAGAAACCTTCCGCTTGCTGGCAATGCAACTAGATGTCATTTACACACCAATGCAGGCTAAATAAATAATGAAATAAATAAATAAACCACCTGGCAGATTCCCTGGCAGCCTTTCACAGAACTACTCTGGGGGCTAGAGCAGCTATAGCTGGTGCTGTTTGCCCTTTCAAGTGGAGAATTGGAATTCCAGTCTCTGGCCACTTGGAAAATGCTGCTGCTGCTTCTCCTTCCAACTGAGACCTGGCCGTGAGGCATCCTGTGCGCTGGGAGGTCCTGAAGGAGCATTTCCTGCCTCCTCCCACGAGTCACTTCATGCAGAAGGCGTTTTCCAGTAGCCCTGATGCAGGTGGTGCTCTTAGCGATATTCTGACGGGAGAACTGAGCCAAATCCTCACCCAGCACAGCACTCACGCACTAATTCATTCTTGCATGCATTCATTCATCCATTTATTTATGCGTGCATCTGCTCACTCATGCATTCAGTCCAGGGCCATCCTCAGCCCAGGCATGACACATCATCTAAGAGACTATAGAGCAGCTTACAGACTAGCACTTAGCACCTAGATCCACATAGGTGCTAAGGAGACACAGAATCCCACTGTCACCAGCTCCTAGTATCTCATGAATAGAGATGTCTCTTGAAACGTCTATGCCTGATCTCAGCTATACCAAGGTGATAGCAAATGGTGTCTCAGAGGTGAACCGGGTCTGGTGTGGCCTGTGATGAAGCTGTCTCCAGCATGTGAAAGAACCCAAGTAGCTGGGGTAGCGAGAGAAGAAAGAGATGAAGACACCTGGATGCTGAAACCCAGTCACTCTTGGCTTCTAGTGTCAATTGCAAGAAGAGGGTCCTGGCTAAGTTGCTCAGTTCCTATGAGAAGCCAAGGTCAGAGCCCTGAAAGTGATGTTGTCTGGGTTTGTGCCACCACGCTACCAGGAAAGAGCATTCACACCCAACAGCATTTTAAGACTGTTTTTATTATATTTAGTTGTGCGTATGTGGTGGTATTTGTAAGTGAGTGGTGGAGCCCATGGAGGCCAGCGGCATTGGATCCCCTTGAGCTGGAGTTACCAGAAGCTCTGAGTGCCCAGCATGTGTTTTGTGACCAGATTCAGTGCTCAGTAAGAACAGAAAGTGGTGTTAACTGCTAAGCCAGCTCTCTGACCCTCTTTTTAAGCAGTGTGTATCAAGGCTCTATTTTATTGGCCATATGAAAAGAGATTGGGCCTTAAAACAGGATCCTGCCTCCAGGAACTGTGGTCATTTGGTTGAGATAGGTGTACAGATAAATGGTGTCATCTTGGGGTGATCGATGCTATGATGGGAGAAAGCCTGCATGCTTGGGGAGTCAGGGGAAGGGCCTGGGCAAGTGGGAAAAGCTTTGTTTTGGAGCTGCATGAGTAGGCATTTTAGGTGATGAAGAGTGATGTTAGGAGGAAAGAGGGATTGAATTCACCAAGATGCAGCAGAATAATAAAATGGTATAAAACACTCCCTGGGTGTACAATGAACAGAGTTCCATGGGAATAAAATCGGAAGAGGACACGCAGGGGGCAGATGGTGCAGGGATTTGTGGCCCAGCTGGAGGCCCTGGTCTTCATTCTCTGAAAAGCATTATTCAGAGTGGTATAGCCCAGGATGTCTTCTAGAAAATGTTAAATGGTAGCTGAATATGAGACCAGGGGCACTTACACCTTCTAGAAGATTCTGTAAGAATCCCCACAAAAATGATGGAGATGAGCATAACAGGTAATCTGTGGTAAAGTGGTGGGTGTCAAAACTCTGGAACCAACGTCCAGAGTTCAACACCTCCCCTGGATCCCTTACCAGCAGCATGACCCCGAGTAAGCTACTCAACCTGTCTGCACTTGGTTTTCTTCATCAATAAACCAATACTTATAAGAGCAATGATGCACAATAGCTATTCTCTGGGTAAAATGAGGGGACTGATTGTTCTGGTTAATTCCACCTGACCTGACGATTGCATATGGGCTATCGGCTAGAGGCTGAGTCTAGAGTAGGCTTCCGTGGGCTGGCTAGGACAATCCATTTCCAGGAGCAAAAGAAATGAGACTATATCTTGGCCAAATAGAGAAGGACCAAAAAGGAGAGAGGTAAGAGTCTGCTGCATGGGTCCTTTGAAGCTCACATCCAACGCTTGTCCCACGACCTAAGTTACTGCTGCTCCTCCTGCTTCTCCTGGATTTCCCAAAGCCTGACTGATGCCTCCATCCCCCAGAATCTCCAAACTCTTGATCTTCTTGCCTTGGTGGAAAAGAACAGAGCAAAAGGGTTGAGTCCCACGTGCCTGAGTTTTGCTTAAGTTTCCCTGGAAAAGAATTCCATCCCTTCAATGTCCTTGCCGCAATGCCGAGGTCACTGGCCACAGTGTGGGGAAGGTGAAAGGCAGAATCTGATTGGCCCTTTGGAGAATGAGCCAAAGAAGAACAGAGGGGAGGAAGAAACGTCAGTCTCCTGCAAATACCATGATCCAGGGCTAAATATCCATCAGCCCATCGACTGCTCACAGCAACCACGAGGCAGTCGATAGCGTTTTCATTATTTTTCTATGAGAGCACAAAGAGCCAGAGGAGACTTGGATCCAAATCGCTAATCATTCTGCTGTGGCCATCCTGCCTCAGGTGAAGAAGGAAGGAGAGGGCTGCTTACTCAGCGTGGGCTTTGTTACCCACATGAGAAGGTGTTCTACCTTTAATTGGTGCTTTTGTGTGGACAACCAGGCAAGTGAAGTATGGTTAAATAGGCTCTGTAGAGCAGTAGACAGGGGAAGAGACTCACTTTTCTCCCCAGGCTTACTGTATATCTGTCTCTAGTTTGTAATAACAATTGTAACTAACAGAGAGGGACCACTTCAATGAAACCTGTTAGCAATGTGATCAGCACCTCATGTACACCATGTCACCGAACAGCTGACACAATCCGTGAATCAGTCTGTTAGCGTGGTGTTGGTTTGAGTCTCTGATTCTTCGGGTGGAGAACTTGGTTGTTTCTCATTTGCCGCCTGACAACATGGAGGCTTGGACATTGAGATAACCCCTTTATTTTTGTCTATTGTGTGTGTGTGTATATGTGTGTCAACAGGATCATAGAGATGTACGTGTGTATGTGTAGTTGTGTACACACTCATATGGAGGCCAGAGAACAACCCTGGATGTTGTTTCTTGGTTTTGAGCCCTTTCCTTTGTGTCTTTTGAGTCTTTTTCCTAGTCTAGAACTTACCAGGTGGGCTAGGTTGAAGATCAGTAAGCCCCAGGAATCTCTGGCTATACCTCTCCATCACAGACTGCCGCCATGCCTGGCTTTGCTTTTTTAAATGTTCTGGGAGTGGCTTGAACTCAGATCCTTGTCCTTGCAAAGCAAACACTGTTACTTGAGCTTCTCTTGGGCCCTGTTGTAAATTACTGCACCAAGTTCATGCAGTGGTTCAGTGGCAGAGTGTGGTCCATGTGCCCTTATCCTGCAGCTTCTGCTGCCTTTTAAAGCTACAGAAAACCCCTTTATAGTTATTGGACAGAGCGGTACAGACTCCTCATGCTCCTAGAACCCATCTTGGAGGCTAGCATGTGGCTCCTGAGATGACCTTAGCTCAAGAGCTCCCAACCTTGGATCCATCCCTAGACCAGAAGTCTTGTGTTCAACCCATACCCAAGATGCACAGACAGATGGATCACCACGGTACAGGTCTTGTTAAAGAGAGAAACCTATGACTCTCGTTCAAGCACTTCCTGGATCTTGCTGCTGAACAAGGGATTTATTGGTCTGAAGCTCAGATTCATCCCTGGAATGTAAAATATTGGATACCTTTCCATCACAGTGACATGATATCAGACAGGAAGGAATTATGGGAGGAAACATTTGCTTAGGTTCATGATCTCAGAGGGTCTCAGCATAACATGGATGACATTGCAGAATTTGTGGCAATTCTTACATCTCAGTAGATCAAGCAGCAGAGAACAGACAAGAGCCAGAAGCAGATACAAACTTCAAAGCTTTGTCCCTAGCAGTAGTCTGCTTCTTCCAGCTAGCCCATACCTTCTAGAGCCTCTGCTGTCTTCAGAATACTGCCACAAGCTGTGGACCAGCCATCATAACATGAGTCTGTGGGGGACATTGCAGATTCACACCACAACCATGACCAACAGTGTAACACCAATGGTTCTGATAACTGCTGCTTTATAATGAAGTTCCACCCCCCCCCCAAAACTTAGCAGGCTGAAATAACTGCCCTGATTTTGTAGATCAGGCGCATGGGAAAGGCGGGACTGTGCAGAGTGGGCATGAGGACACCCACACACAGTTGGAAGAAGAAGTCATCCGGGCCTGATGCTGTCTGAAGTTTCCACTGAGCTGAACATCCAGAATGGTAGAATCACAGAACCCAGTGTCTGTGTTTCCTGACATTTTCATGAGCTGTTAAGGTGCCTACACATGGCTCCTCAGAAAAACAGTCTTGGGGGCATGATTTCTCGAGAGTCCTTTCTAAGAAGGGGAAAAAAACACAGCGTTTTATCACCCAGACATTAGAATCAACCGGTTACTCCATCTCTTGATGATGAGTGAGTCCCAGGATGGCCAAGTTCAAGGGGAATACAATTAAGTTCTGCTTCTAAGTGGGAGGAGGGAGTTCCAAGAGGCATAGTGCTGTGTCATCAGCTTTAGGAAATGCAATCTGCCTCCCTTGCACCGCCGTTGTGCACACAGAGATCACTTAAGGCAAAGCTTAGCATATAGAAAGTGCTTGGTAAAGGGTAACAGTTGTTATTGTATGTGATGACCTTGGGAAGCGCCTCTCAGCACATCCGGTTAGTGGGGGGAGTTGAAGAAAGATGAAAGGGGTGATGGTGGTGATATGTTGGCAGCACTGGTCCATGGCAGTGGCCAAGAAGATAAGATTCCCCAAAAGCTGACCACCCATCTGTTGAACTAAATGACCCCAAGAAAGACAGGATTTCTAGAAGGGAAAGAACCATTTATAGGCTACAGGATAGAGAGTCTTGAGCCAAGGGAAGCTGTGTGGTCCAGGAGCCAGGAAAGAGGAGGTAGAAGCAAAAGCCAAGCTGGCTGAGAATGGAGAGCTGTCCGGCGTATCCTCAGCTCTGTGGCATGAAAAGAGATGATGGGTTCTGAGGAGGATGGGTCCTAGGGACACAAAATTCCTCAGCCTGGCAAGGAACCTTCACAGTTCATGAATACAAAGCTCAGTCCAGGGAGGCTGCATAACTTTGGGTCTGTGTCTAAGCTGGTCACCAAGGCTGGTCCACAAACTTCTTCACCTCTGGAGACGGGGGATCCAAGGGATGCTTCCCCGTTGGTATCCTAGGATGCAAAAGCCGGAGGATGGGGTTACTGTAAAAGGCTGGTCTCAAGACCAGCATGGCTCTCACACAAACTCACAGCAGTTGTTGTGGCCCAGGCAAGGTCAGAAGACAGGGGTATAAGGGCTGGGAAGCTAAGGGCTGGGAAGCGCTGTCTTCCAGGTGTGCCACAGCCAGTACAGCCAGCAACAACCGCCATGAATCTCCACAGCCCCCAATCACAGATCTGGGAGGGGCCCACCGGCTCCTGCTCCTCCCTGCTGGCATGCTTTCTGCTGGTGGATTCTGGAGGAATTCTGTTGTGGAATATTAGCTTACGATGTGTTCCATTCATTTATGCTGATGAACATTTGTTTAATGATGCAAAGGTGTGTTGCATTCTTTCATGTTGCACTTGTTTAACTCTGTGAAGCTGTGTTAGTTTGCCAGTCAAAAACACCTGATTGGCCTACTCAAGAGTTGAATGGCCAATAGCCAGGCAGGAGAGAGGATAGGTGGGGCTGGCAGGCAGAGAGCAGTAAGAGGAGGAGAAATATGGGAGGGGCAGGATGAGGGGGAGGACCGCAGGGCCCAGCCACCCACCCAGCTGCACAGAAAGTCACAGAGGAAGAAGTAAAGAAAGGTAGACAGAAATAGAGAAAGGTAAAAACCCAGAGGCCAAAGGTAGATGGGATAATTTAAGAGAAGCTGTCTAGAAAAAAGCCAAGCTAAGGCCAGGTGTTTATAAGAAAGAAGCCTCCACGTGGTTTATTTGGAAACTGGGTGGTGGGCACCCACAAAGAGTCAAGAGCCAAAAGAGTACAAACAGCCAACTACAAGAGACAGCCATTATCTTCAGCTGTGTACTCAACGAGACACCTACCAGACTCCAGTGGACAATTTTCAATCCATGGCCACACAGGTGATCCTGGTTAAACTCAGTCATAACAAAATGGTAGAAAAGGAACTGTATAGGTGGGGGCTGGTAGGGGTGGGAGAGAGACCAAGGGAGGTGGGGGATTATAGTCATCAGCATATGAAATTGTCAAGGAGCAAATTTGAAGAAGTTCAAAACAAAATAAAATGTAATCTCCACAGCACGGCTCTGCAAACAACGCTTGTGATCGACAGGCTCATCTTGATTGATATTTATTATTCACTCCGGCTCCGCTGAGCGGCTTTCGAGCCCCTAAGCACTAAACTTTTTCCTGCCTTGGGACCTTCACCCACACTCCTCCCTTTGAACATCTCTCCCCTCATCCTACAGCTCCCAGCATCTTTTCTTCAACCAAGACCTTCACAGCCTCCTGTTTTAAACTGGCTTCTCCTCCTATCCACTTTGTTCCTAGCATAGAAAACCTGAGATGGAGGAATTTACAGCAAACAGAAATGTGTTGGCTCATGGGTTTAGAGGCTTGGACAGTCCAGGGCTAGGAGGTGGGTATCTGGCAAGTGGTCTTGATGCGGCATCCCATAGAGGAGAAGAGGAGGATGAGAGACCGGACAGGCCAGACTTAGGCTGGAGCTGTAACTCTATGGTGAAGTGCTTACCCAGCATGCACTAGGCTCTCAGAATCAGTGCCTAGTACTCCCCACCCTCCCCCACATGGCCACCTCCTTAATGACAGTGCCAACTCCACACCTGGAGGTGATCCCTCACCCCGCCTCCTCATCCCGTTATGATGACAGCTAAATTCCAATATGAATTAGGAAAGAGATTTTTTAAAGATTTGTTTTTAATCCTCTGTTAAATCTCTATTTTTTTCCTTCACATCATTTATCGCAAAGCTGCATGCTTGTATATTGGACAGCTTCACCTCATGTTGCCCCCTTTCCCCACTAGACGGTGAAAAGATGAAGACAGAGGCTATGACTGCCGTTCTCACCTGTGCACCTATGGCATCTGGTCCCACGCCTGGCCCTCAGAAGCCATGCAGCGAATATCGGCTGTGAACAAGTCAATGACCTATGTGCGGTTGAACCAAAGGGTACAGACATCAACCACTGTGGAGCCACGAAACTAGAGCAGCTCAGAACGGAATGCTGAGACTCGTGGTGGCCTTGACTCCTGGGGGTGGGCTGTGCTGGAGGGATGGGGAGTTTCATGGCTGAGAGAAGCAGGGCTCCTTTTACTGGTGTGGTCCTTTTGAGATGAGTTTCTAGTTTCATTTTGTCTGTGCTGAAAACCTTGTGTCTTCTAACACAGAAATGAGAGCACCATTACCCGGTATGTGCTCATCCTAGCAACAGAGACCAATCAAGGTCTTCTGCTCGAATGGTCTTGGGGAGGGACCCGACTCTGCCACTCATGAAGGTCAGGCTGCTCTCCCTGGTCAGGAAGTTCCCTGTGTTTACAAAGTGTCCCTGCAAAAGCTTGTATCTCAAGACTAAAGTCTCTCTCTCTCTCTCTCTCTCTCTCTCTCTCTC
>NC_022016.1:56744749-56778587 GCF_000317375.1 Microtus ochrogaster | reverse complement strand
ACACACACACATACACACACACACACACATACACACACACACACACACACACACACACCCTTAAAATGTGATATCACAGGTCCTTCTACCCAGTGCTAGACCCCATTTTGATCTTGAATCTGAGCGAGACTGTGACTTGTTTTGGTAAGTGGAAAGTGACAGAAGTGACATCATACCACTGACCTGTTGAGATATCTTAGTCGTTCTTATTCCTTATAAACTTCCAAGCTGTCCCATGAACGAACCCAGATCATACTGTTGGTGGCTGAAAGATTCACAAAAGTGGACCTAATCATCCCAGCCAATCTCCTTCTAGACCAACAGTCTCCGTTAAAGAGGAAACACAGGAGTGAAAGCTGCTCGAGGTACCCTATCCCGAACATGACAAGAGCTGACCGGCCAACCCATGGGCCTGGGATCACCAATCACCAATGGTTGTTATATGAAGGACTCAAAAATCCTAAGTGAACTAATGGATGCACTTTGTGTATGTGTGTAGTGGTGTTTCGTTTGTATTTTAATAGATAAAACTCGCCTGAAGTTCAGAGAGTAAAACAGCCCCACTGGTCAGCCTTCCAGACCAGGCAGTGGTGACACACCCCTTTATTCCCAGCAACCACACTAGCTTGCCATAGAAACTGGGCAGTAGTAGTGCATGGTTTTAATCCCAGCCCTGGAGAGGAATATAAGACGAGAGGAGACAGCTCTCACACAGTCTCATTCTGAGATTTCTAGGGGCAGGCTCACCATTTCGTACTGAGGTAGAGGTAAGAGCCAGTGGCTGGGTGTTTTGCTTTTCTGAGCTTCAGGTTGAATCCCAATACCTGTCTCTGGGTTTTTATTAATCCTGCTACATCGGTGTGTGGATGTGTGGTATATGGCCATTCACAAGTGTATGGAGGCAAGAGGTAAGGTTTAGTGTCTCCCTTAATTGCTCTCCATTTTATCCTTTGAGCCAAGGTCTCTCACTCAGCCTGGAGCTCCCTGGTTCAGCAGGACTAGCTGACCAAGAGACTCCTGTACCTGCCCCCTCCCCCCTGGTGCTATGATTACAGCTCTCGCCACTGTGCCTGGCTTTTCATGTGAGTTCAAGGGATCTACACTCAGGACCCCTTGCTTGCACAACAGGTCTCATTGACTGAGGCGTCTCTCCTGCCCCGGGGAAACGATTTCTTACACAAATGATTTAGATCTGACTTTTTTCCTGACTCTGGTCTGTCCTCAAAGTTCTTCTATCCATGTAGAGTCCTGTGGAAATTCTACCAGTGACTATAAAGCTCCAAAGGGATGTGGTCAAAGGCCACGGCTTTGCAAAGAGGCTGAGCAGTTTATCCTGACCCTGGGTGACCCTGGGCAAGTCGTTTGAGCTTGGAGGACCTTGCTTCCTTTCTGTGGATATCAAGAGAGCAACTTAAGCTACTTTCAAGCCCTTCGGCCCCTGTCACACAAACAGCCCTGTGAATCTCAGTCTCTGGTTACTTTTATGTAAAAGCAAGAAAGGCTAATCCGGGGCTCACCCTGTCCTGCAGGATAACTCAGAACGATGAGGTGCTATTTCTTCATGGTACCTTGGCTACAGCTGGCACTTACAGGAATGTGAGCATTTTCAACAGGAATGAATGGCTTCCAACTAATTCCCTGGGTTCATCAACTGTGTGAACACCCAGATTTTCAGCGAATAGGAAGAACTGGAGTAGAACCAATGTCTAGAGTTACAGGTAGTCTTCATCATATTCCCTCAAAGAACCATGAACAACTCCCTTATCTGTCTTCTCCCAGGTTCTGCCTGGAGGTGAGGATTAAGGAGAGACTGAGTCTCTCTCTTATTGTGGTATGAATATTAGATGCCCCCAATGGGCTCATGGTGTGTTTGAATACTTGGTCTCCATTTGATGGTGATGTCTAAGAAGGTTTTGGAAGCTTTAGGGTTTAGGGTTTGCTACATCACTGGGGGCAGGCTTTGGGGTTTATGGCTTGGGTCCACTTGCTGTTATTTGATTGTTTCCTGGGGGCAGAGGCAATGTGACCAGCCAATTCCCTGCTTGTGCCACCATGTCTTCCCTGCCATTGCCCCATCTTCCTCACCATGATGGATTCTAATCCTCTGGGACCCTTTCTCCTTTGTTTTGGAGAAACAGAAAAGAAACTGGAACCTAAGAGGTCCAAGATCAGCACAAAGACCAAAACACCATGGTTAAAGACACTGATGAGGAGCTGGAGAGATGGCTCAGAGGTTAAGAGTGCTTGCTACCCTAACAGAGGATCAGGGTTTGGTCCCCAGCATCCACACCGGGCAGCTCACAGTAGAGTCTATAACTCCAGCTCCAAGGGATCTGATGCCTTTTTTGGCCTCTGCAGACAGACACATGCATGAACATGGTGCATATTCATACACCCAGGTGCACACAGACACATAAACAAATCTCTAAAGATACAGGTTCATGGAGCTCTTTGCTGAGGTCTGAGCACATATAAATGTAGTTGATAAGTGAAGAAAAAGCCTTTCCTACGGACAATTGTGAATAAATGTTAGTAATTTTTTAGCAGTACTAGGGATTAAAATCAAGGCCTTGCCCACGCCAGGCAAGTACTCTACCACTGAGCAACACTCTTACCCCTAATTCTACTTTTTATTTTGGGTTAGGGTCTCTCTAATTTGCCCAGGGTAAAGCCTCATTCTGTAGCTTAGGAAAGCGTTCGACTTACAATTTTCTGGACTCTGTCTCTTGAGTCACTAGGTAACAGCCCGTGCCACACAGCCCAGCAAATTCTAGCAATTTGCACAATTTGGCAGACATGTGTGGTGGTGATGCAATCTCAGAGGTGCCTAATTAGAAGTCAGAATCTGTAGTCTGCCTGAGGATAGTGTCAACGGGCAAGAAGTCAGCCTTCTAGATAGGCAGCGGGACTGTAGAATCAAAGCAAACATCCTCGTGAGGAGACCAGATCAAGTACAGCAAAGTGTCATCAATTCAAAGTTCAAGAAAGTCAGGGAATGAGCAGGCACCAGAGTCCACACCTACGATGACACAGAGCAGGGAGCAAAGCAGAAGGAAACTTAGGCAGAAAGTGTTCTAAACAGGGTAGGCGTCCTAGCAGAAATGTGGATACAGTTCAGCGACAGAGTGCTTGCCTGGCAAGCTGGACGCCCGACTTTCAGCTCTAGCACCCAAAGGTGAATACAATAAATAAGTGAAGTGTTGGGGTTTTTTGCTACAAGTCATAGAAAAAATTTAAAAAGTGGATTACTGATCAGAAAGGTGGTTTGTGATCACGAAACTGGAACGTTCATTTCCGGTCCCTCTGGATGCAGGAGTTGAGGCAGTGATGCGGGGAGAGATCTCCCCTCCCCCCCCCCCGTGTTTTCATGTAGCCCAGCTCTTTCCCACAGGGACACTTTGACAGCTTCCTCCTTGGGGGCCACTGGACGCAATAGCATCACCAGAATTTCCCTCATTCACAGTCTGCATCTAGCAGGAAGACAGCACTTTTCAGTGGTTAAAAAGGTTCTAGGCTTAAGTCTTTAAGACCCGGTAAAGTTGTGTGTTTTTGCCTGAACCAATAACAGCTCCTAATTGGTTTTAGCTATTAGGGATTCACCCAAGAGTTGACAGGTGCCAAACCTGCCTGCACCGTAAGAGTTTGGGGTAGAGACCGTCAGCTCCTGAAAAGAAACCCCGGGTTCTTTTTTATGTCCCCCTCTTTACTTAGATGTGTCAATGGGAGCTGCTATTGATTCCAGCACTCACTGCAAGCAGCCAGCAATCGAATATGGAACACAGGAAAGTCTGGGCTTGTTTGAGAACAAGGCACATAACTGTAGACCATTGTCTAGTTAGGGTTTCTATTGCCTTGATAAAACACCAGGCGGGAAAACACCGTGTCCAAAAGCACCTTGGGGACTATTTCAGCTTCCAGTTCCCTATCACAGTTCATCACTCAGGGAAGTCAGGGCATAAACTCAAGCAGGACGTGAAGGTAGAAACGGATGCAGAGGCCATGGAGGGGTGTTGATTACTGGCTTTCTCTTCATGGCTTGTTCAGACTGCTTTCCTACACACTCCAGGACCACGGGCCCATGCTGGTACCACCCACGATGGGCCAGACCTTCCTACAGCAACCACTAATTAAGCAAATGCATTACAGACATCTCTACAGGCCAGTATTGCGGAGAAATTTTCTCATTGGAGAGTCCCTTCTCTCATACGACTCTAATGCACGTCAAATCGACACAAAACCAGCCGACACAATAATAAATGCTAATAAAATCAGGCAAATCGTGGCTAGCCACGAAAGGAAACAGGTTTCTTAGGGAACGCCTTTGACCTTGGAGGGCTCTGGGTCACACAGCAGTCCTTGAGACCCAAAAGCACTTAGCAGTCCATTTTGGGTACCAAACAAGAGCACATTTGGAACTGACAGACCAGTCAGACAGAAAGGGAGTATCCTGGGCTAGAGACTCAGCGCAAAGATAAACGTGCCTGGGAAAGAAACTGGCTAGGTTTTGAGAAAAGCGAAACAACTGGAAGCATAGGGAGCAGAGCTCTGGGTATTGTGTACATTCATAGACCCCAGATGCAGCCCGCAGACGCAAAGGGTGTCGGCTGTAATGTTCGAATCGCCATGGCTCCCGGCTCCCACCTGCTGGATTACAACATTTATAAAACAGAATCCCAGTTCTCCTGATAGTCCTGTCACAGTCTGTCACCTAGGCCCAAAGCAGTTTACTCTTCTACAAGTCCATAATAGTGCTTGCAAAACAACTCAGTCAGTTACTGGCTTTCATGCCCTACTCAGAGAGGCCCTAACTTGCCATCTGGGACAGAGAGGAACAGGCTTCGAGGCCACGTCTCCCACTAGTCTCTTCTGTCTTTAGCCTGTAGCTGGACTCAAACAAGCTGCCCTTCTCCTTCCGGAGCTTCCTCCTCCACCAGAGATTGGAGAGAGTTCGCCTACTGGGTTAATATTTATGGGTGCTAATACAGCATGTGTTGGAAGTTCCAGCGTAATGGAAACAACGGAACAAAAACGGGGGAACAATGTGTATACACACCCAACAGTAAGAAATGTGGCGTAAACTATGTGAGCAGAAATTAATGTAATCCGTCACCTTGGCAGGCCAAAGAAGAAAAATCATAGGAGCATATAAATAAATCCATAAAAGGCTATTTGAAAAAAAAAACCATTATCCATTCATGATAAGAATTCTCAGCAAAATATTAAAAAAAAAAAGAGGCAGATTTCCTCAAATTGACAAAATATCCCTACAAAGCCCCACAGTTGGCAACCTGTTTCATGATGAGAAGCTACACATTTCCCTAAGAAAATTGGGAATAGCGGTGCATGCTCCCAACGCCCAATGCAATGCAGCAAGAGGAATGTCTTAGTCTGTGTTTAGGGGGTTATGTCCAGAAAGGTTTCCCTAAGGAAGGACGACCCATTCCGAGGGCAGGCAGTACTAGCCCATGAACTGAGATCCTAGGCTAATTAAAAAAGGAAACAGGAAGCTGCTTAGCAGCATCCATCTTTCTCTGCTTCCTGGCTGGGGACATAATGTGAGCAGCCATCTTCCCGCTGGCCTGCCTCCCTCACCATGGTGATGGTACCCTCAGCCTGTGAGATAAAATCACTCCTTCCCCTTTGTTATCTTTTCAGTCGCTGTGATTAGACACCATGACCACGGTCACTTACAGACTAATGAGTTTAGGGAGGGCTTACAGGTCCAGAGGGTGAGTGACTTACCGTAGGGACCATGGCAGCTGGCTGGCAGGCGTGGTGGGAGAGCGGTAGCTGTTTGGAAACCTTACAGTCTGCCCCCAGTAACATACTTCATCAATAAGGCCACCCCTTCTAGTCTTTCCCAAACAGTCCCACCAACTGGGGACCAAAGAGTCAAGCATATGAGCCTGCGGGGGGGCCTTCCCTATTCAGACCGCCATGCCTTCCCTCATTTACATCATCAGCTGTTTAGCCACGACAATGAGAAAAGTAACTAATGTATGTGTTATAATGAAACACTTGCAATTAGAATTTTAAATATCACTCTTGATATGAGCCAACCTAAAAGGAAATGCAGAAATATAAAGCTAGAGAGTGGGGGGAGGGGAATCTATAATAGGAAAGCCTTAAAACTTTAAAAGCTAAATGAAGTAAAATAAAAGCAAACGGGGAGATTTTCCAGTGATGGGGGTGGGGAGGTTGAGATTAAGATGTCAGTTATTTTAAACATAATCTATTTCTTCAATGCAATCCCAAACAAAATCTCAACTAGGTGTTGTTTGTATACTGACGAACTGATCCCGAGGTTTATACTGAAAGGCAGAAGACAGAGAATAGCCCACACAGTGCTGATGGAGAAGAACCAAGTGGGAGGATGGGCACTACCTAACTCAGCACTTTGTGTGGCTGAATCAATG
Source organism: Microtus ochrogaster (assembly GCF_000317375.1). Lineage (NCBI taxonomy): Eukaryota > Metazoa > Chordata > Mammalia > Rodentia > Cricetidae > Microtus > Microtus ochrogaster. Next base: position 56,772,171 of record NC_022016.1, on the reverse strand, counting down.
CAGGCATTATTTTTTATTTTTTAAAAGAAGAGATGAGTAGCTTGGTGGAACAGAATAGGAATTGACCCATTTGAAGTCAACTAACCTTTGACAGAGAAGCACAGATAATAATCAGAGAAACAATGGTCTGCCCAGCAAATGGGCCTGAGACAGTTGCACACCCACACAAAAAGCAATGGATCTAATACAGACAGCCCACCTCTCATAACATTAATTCACAATGTACATGAGACCTACATTATGACTCAAAACTATAAAACTCCTGGAAGACAACCCAGGAGATTGAGACAAGTAAAATATGGGCATTATAATCTCTGGGGCAACCACTAAAAAGTACATCAGGGATATAGATAAAAAGCCAAGACAGTCATCCAAATAGAGGGCTGAGAGTGTTCTTCTAACTCAGCAGAAGACAGGAAAAGCAGGGTAAAGGATTAAAGCACCGCCAAGATGAGACAAGACCAGCAGGATAGCCGTCCATGAGGGAGATGCACACCTGTCTCACGACTCCTCCCTGGTGACCAGCAGGACAGCCGTCCATGAAGGAGATGTACACCCGTCTCCCAACTCCTCCCTGGTGTGGAGTTACAAGTCTTGGGCATGACAGAAGAGACTGTCAGAGACCTCTAGTGAGAAGGAAGTAGGAAATCAGAAGGAAGAGTGTGATGACGGAGACCCTGACGTTTTCCCAGAAGAGGAACAGAGCACATGCGTCCATGCTGACATTTCCTGACCTCCAGTCTAGCAAAAAGACTGGGACTCGTTCAGCTCCTTTATGGCCCCGCTCCTGATCCACTGGACTGAGCAGCAGGTCTCGAGTAAAATCAGAGAGTATAAAATTCCAACAGGGGGAGTCTCCTCGCCAGAGGGGAGCTCTTCTTTTGCATTGAGCCCACAATTCCCCTCTCTACACTTAGATATCAGACTGGCAGGGAGGAGCAGTCCAAGAGGATCCACTAAGATTCATGGATCTGGAATCCTGTCTTCCCACAGATCGGAGACTCTCCAGCTAGGCTAATACTCCTAGAGACAGACCCAGACATAGACTGTGACGTGGCCCTGGGAGTCCTGTTGTCTCCAAAGGCCTAGAACTTGCCTGTCCAGCTAATAGAAGCCAACTGTGTCCCCTCAGAATCTCTTCCCTTCTATGCCACAAGCTGTGTAGACCTGGCAAACCCCTTCGTTCCCCTCAAAAGGAACCTGCAGGAGCCAGAACAAGACTTCACAGCGAGGTTCTGCCAACGAGATCGCTAATGGAAACACAGTCAGTCCAGCGGAGCGGGCTGAGGTTCTTGTGCTAGATTTAAATGAGGACTCTGCCATGCAAAGGAAAGATTGACACAAAATAAAAGGTCTTCAACACAAGGGCAGAATATATATGTCCTGGATACCTCTAAAGAATTGCTAATCATGAGAAACCATCACCAAGAAACCCACAATGCAAATGAGAAAACATCAATCAGCCAAGACCAGGTAAACAGTGGGTGATGGTATCAGAGCTCAGCCCCAGAACCCAGTGACCTCTGGCCTTTGAGACCCCACAGTGCACTCCAGCCTTTCCTTTGAGGGTACCCTTAGACATCAGAGCCCTGCGTCTACCTGGCACCCATGTTCTATCCCGGTTCTTAGCATGGACAACAGTAGAAGCACAGGCACTAATTCACCAACACTGACACCCAGTTGACTCAGACAAAGAAATTATATAACACATGTTTTGGAGCAGCAATATAAAGAATTTTTAATGATTAATCACACTGTTTCCTGAAATGATTAAAAATAGAGAATGTGCGTAAGTAGTCCAGGTTATGAAATCGTCAGTTTAGAAGTCTAGAGCTTAGAAAACAGTAAATGCGGCCCTGACTGGATGATGTCAGGGGCGGCAGAGATGCTAAGAGAGTCAGAGATGTGAGGAAAGAAGAGCAGAACTCGGGGAGGAAGCAGACTGGGAAAAATAACACGGGGGCTGGGGAGCTGGCTCAGGGAGTGAAGCACTTGGTGTGCAAGCCGGGGGACCTGAGTTTGGATCCCAGACCCCATCGAAAGCTGGTGTGTAACACAGGTGTTGAGAACCCCGAATCCCAGCACCCACCTAAAGCTGGTGTGTAACACAGGTATTGATAATCCTGGATCCCAGACCCCACCTAAAGCCTGTGTGTAACACAGGCATCTAGACTCCTGGATCCCAGACCCCACCTAAAGCCTGGTGTGTAACACAAGCATCTAGACTCCTGGATTCCAGACCTCACCTAAAGCCTGGTGTGTAACACAGGAATTGAGAATCCTGGCATTCTTACAGCAAGATGGGCAGTGCTGGCCCTGGAAGTTCAAGGGCCAACTAGCCAGGAGTGCACAGTAGAAAATAACCAAGAGGCCCTGACTCAAGAGAAGAAGGCAAAGATCAACTCCTGAGGCTATGCCATGGCATGCATGCATGTGCTTGCGCGCGCGCGCGCGCGCACACACACACACACACACACATAATCATAAACAGAAGTCAGTGATTTGTAGGACAAACCAACTAATATGTGTCCTCAGAGCCTCAGAAAGAGAGACAAGGGGGTGTTTTAAAAATATTTGAAGAAATGCTGGCAGAAATTGCCAAATCTTACCAGTGACAACGCCTATGAAAACCCCAGTCAAGTGAAGTCCAAGGAACCCAAGCCGAGGCAAAGCAAATTGAAACTTTCGGAAATCTTGTCAAGTCTCGGAAGCAGCTAGAGAGAAGGGCGCATCACCAGGAATGGACACCGGCTAGAACAGTGGCATGCCTGAAGTGATGGCGTCCGTAAGGAAATGGCATCGTATTTTCCATGGCTGAGAGACAAGTCCTGTCATTGCAGACTCTCTTTCTGGAACTTCTCTCCCCCAAGAATCAAGGGGGAAAGAAAATCACGCTCAGAGGAAGGACAGCTAGTGAATTGTCACCAGCAGATCAGTGCTTCCGAATGGGAAAATAGAGTTCTCTAAGACAGGGAAGACAGGGTAGGAATCCTGGAGAATCGGGAAGCACGGAAGAGCAGGGAGAGAGTGGGGTTATGGGTAGAACTTTACAAGTCCTATCTGATGACTGAGACGAAGTTTGCACTGATGTATGCATTTGTGACGGTGGATACTGATCAGAATCTTGACAGGAGCTATAGTCATAGAAACAAGCCTCTGGGCACATGTGGGAGGGAGTTCCCAGATCTAGTTAGCCTCAGACTAGACCAGCACAGGATTATGTAGATTGGGTGAACTGAGGTGGAAAGCCCCACCCTGATGGTAGGTGGGACCATTCCTGGAGTACCCAAATGAACTGAAAGGAGAAAGGAAGTGATAGGATGCAGATAGCAGCAGGCTGGGCCGAATGTGTACAGTATAGCACTCAGATAAACACAAGAACACTAGAGAAACTCACTCTAACAAATCAAGAGGGGGTGCTAAAACATTCAAGGCCAACAATAAAGGCAATACCCTGCAAAAAAAGATGGTTTACCCAACAAATGATGTTGGAAAATCTGGACGTCCATATGCCAAAAAAAGAATGTAGAGATGACAGACGTTATGCCTGTCATGAAAATTAACTCAAAGACTGTGGGGATGGCTCAGTGGGTAAAGGCATGTGCTGCCAAGCTGGGTGACCTGACTTGGATCCCTGGGATCTACATGATGGAAGGAGAGGATTAATTCCTGCAAGTTATCTTCTTATCTCCACACGTGGGCCATGGTACACACACACACACAATGTAATACAAAATAACCTAAAATGGATCATAGGCCCAAATGTAAACTGTCAAGCTGCAAAACCGTAGATAGAAGAGAGAATCTTATAGACAACTCGGCACTTAGCGATGTCTCTTTAGACACAGCACTAAAGCACCATCCATGATAGAAATAAATGGTAAGATAGACTTTATTCAAATTAAAACTTGCTGCTCTGTGAACAATACTGTCAAGAGAATAAAGAGACAAGGCGTGAGCTGGGGGATAATATTTGCAAAAGACATTTTCTGATGAAAGGTTATTCTTCAAAACACACAAAGGATGTGCAAAGCTGGGCAATAAATAAACAAACAACCCAAACAAAGGAAATAGGTCAAAGGCTAGAGCAGACACCTTGCCGAAGAAGATACACAGACGGAAATAAGCACATGAAAAGATGTTCCACATCATCTGTCAACAGAGACATGCAAATTGAAACAGCAATGGGAATGGGATGATGGCATTCAAATGACCAAACTCCGAACGCAGAAAACACTAGATGCTGGGGAAGGCCCTGAGCACCAAAAGCTCACCCGTTGCTTGTGCCAATGCAGCATGACGTGGTTTTTGGAAGATGGCTTGTGATGGGAGCCAGCAATCCCATTCCTGAGCATTTGTTCCAAGGGGTGAAAAATGTATGTCCACACAAGCGCCTGGGTATGGAAGCATCAAGAATTGGGAGCAACAAACCGTAATTCAGGAGACGGTTGGATTAATTATATGAATCCATCTCTACAATGCAATGTTTATTTTTAAAGATGTATTTTTATTTTATGTGTATGAGTGTTCACCCGCATGCATGCCTGCGCACAGTGTGCATGCCTGCTGCCCTCAGAGTCCAGAAAAGGGTGTTGGATCCCTTGGGATTAGTTGGTCATGAGCCAATAAACCACTGTGTGGGTACTGGGAATTGAACCCAGATCCTCTTGAAAGAGCAGCCGGTGCTCTTAACCACTGAACCATCTCTCCAGCCTCATTGATAATGCTATACTAGTCAAGGCTGCAAAGGTACGAACTGTCAATCCATGAAGAGACATGGAGGAAACCTATCTGCAAATTACTCAGCGTAAGAAGTCAGTCTCCTGTTCCATGGTTCCAATCTTATCACATCTGGGGTGCAAAAACAACCTCTGGAGACAGCAAACGAATCCAAGGTGCTTGAGGGAAGAACTTACATGGAAAATTTCAGCTCTTAGAAGGAGGCAGAGAATCAGGGGTCCAAGGCAGGCCTGAGCCACACAGTGGGTTTGAGGCCAGCCTGGACTACATAATAGAATTCCATCTCAGAAATAAAAGGGTGGTGATTTCTGAGGGTTTAAGAGACGGGAAGGATGAGTGGGCAGAGTGCAGAGGGCTCTTAGGACCATGAAGCTGCTGTGTCAGGCTGAAATGGGAGATTCATGTCGTATTTGGGTTCCCAACTCACAGAATGTACAGCAAGAATGCAGTCAAAGGAAACTCTAGAATGTGGACGATAATTTTGTGTCATTGTGGATTCATCAGCTTTAACAAATGTGCAGGTCTGGTGGGAGAGGCTGATGCCACTGAAGTTGTAGAGGGAGGGAAAGGGCGGGGACCGCGAAGTTGATGGAACTGAAGCTGTGGAGTGAGGGGAGAGGGCGGGGACCGCGAAGTTGATGGAACTGAAGCTGTAGAGGGAGGGTACAGGGTGGGGACCCTGAGGGTGATGCTACTGAAGCCTTGGAGTGAGGGAATGGCAGTGGCTGGAACTACAGGGGAAATCTGTGTACCGTCTGCTCAGTTTTCCTGTGAATCTAAAGCTGCTTTCAAAAAACCATCTAGCTTTTAAAAGATAATAGCGGAATGTTTAACATTTATTGTATTATGGATAAAGAGTTTTTATACTCATGAATTTGACAACTTAGAGAAATGAATGCTTCCAAAATTGCAAACTACCAAAACTCAATCAAGACAAGATAGGCAATCTTGAGAGTATGGAGACCATCAAAGAAATTGAAGGCATATCCATAAAAATTCCTGAAAAAATATCCAAGCCCAGATGGCTTCACCAGAGAAGCTGAGCAACGTTTAAAGAAGAATTATCACTGACTTGTTATAATCTCTTCCAAAAAGTAGGAGCATGGCAGGCAGAACAGTGGCCTTGAGATCTGCAAATGGTACTTTACATGATAAAAATATTGTTAAGGATGTTGGCATGGGAGCAATCCTAGTTTGGCTTCTATTGCTATGGTAAATACCATGACCAAAAGCAAGAAGAAAAGGTTTATTTCTTCTGAATAGTTGTAGTCTGTCACTGTGGGAAGTCAAGGCAGCAGCTTGGCTCAGAAAACACAAATAACACTCTTATTGGCTTGCTACCTTTCTTATAGAACCCAAGCCCACCTGTCCAGGAGTGGTGATGGTACCATCCTCAGTTGGCTGAGCCCACCTGTATCTACTAACAAAAAAGGAGAACACCCCTACGGACAAGTCCGCAGGCTAATCTGATGAGGGTAATTCTTCAGCTGAGTTCGTTTCCCAAATTTGTCAAGTTGACAACTGAGGTTAGCTATCAAAGGGACTTTATCTTGGATTATCCAGAAAGATCTAGGGTAATCACAAGATTTATTGTGACTGAGGTTTGTGAAAGCTGGTTCAGTCTGTTGGTTTCCGTATTTAACCGTATTTCTGAATGTTCAGCCAATGTTTCTTCCAATATTCTTTCAACACTACTTTTTGTCTGCTTCTGGGACTCTCACGTTGATGTTAGCCCTTTTGTCACCTCCCCACGGGTGTCTGAAGCTCTCCCTGTCTCCTTCCCCCCTATAGCTCAAGCAGGTGACTCCTCTTCCTCTTTCCTTGTCACAGAGAGGGGGAACTGCAAGACCCTAGTGAAAGACAGACTTGAAGACGTTCTGTGAATAGCTTTGAAAATGTAGGACGGAGCCAAGAAGTGCAGGTGGCTTCTAGAAACTGAAAAGGGGGGGGTGAAAGAACAGATTCTCCCCCAAGATCCAGAAGGAAGGCATCTCAGATGACATCTTTACTTTAGCTCCGCAGCTCTAGAGCTGTAAAGTGATCCATTTTTGTTGTATTTTAAGCCACGAGTTTGGGGTAATTCGTTACAGCAGCAACAGGAAACTCCCAGGGAAGAGGGTAGCACACCGAGTCCACGTGTCCCAATTTTCTTTATGAGATCAGTATTACTCTGACCCAAAAATCAGAAAAGAACAGTCCAAATTTTCACATACACACACAAAAAAAAACCCACAGGACAATACCGTGCATAACTTCAAGCATGAAAACCCTCAAAAGGAATAAAAAAGAAAAAAAACCAAAGCTTACAATGTATAAATAATTATATCCTAATTAAAGACCTGTTAAATTCCATACAAAATGGGGCTTCAAGTATAACAGGGAAGTTCACTATTCAAAATGCCATCAGTATAATCCACCAAAATAAAGGAAAAAGAGAAAAATTGTAAGCTTGTGTAAATTTATTCATAGCATTTGAAAAAAATTCAACAGTTATCCCTGAGAAAATCTTTCAGAAAAGGGGAGTAGGAAGAATTATTTCAACCTGATTAAATAAAAAGCACCTTCACAAACCAAGTTAATGTCACATTTAAAGGTAGACTGTTAATAACATAACAGACACCTATTGTAATGACCCTTACTGAACAGACCTGGAAATTCTAACTACAGCAATAAGGCGAGATAAAAGAAATAGTAAGCAGACATTACATTTTGGAAAGAAAAAGCAAAAGCAAGTCTAGTTGTAGATGACACAGTGACAAAATTATCCAGACACCACCCCACCTTACCTGACCCCCACCCCCCACCCCCATGCCACCCTTCGCTGCCTGTGGTGGTCTGAATAAAAATGGCACCCCTAGGCGCATGTATTTGAATGCATCAGTGAGTGGCACTACCTGAAAGGGATTAGGAGCTGTGGCTTTGTTGGAGTAGGTGTGGTCTTGTTGGAGGAAGTACGTCACTGGGGAGGCAGGACTTGAGGTCTCATATGTGCTCAAGTCAGGCCCAGTGTCTCTTTCTCTTCCTGCTGCCTGCTTATCTGGATGTAGAACTCTCAGCTCCTCCGGCCTGTGTCATCATGAGAATGGACTGAACCTCGGGAACCGCAAGCAAGTCCAAATTAAATGCTTTCTTTTATAAGAGTTGCCATGGTTATGGCCTTTCTTCACAGCAATAGAACACCAGCTAAGATACATTCCAAAAAAAAAAAGAAAAAGAAAAAAAAAACCTTTCTATAAAATTAATAAACAAATTCAATAATGTTCATAGAACAGCAGACAGAAGATAAAATAACAATTGTATGTCTGTGTATTAACATACAAACATATGAATTGCAGAAGCCACAATTCAAAGCACAATCCTTTCACAGTAAGTCCAAAGAAAACAAAACGTGAAGGTGTGGCATTTGCAGGTGTGGGCCAGAAAGGAAGAAGTGCTGCAAACTGCAGGTGGCGTGAGAGAGCACAGACAGGCTAGGCAAAATCTGCTCCTCACGCCCTCTATGTCTGACGAAGATTTCAGTAAACTGGCCAACTTGCTTACTGCAAAGGAAAAGATAAGAGACTGGAGAGAAGGCCTAACGGTTCACAGAGCATCTGATCTTACAGAGAACCTGGGTTTGGGTCCCGGCACTCACACTGGGTTCACAACCTGGAACTCCAGCTCCAAAGGCATCTGGTGTCCTCTACCGGCCTCAGCAGGCACCGCACTCATATATACATACCCACATGCACATACCAAACACACGCACGCACGCACACACACCACACACACACAATTAAAAAGTAAAATAAATATTTGATAAAGAAAATGACAAGCTATTGATGAAAACAAATACCAGATAAATGGAGAGATGTGAACTAGAAAAATTAATATAATGAAGGTGCAAATTCTACCCAAACTGAGCTATAGCTTTAGTGGAATACCTTTAATAATTCCTACAAAGTTTGTGGAAACAAACATATGTTTATCTGAAATTTTGTGTAAAAAGAAACATACCTAGGATAGTTTAAATGACTGTGGCACAGAAGAACAAAGCAGACAGTGCCATCCAGCACTAAGCTATGTTACACAACTACAGCTATAAAAAGGTGCTGTGACTTCAGAAGATCTGTAGATCAATAGGAAAGAGTCGGGGGTCTTACAAGTGTGCCCATGTGATTTCTGGCAAAGGTCTCGATACAACCCGACGGAAGAGAACACTCTTTAACAAATGGGATTGGAGTTTGGAGCCTATTTAGACAGGAAAACGAACTCCAGTTTCAGTTTCGCCTCTCAAATAAAAATTTACCCAAGATGGAATATAAAATGAAAAACTTAGCAAAGAAAATAAATGAGAAACCCTTTGGGAACTAAGGCCAAAGAAAGAATTCCTAGACTTATCACCAAAAGCAAGACCCATAAAAGGGAAAGCCTGGTGCTTTGAATTTCTTTTATCTTTGAAGTAAAAATTTAAAACTCCCACTCTGTGAGAGACCACGTGGAAAAGATGAAAACACCATGCAGAGAGGAAATATTTGCCAACTACCTTCTGCAAAGTGCCACTATCCCAAATATATACAGAACTTTCAAAGTACTGTCCACAAATGAACAATAGATGTGAGCCGATGGTTCCCATGGAAGGGTCCTGGTAGAAAATGACTCGGGGGAAGATGTGGGGCATCACGAGCTATCAGGCCAATAGAGTTAAAAACCGTGTGGGACCTTGCAGCCCACCTCTCAAAACAGGGAGAACAAGCAGTGACCAAACACTGGTGAGGATGCAGAGAACTGGGACCATGCATTTGTGGCTGTGGGGAATGCAACTGATGCAGCCAATCTGAAAACAGTGTGGCGATTTCTTTGAACACTAAATATAGGAGGCTGGAGAGATGGTTCTGTGGTTAAGAGCATTGGCTGCTCTGCTGGAGGACCCAGTTTGTCTCCCAGCACCCACACAGGGGCTCATCATCATCTGTGACCCCAGTTCCAAGAAGTCTGACACCCTCTTCTGGAATCTGTGTACACATTCACACGGTACGCAGACATAGATGATGGCAAAACCCCAGGTCACGTAACATAAAATTCAGGAAAAGAAGAGAAAACGAACATGCAAGCATCACAAACTCTAACAGTAACTCTCTAGAGCATTTATCCCAGAGAAAGGAAAAAGTGTGTTCACACAAAGGCTTACCCAGGACTCTTTCTAGCACATTCTTTTAGAAGCAACAACCAGAATGAATCCAGATGTTCTTTGGCCAATGACCAGCTAAATAACTTTCATGCATAGACACCATGGAATCTGTTGACCACAGGTACCAGCAAAATAGCGACTCTTGATACAGACAATTTAGGTACCTTCTCTAAGAAAGAATGATGAAAGAAAAAAAAGCCAATCACAAAAGATTATATATTGCTGTGGTCCATGGGTGCATGTGTGCATATTTGTGCATGCGTGTGTGTACATGCATACATGCATATATTCTTTGAAACGATCTCACTACACAGGCCAAGTTGGCCTGGAACTTACTATGTAAACCTGGTTGGCCTTAAATTCACAGAGCTCTATCTGCCTCTCCCAGTGCTTGGATTAGAGCTGTGAGCTATCACACTCAGCTAATGCCTGCCTTTTTCACGTGTTTTTGTGAGTTTATATTAATTGCATACAGTAATGACTTTCCTATGACATTTTCTTATAGGTACGTAAAGTATTTCAACCTCGTTTCATCCCAGCCCCTCCTTCTGTCCTCCTGCAACTCCTTAACGACCCATTTCCTCTTCCAACTAACCCTTCTTCCACGTGTCTTTTCTGTAACTAGGGTTCCACTTACAGAGCACCTTTGAAATGGCAAACTTCTGGAAATATAGAACAGAGCAGTAGTGGCCTTGGGTTTGGGAGGGGAAGTGGGGAGCCTGGGATAGAAGAGGACAGCAGGAGGGATGGGGTGGTGTTGAACTGCTAGGGCTGTGACTGTGGCTGCTGCTGTGCAGGTTTGTACAGGTGTATGGAACCTACTGCACACACACACACACACACACACACACACACACACACACTCCAGTCCTAGCAGAATTCGGGACATCTGAGTAAGAAAGAATGAGAGATTGTATCCCCTTCGCTATCCTGGCTGTGGCATCACCAATGGTTTCTCAAAATATTACCTTTGGGAAAAAATAGGCCAAAATCACAAGAGACTTCTTTGTTTTAATAATCTTTGGCATTTACAGAACATTTTAATAAGGTATAATTAACATAGAAGAAGCTGTACATATTTAATATATACAAGCTGATAAGGTTTGAGATAAGAAAACATTCATGAAGCCATTGCCCCCATCAGGTCTGTAACAATACCCACGACTTTCCATAGTCTTTTCCTGTGACTGTATTAATGTTTTTATTGTTTTGGTGGTAAGAATATTTAATGAGAGAGCTACCCTTGTAGCAATTTTTAAGTATACAATACATGTAGTTGGGATTGGGGAATGTAGCTTAGAAATAGTGTTTGCCTAGTATACATGAAGCCCTGGGTTCAATCCCCATTACCACATAAACCCAGATGTGGTGACACAGCATGTTGTGAAATATTCCTTTACACTGTGTGAAGATATGTCTCTGTGATTGGTTTAATAATTAGGAGGGACTTCTGGGGACAGAGAGGACTGAGGGAAGAAGAAAGGCAAGGTTGAAAGCCAAGCACAGAAGAAACAGGATGGATAGTACAGAGTAAAGGTAACTGAGCTCTCGTGGAATACTTTAATATGTAAAGATGTCTTACATTTGTTTATGCTGCAGAAAATTACTTTTACTTTTGTTTATGTCGCATTTTGTTTAATTATGTAAAGACGCAATGCATTTGTTTCACCTTGCTTGCCTAAGGCACCTGATTGGTCTAATAAAGATCAACAGCGGGGCGGTGGTGGTGCATGCCTTTAAACTCAGCACTTGGGAGGCAAAGGCAGGTAGATCTCTGTGAGTTCACGGCCAGCCTGGTCTACAAGAGCTAGTTCCAGGACAGGAACCAAAAAGCTATGGAGAAACCCTGTCTCGAAAATCAAAAAAAAAAAAAAAATCTGAACAACAAATAGCTAAGCAGGAGAAAGGATAGGCAGGGCTGACAGGGAGAGGGAATAAATAGGTGGAGAAATCTAGGATAAAGAAGAGGAAGAATGAGAGAAGAAGGAGAGAATGAGGGATATACCTAGGGCAAGAAGACAGGCAGACACCAGCCAGCCAAACATAGAGAAGCAGTGAAAGTAAGATATACAGAAGCAATAAAGGTAAATGAAGAAGGACACTTAAAAGAAATCCCACACTAGCTCAGAATTGAGTATAATAAAAGGTTATTTATTTAGGGGTGGACTCACAGATCACAATCCTCTGCTGGAATGGGTAACAGCACCCGAATCCCACAACTGGAAAAGAGGCTGGATTGTGAGCTTTACATTGGCATAAACAGTATAAGAGACCATGCCCAAGTGGGCTGGTATCTTAAAGGCTACTGGCTGAAGGAGCAGAATGTGCTCCCACAACACCTCCCCCCTTTGTTTAAATAAGAGTTTTCCAAACACAATACAAAACTATATACACTAGGAAAAGATATCGAGTATAAGATTAGAATTACAACCAGCATAATAAATATTCTATCCTAAGGAGTCTAAGTCTTGTATAGGAAATGGCTTGGCTAGATCATAAGAGGACAGTAACTATAACTATCTAATCTTCAACCCCATCAAAGGCCTGAGAAGGGAGATAATATTACTTGAGCAGGCAGGAAGTACAATCAAGTAGCTTCCAAAGCAAGCAATATATAGCAGAGAGCCCTAAGGCAAAAGAGAGATAAGGAGAAACAGGAGGTTTGTTTCAGATTAAAATAAAATAGGTCCCACACTAGCCCAGAATTTGGGTCTGGGCAGCCAGGAGACAAATGAGTAGCCTCCTACTCCACAGATTAATTAAGTTAAAAGAGCTATCCAGAAACATGCCTAAGATGGGCCAAGCATTCAAAACTAATAATAACTTTGTGTCATGATTTGGGAGCTGGTTGGTGGCCTAAAAGAAAAAGCCTGGTGTACCAAGCCATGTAAAAGAATGTACATTCAAAGATATGGGTTTGTTTATGTTATGAGAACTAGTTAGCAACAAGCCTAAACTAAGACTGAGCATTTGAAATTAATAAGAAGTCTCCATGTGGTTATTTGGGAGGTGGCAGGTGGGACAGAGAAAGGCTAGTGACACAGGCCTACATTACCAACATTGGGAAGATAGAAGCAGGAGGATCAGAAGTTTATCCTTGGATGTATAGTGAGATTGAGGCTAACCTGGGCTACATGAGACTCTATTTCAAAAAAAATAATACATGCAAGTCAATGGGTTCTAGGACTCCAGGGTGTTTTGCCTTGCACATCTGAAGCTTTGTATCTTTAACCATAGTGCCACTGCATATGAACCAATAATTATTTCAATAAAAATTATATTAATGATCAATTAGCAGGTTGTGCCCCTAAGCCCAAATTTATTTTTTAATTATGCTAAATAGTATCCTAGTTAGCATTCCTTTAACCACATTGTAATTACATGTGAATTTATAATTATTTCAATAAAATTTATATTAAAGATCAATTAGGAGGTTGTGCCCCTAAGCCCCAGCTTATTTCTAAAATTTATGTTGAACAGTGTCTTAATCAACATTCCTTGCCAGCTTGACTCAGCCTAAGGTCATCCGAGAAAGGAATCTCACTTGATGGATTTCCCAGATCAGATGAGACTATGGGCATGTGCGTAGGGTTTGTGTTGATTGATAATTGATGTAGGAGGGCCAGCACCATGGAGGCTGCACCATCCTTGGGTAGGAGGTCCCAGGCTGGTACAAATGATGACTAAGTCTATCTATAAGACATGCCACTTACGCAAAAACAAAATAGTGTAGACATTATTTATTTGTTGTTTTGAGAAAGGCTCTTCCTATGTAGCCAAAGCTGGACTTGAATTCTTATGTTAGCACAGGCTAGCCTGAACCTCAGAAATCTCCTGCTTTAGCCTCCAGAGCTGGAATTACAAGAGCATGCAACCATGCCAGGCTTAGTTTTAAAATATTCTTTTATAAGGAAAATAATATCCCATGCATAAAAACATATTTAAGAAATGAAATGACAGTGTAAATAGCAGACAAAATAGAATTTAAAAGGCAGAGAGTATTGCCAGTTTTTTCAATCAAAAGATTAAAATGTCACTGCTTTAGAAAACATAATGAACGCAAATTGCTATGATTTGAACATGTCCACAAAAGTTTATGCTTTAGAAACTTAATCTCAGGTGTTAAATGAAAGACAAATAGACATAATAAGACTTTGAATTCTCTGACCTCATGAAGGAGTTAATGAGATTATTACTATTCTCATTTATTACTATTATTCTCAATTATTCAGCAGGTAGATTTGTTAGCATGAGGGTGGATTTACTTTCAGAGAGGCCATGCTTGCTTTCTCCATCTCGCCTGCAGATTCTCTTTTTCTCTGCCATCTAACAAGACACCAGAAAGGCCCTTGCCAAATACTGGTGCTTGCCATTGGACTCCCAGTCCCTAGAATTGCGAGCCAAGTAAACTTTATTATTTATAAATTCCTTAGTCTGTGGTACTTCATCATTGTCTTAGATAGAATTTCATTGCTGTGAAAAGACACCATGACCACGGCAACTCTTATAAAGGAAGCATTTAATTGGGCTGGCTTACAGTTCAGAGGTTTGGTTCATCATCATCATGGCGGGAAGCATGGTAGCATGCAGGCAAACATGGTGCTGGAGGGGTGGTTGAGAATTATACACCTATATCAGCAGGAAGAGAATGCCACACTGGGCCTGGTTTGAGCATCTGAGAACTCAAAATCCACACCATAATGACTCACTTCTTCCAACAAAGCCACACCTATTCCAACAAGACCACACCTCCTAATAGGGACACTCCCTGTGGGCCTATGGGGACCATTTTCTTTCAAACCACCACAGTCACAGCAGCAGAAAATGAACTAAGATGCAGATACATTTGCATCTAATAATAGAGTTTCAGAATACAGGAAGCTAAAATTCATAGAATTTAGGGAAGGCAGAGAAAAATATGTAATTTGAGTCTTCAGGAATTCATAAGATAACCAATTTTTTAAAGCAAGATTTTAAGGTTCTAAATATCATTGCCAACTGCTTTGACCTTAAGTGACAGAAAATGCAGACTTCTCAGAGGCACATGGAATGTTCAACAAGACAAAAAAAAAATATGTTGGGCCCAAACCACATCTCTGTCAAGTTTCCCTCCCAGTCTTTAAATGTTACCAAGATACATTCTCTAGCAGACATAAGAAATAAGTTATAAAAAGCTATCCAGGGGATTGTGAGATGGCTCAGTGGGTAAAAGCACTTGCTCAGTAAGTGTGAGGACCTGAGTTCAAGTCCCTACCATACAGCTAAAAAATGGACGTAGTTGAGTGTGCTTGTAATTCCAACACTGGGGACAGAGGCAGGTGCATCATCAGATCCACCCGACCCGGTGTCACGATTCTGGATCAGTGAGAGACCCTCATCTGAAGACAATAAAGGAGAGAGCAAGAGAGAATGATGCCCCGAGCCTTACTCTACTCTGGCCTCCACACGAGCAGAGTCCAACACTATGTGCATGCACATAAATAATATCATATTCACACACACACACACACACACACACACACACACACACATCACAGGTAGGGAAGACCCAACCAGAAAGCCATATTTCTCAATTACACAACACACTCTAATATTAACCATGTGTCCAAAGAGAAAGCACAAGGGAAATCAAAAACTCTGCACAGAGAACGGGAATGGAGAACAGCTCACCAAAATTTAACCTACAGGGTAGGCAAGGGAAGTGGAGAATCAGTAGCCCAGACATCCACCGCGGAAACTGAGTGAGCACACTCTTGCTTCTCCCACTGACTGAATGCAGCCACAGGGCTCCGACAGACTGCACAGAGCAGCTGTCTTGGACTATGGAAAGAAAACAGTTGCAAGTAGATTGGAAAAGACAAAGAATTTGAGGTGCCCTTATTCCTGTGCAGAACTTGCCAGAATGTTCCTCTTTTATCATCCGTGGATCTAATACCAACCATCCCAAAACAGTGAACTCTGAAGTGAATTTTTAAAAGTTTATTTTTACTTTGATTATGCGTATGTGTGTTTGGGGGGGTGGGGACGTTGTGCTTGTGAGTAGAGTTACCCACAGAGGCCAAAAGAGGGCACCAGGTGCCCCTAGAAGTGGAGTTATAGGCGGATGACAGCATCCAGACCAGGAAGGGTGCTGGGAACTGAACTTGGGTCCTCTGAAAGAGCAATGTATGTTCTCCAATCCCTGGTTCATCCTATCTATCTATCTATCTATCTATCTATCTATCTATCTATCTATCTCTATCTATCCATATCTATATATATCTATACATATCTACCTATACATATCTATAGATCTATATCTATCTAAAGCTACAAGAGAAGCCTTTAGTTCTGACTCAGGGAGTGAGTGGGAGGGGAGTTTCGCAAACTTGGAGTGTGAAGGTCTCTGGTGTAGTCTTAAGAAAGTCTCAAAAAAAATCCCTCTTCTATTTCTTCCCCTTCTCCTTCTTCCTTCTCCTTTTCCTCTTCAGATCTGGCCATGGATGTGAGACAGTTACAAAAGCTTGCCCACAGAATAAGGTAATTAAAGTTCCAACTTGATGGCCAGAGGACCAAAAAGTGACACCTTGGGGAAATCGT
Organism: Microtus ochrogaster; assembly: GCF_000317375.1. Classification (NCBI taxonomy): domain Eukaryota; kingdom Metazoa; phylum Chordata; class Mammalia; order Rodentia; family Cricetidae; genus Microtus; species Microtus ochrogaster. The sequence continues at coordinate 56,755,682 of NC_022016.1, read as the reverse complement.
GAAGTATTTGGTAAATCACACAGAGAACGGAGATAAATAAAGAAACCTCCAAAAAATCAGTCTGAACTCTTGGGTTTGTGCTCAAATTACACATGCGTGAAGACAGTCATAATCAGGACGTTAAAGATTCTGAGACCCAATCTAATGGATAAAACAATTCCCTGGTAGGCCTCTAGATGGCGCACAAAGAGGCGTCAAATATACTGCACCCACCTTGGAGCAGCCACCCACACAAGGCTTGAACTCAAAGATTGAAGCTAACAGGGCTGATTGCTCCCTAAAATAAGACCAGCCTCTGTGTAGGAATATGTAAGTGGCAATGTTTCATAACAAATTATTCAAAATGGCCAGAATACAATTGAAGCATTTCTTATAATGTGAAAAAATCAGGAAAATCTCAGCGCTTTTGGTAAAGACAGTCAACATACATTGAGATGACACTGATGTCGGAATTATCTGACTAAGACTAAAAAAAGTCACTGCTCCGAAAATGTTCCAACAGGCGATGTACATATTCATGAAACAAATGGAAAGATTATTCACCGTGACGGTGGGTAATGCCTGGGAACTTCCCAACTTTGATTGCATTTAAGAAAGATTCAGCAAGTTCTGTGAATATCAAACACAGAAGACACAAACTCTCCACAGTTCTGATGTCTGTTTGTGTGTGTAGAGTTTGTAAGTGTTCATGTGTGCTCTGTGTATGTGTGTATGCATGGATGTGTGTGTGTGTTGAGACCAGAGGCCAATGTGTGAGTCTTCCCCTAAGGCTCATCATCTTAATTTGTGAGACAGGATGTCTCCCAGAACCCAGGACATATTGTTTGGGCTAAGTTGACTGGACAGTGACCCCTGGGCATCAGCCTGCCTCCACCACCCACCCAGTGCTTGAATGCGGACACATGGCCACGCCCAACTTTTACAGAGATGCTGGGATCTGAACTCCAGTTCTCACACTGGCGTGCTGAGAACTTTATGCACAGAGTCATCTCCAAGCAGCGCTGATAGATCTTAATCAAACTAAAGACAGCAGATTTGAAGCATCCAGAGAAAAGGGCCACATTGTTATAAAGAACCAAAAAAGGCAGCTCAAGCATCAGGGACAGATCCTAGTCCCACTGCTAGGGGCCCCACAAAAGGACCAAGCTACCCTATGGTGAGATGCCTCACTTAGCCTTGATGCAGAGGAGGAGCTTGGTCCTGCCTCAACTTGATATGCCAGGCATTGTTGACGGCCATAGGCAGCCTTACCCTTTCTAAGGAGTCAATGGGGGGGAGGGGGTAGAAATGAGGTGGGTGGAGGGAACTGGAGGAGAGGAAGGAGGGGAAACTGTGGAAAATAAAACTAAAGAAATGGGGCCGGGTGGTGGTGGCACATGCCTTTAATCCCAGCACTCGGGAGGCAGAGGCAGGCGGATCTCTGTGAGTTTGAGGCCAGCCTGGACTACAAGAGCTAGTTCCAGGACAGGAACCAAAAAGCTACGGAGAAACCTGTCTTGAAAAATCCAAAAAAAAAAAAAAACTAAAGAAATGGTTTGTATGACTGGAGATTTCTCATTCAAAATCACAGAGGCCAGCAGCAAATGCCCTAACATGTTTTAACTGCTGGAGGAAACGGTCAATCCAGGCCTCCATCCAGACAAAACAACAAACAGCTACAGTCTTTCAGGACCGAAATAAAGATAGTCTCAGACAAGGAACTGTGTAAGAAAGTGTTCCCGGTTCTCAAAAAGACTCACAGGTGCTAAAAGGTCTCAGAGACAGCGGCATACTCCAGAAGAGAATCTGAGACATCAGAAACATAGGGATAGAAGCAAAAATGAAAAGTAGCTAGGTAAATAGGATACACTGTCTTCCCCTCCGGGATGGGCATCAAAGGAACAGACAAATCGCAGTAATCGATACTACAGGAGCTGAAGCATGGGACTTGACTGCCACTGGTGTGGTTACTTGATTTTTCAACAGAGATGCGAAAGAAAGTTTTATTCTAAGCAATCACACGAGCAAAAGCAACAGAGTGGGGAGCTCTAAGCTCGTCGTGTCTGCCCCCGAAAATTGACAAATAATCTCGGCCAGGCTTGATTTGTCACTATGGAGGAGAGGTGACATGAGAATTTCATTAACAGTGCTCAACAACAGGAAATGGCAAAGTTAAAGGTGGCAAGTGCCAAACAAACAGCAAGAAATGATACTGAGGAAAAATGGGTGGAGTCGGAGGGCTCTGTGGGACGCCATCGAGCCAACCAGCATAGGATGGAGAGCTCTGGGTGGCGAAAGGGCTGCAAAGGTATTTGAAGGAATAGCCAAGACCTGCCCAGACTTATTGAGAGACACGATTTGACAAATCCAAGAAGTCAACACATTGCATGTAGAATAAATTAAAAAAAAAAATAAGGAAACACACTATCATCAGTTAGCAAAAGCTAAAACCAAAGAGGATGTTTTGGAAGCAGCAACTAAAAGCTTTTTGTAAGGGAAAGATCCTCAAAATGTTAATTGTACATCGTAAATTGTGGCGGCCATAGGGAATTTGGTAGTGTATTTAGAGCACTGGATGGGAAATAGCATCGATGAAGAATTTGGTGTCTGACAAGGCATGAAGGAGTAAAGTCTGGCTTGCGAGGTAGGGGAGGATGAATCTCTGTGAGCTCTAGTCCAGCTAGGGCTACCCAGGGTACAAAAGACAAGAGCAATGAAGAGATGGCTTGGTGCTCTACCAGAGGATCCAGGTTTGATCACTAACACCTGCACGCTGACTTACAACTGCTGGCTGCTCCAATTCCAGGGGATCTGACGCCCTCTCCTGGCCCCCCCAGGCACTGCATGCATATGGTACAGAGACATAGATGCAGGCAAAACAAACACCCTAACATGTAATAAAACAAAACAAAATAAAATAATTAGTAAAGGGGAGGAAAATTAAGACATTTTCAGACATTAATGCCCTCCTTTGATTATAAATGAACATCTAAGCAGAAGAAAAATGAAGTAACAGAATATTTAAACAAACTTTCAATGAACTATCACTAGTAAACACACACACACACGTTCACATGTGTACCCCACATGTCAAACATTCCACAACAACAAAAACACATTAGTCTCAAGTGCTCAAGAGGAATCTGCAGGACAGACCGAGTGTGAGATCACAAAACCAGACTCTGAAAGTTGGAAAACTTTCAAACCATACGAAGTGTGTTCTTTGAGTGCAATAGAATGAAGCTTCTGCTTCTATCAGCAAATAGTAAGAAAATCACAGTCCACAAATCTGTAGAAATAAGACTCCACAGTCTTAAGAAATGGAAAGCGGACATTGGGAAGTACTTAAAAAAATAACGTAAGAGCTGGGTGGTGGTGGTGCACGCCTTTAATCCCAGCACCAGGAGGCAGAGGCAGGTGGATCTCTGTGAGTTCAAGGCCAGCCTGGTCTACGTGACGTAGCCAGTGCAAGGACAGGCTCCAAAGTTACACAGAGACACCCTGTCTTTAAAAACAGAAAATAACAGCAGAATAAAAAGAATGTGAGCAAAAACACCCGATGAAGACTGAGCCACAGGAAGAGAGGATACACAGAGTGCAGCAAAGGCTGGGCACACGAGAAATAGACAACTATAAATATCTACATTTAAAAAACAAAGGAAGTGGCTGGAGAAGGCCCAGTGATGAAAAACACTTGCTGTTCGTACAAAGGATCCAAGACAGGCTCCCAGCACCCATGTTGGGTAACATAGACCCCTGTAACTCTCTCTAGCTCCAAGGGATCTGGTGTCCTCTTCTGGCTCCAACGTGCACCTGCGTATACATGCACATACAAATACGCAGAAACATAAAAATGCAAATGAAGTAAGTCTTTGAAAGAAAGGTGTCTTGCCATGTTGAAGTTTTACACTTCAAAGGATTTAAAAAAAGAACTGGAAACTAAACCCAACCAGCAGAAGAAAGAAAACAACAAAAAATTGAGACGGGTGGGACAGAGAAATGAAACAATGGAAAGAATTCTTGAGAATGGACTGACTTCTACTGTTATTGTGTCGTTGTGGGGGGGATTAATAAAATAAGAAAGGGAAAGAGAGGTCAAATATATGCTGTTTCTAATTTTTTAGCAGTGAAGCATAAAGCCATAATTTACAGGGTTCACGTTAAAGAACCATGCAATCAGGTGAGCAAAAGAAATCTCAAAAAGTGTTCAACTGTTTTTAATAAGCTTGTGAGTGTTGTGAATAAGGGACACATTTCATAGATGTCCCAAGAAGGCTTCAGGCACGCCTGTGAGGGGAGAGAAAACCTAAGTGGGGCTATTGGTCCCAACAGTGCAGAGCAAACAGGAATTGGAAGAGAATTCAGATATGTAGAATTGTTTACAGCAGTCAAAAGGTAGAAAAAAAAACCGAAGTGTCTTACCAGCAGGTAACCATATAAGGAAAGTGTGGGTATGCATGCATGCATGTATGTGCACACACATATATGTATGGGTGTATACATCTGTATGCACATATATGTATGTGTGTATGTGCATATATGTATTTATGGAATATGTGTGGAAATTTTGTTTATATGTATATAAACTCATATACATGACACATAGATTATGTATTTTATATATATAAATATATATTTCCCCATATATGGGAAATAAATCAATCATAAAAAAAAGTTCTATTTCATACTGCAACATGGGTAAACTTTGAATATATTACATTAAGTAAAATAAGCCAATTCCTATATGAAATATTAATTGTTAGGAATAATGCGAGCTCTCTGCCAAGTCCAAAAATCCCAATCAAGCCAAATCACAAGAAGCCGAATTAAAAGATATCCAGATCTTAATGGGATTCCTGAGCTCTCGGGTGCCCCCCCACCAGGGGAACCAGGAAGCCGCCAATGCGACCACCGGGGTTGGGGGTGCCTGTGGAGGGAAGACTTTCCGGGGAGGAGTTTAAATAGACTGGGGGAGGGGCCAAGGCTTGGTGGACCACCTTGACCCTCTTCCAGTGGAGAGGTCAAGGTTTTGATGGGCACAGGGGCAGATTCTCCAAAGATGGAGACCAGAGACCGGGACTTACATTAATGACAGGCATTTTCATAGAGATGCGAGTTAGAATAAAGATTGCCATTGTCTGAGTTGATAGGTGAATGGAGACAGACTACGGATTCATAGTTATAGAATTGAAGTTATAGAACTGAATAGTTATAGCTTGAAATGGTTTTAAAAACACATTTTGAAAATAAAGAGTAGTACCGTAGAATAAATGTATTGTGGACTTGTATGATGAAAATTGACTAGGTGGCAAACATTATTATATTGACAGACTAATATTTAACATATAGTTATATATACACATATATATATAAATTGCTGCAGCAAAAATAAAAAAAATTCTTTCAGTAACTTATCCTGGAACAATTTGAGGACAATATGGAAAAAAGAAGTTCAAATCCTATCTCACATTGCATATAAAAATCAATTTAGGATGTATAGAAAGTCGTAAGTGTAACTTGAAACTATGAAGGCTTAGGGAGAAAAGGCCATAGACTCCAACTGTGACCTTGAGTTGTCTTTTGGGACTGGCAGCATGAGTACAAAATAAGAAATTGATAAATTAGACTTCATCAAAATTTAAATGTTCTTCTCATGAAAGACACCATTAGGAAAATGAATAGGCAATCTACAGCACAGGAGCAAATACTCACAGAACATATATCTTACAGAGGACTTGTATCCAGAAAATGTAAAGAACCACAAGTCTGAAATAAAACAGGCAAACAACCTAATAAATATACAGATAAAGGAATTGAGGCGCGTCCAAAGTGTCTCCGAGAGAGAGAGACAGCGGGATGGATCGGAGTGGTCAGAAAGCAAATGAGAAGGTTCCCAATCTCAGTAGTTGTCAGGGAAATGCAATTAAAACCACAGCTAGCTGCATTATGACTCATTAGAATAGCAAAAAACAATAAAAAAACACCCAGAATTTCACAGAGTCTGGAGCAACCTGAACTCTGATCTACTCTTGGTGAGGTTAGAAAACAGTCTCTGTACGCTGGAAGAGCTCCAGCAATTGTGCTCTAAAGTTAAGCCAAGAATCTGTTGTGAGATCCTAGCTCCAGGCACTTACCCAGGAGAAATGAAAACAAATCATTTGTTTATGGCAAATTTTATCCTAATAACAGAACAAATTAAACAATCCAAATGTATACGACTAGAAGAATAAGTTTTAAAATTATGATATTTCATACAGAGGATACTCTGTAATAAAAAGACATGTTGCATCAACATGGATAAACTTCACAGATGTGACTAGAACAACAGCAGTCAGGCACAAAGAGCTCCCACACTGCATAAACATGTATGCAAAAAGTTCTAAACAAGGAACAAAACATGTTCGAACACTGTCTCAAAGGAGATGTGGGTTACATGGATGCCTATCAACCTGTCAAAATTAGAAAGCTTATGTTTGTGTGTTTCCATGTAAACATGTATTTTGTTTTAAAATTCAGAACTGTTTTGAATACAAATATAACATCCGAAGCCATCAGCCATACAGTGATCAGAGAGTATAAATAGGCGGAGTCTATTAAGTCCAACTAAAGTAGAGGGCTTGTTCTGTCTGAGGAGGCTGAACTTCAAGAGGGCCGGCATAAAGCTATAGACAGACTTTTCTGTCCAGCCTGCCAGTTCCCAAGTAAGAAAGCTCAGCTGATAGCTTAGGCTTGTTTTAAGCTAGCTCTTATAACTTAAATTAACCCATTTCTATCAAGCTATGTGCTGCCCTTTATCTACATACTTCCCATCCCAGTTGCTCTCATTGTCTGTGCTACTGGGGTTCTACATAGGAAGTGGTCTCCTATGTCCATACATTGAAGGCTACTTCCCACTTTCTTTTCTACCAGGTTCAGTGTGGTCAGATTTTATTGAGGTCTTTAATCCATTTGGATTTGAGTCTTGTGCATGGGGATAGATATGGAGAGATCAGGGAAACCAGGAACGTATCTAAACACAATAAAAGCAATATACAGCAAGCCAAAAACCACCATTAAATTAAATGGAGAGAAACTCAAAGTGATTCTACTAAAATCAGGACCAAGACAAGGCTTTTCCCTCTCTACATACCTATTCTACAGAGTTCTTGAAGCTCTGGTTAGAGCAATAAGACAACAAAAGGAGATCTAGGGGATAATAATCGGAAAGGAAAAAGTCAAACTTTTGCTATTTGCAGATGATAGGTTAGTATACATAAGTGACCCCAAAAACTCTACCAGGGGACTCTTATAGCTGATAAATACCTTCAGTAATGTGGCAGGATGCAAGGTCAACTCAAAAAAAATCAGTATCCCTCCTATATAGAAATGATAAAGAAGCTGAGAAAGAAATCAGAGAAACATCACCCTTCACAGTAGCCACAAATAACATAAAATATCTTGGGATAACACTAATCAAAGAAGTGAAAGACCTGTATGACAAGAACTTTAAGCCTCTGAAGAAAGAAATTGAAGAAGATACCAGAAAATGGAAAGATCTCCCATGCTCTTGGATAGGTAGAATCATCATAATAAAAATGGCAATCCTTCCAAAAGCAAATCTATAGATTCACTTCAATCCCCATCAAAATCCCAACACAATTCTTCACAGACCTTGAAAGAACAATACTCAACTTCATATGGAAAAACAAAAAACCCAGGACAGCCAAAACAATTCTGTACAATAAAGGAACTTCTGGAGGCATCACCATCCCTGACATCAAGCTCTATTATAGAGCTACAGTAATGAAAATGCTTTTGGACCGGCATAACAACAGACAGGTTGATCAATGGAATCAACTAAAGACCCAAAAATTAATTCACACACCTACGAACGCCTGTGTTTTGACAAAGGGTTAAAATTATACAATGGAAAAAAGAAAGTAACTTCAACAAATGGTGCTGGCATAACTGGATGTCAACCTGTAGAAGAATGCAAATAGATCCAGACTACTATTTTTAAACTTTTTTCTATGACTGTCTATACCCACTTTTTTCTTAATGTGTTTAACAATGTGTGTACAATTAAACACAATGTAACATGGTTAGAGGGTTTTTTTTTTCCATCTGAACCTGCTTTACTCCATAACTGTAACCTTTTCTGTCTGCATGAACAAAACCCTAAACTCGCCACATGGCTAAGCTCATGGCTCACTGGTGGCTTAAGCACTCAGGCAGCTCCCTGGAGACGTGTCTCCGTACTGTGGCCAGCATGAGAGACACAAGATTGGGAAGCTGCATTTGTCCCTGCATTTTGTGTGTTTAGAACCTTCCCTTAAGCTTTCTCGGGTCTTCTGTGGCTATCCGTGGCCAGATGTTGGGTGCCATTTGTAGACAGACTTTTCTGTCCAGTCTGCCGTCTTGCAAATAACTACATGGAGACTTCTTATTAGTTAAGAAAGCTCAACAGATAACTTAGGCATGTTTTAAGCTAGCTATTATAACTTAGATGAACCCATTTCTATCTATGTACTGCCTCATTTACATACTTCCCATCCTGCTTGCTGTGCCTCTCATGGGCATCTCCACCCTTCTTCTTCCCAGCATTCTCTCTGTCCTGAAAATCCTGCCTAGCTATTCACTGTTCAGTATTTCGTTAAACCAACCTGAGCGACAAATCTTCACAGTGTATAAAAAGAGAATTCCACAACACAGAGCTGATAAAGGGGGACAGAGTGAAGAGCCACTCTGTGTATATGGACTAAATGGCACAGCCGGGAAAGCAGGTGAGTAGGTGCCCTCTTAAAAAGCATGAAGGAGAGCTATTGAAGGACTTTAAGCTGGGAAGCACCATGTCCAATTTGCCTTACTTTAAAAGATTACAGTAACTGCTGAGTGAGGATAAACTGAGGAAGTCCAGCAGCAAATCAGAGAAACTAGGAAAGAGGCCAGTGCTAATAACTGATGTGTAGCAGACGCAGGGAAAGGCTGGAAATAGGCTAGAAATAGTGGAGAGGTAGGGGGGTTGATTCTGTGTTGGTGTGGAGACTGGATTCAAGAAGTTGGGCTGGTAGCTAGGTTTAAGATTCCAGAAACAGAGATGAAAGCGGTACCAGTTTTAAAGATATGGCATGTCTGGAGACACTTGTGTGAGGGAAGGACACTGGGAGTTTGAGAATCAAATATGAGAGATCTCTGGGATGATTAGATGTTCATATGTAGAAATCACAGGGTGTTGGGACTCATAATTTCTTGAGCCTAACTTGAGTTGGCGTGAGGCCTAGTGTAACTTCCTGAGCCTAGCTAGAGTTTGGAGACCTGTCTCTGGCTACCTGACCTAGACGAGCCTCCACCCAGCCACCTCTATCATGGCAGAATATTATTGGCCCTTGTTCCTTGCTCTTCCTTGGCCCATCTCAGGCTTCTCCACCCCCATCACAACCCTATATAAGTGCCTGCTGGATATCATTAGGCGAGTTCCTGCTTTGACAGACTTCCGACTCAGTGGGTGTGTTTCTCCCTGGTGGCCAAGTGGGGAAGGGCTTGAGTAGCAACACTCACCATCCTGTTCAGCCTCAGGGAGAATTTGGTAGGTCCGGTGGGTCTGGCTTTGCCCCCACTCTTTCTGCCAGAGAACCCGGCAGATTGGTGCCCCCTGTGAGGAACTTTCTGCCGGAGAACCCGGCAACAGGGAAGTTGGAGGTTTTGGCCTCTGGTGGCATTTGAAGCTCTGCTTATGAAGAGATAAGGGAAGGCAAAGGGCTCAGGTGAGTCCTGGGGATGACACAGAATAAAGACCATAAAGAAGGTGGGTGCAGAAGTCAAAATCAGCAAGAAAATGGAGACACAAGCAGAGCTTATGGAAAGAAAGAAAGAAAGAAAGAAAGAAAGAAAGAAAGAAAGAAAGAAAGAAAGAAAGAAAGAAGGAAGGAAGGAAAGAAAGAAAGAAAGAAAGCAAGCAAGCAAGCAACCAAGCTGATATTCTGGAAGTGTTCAAGGCGGAAGCAGTCAGCTATGCTAAATAAAATTTTAAAATTGAGTAGGAATAAAAAGACTATAGTATCCACAGGATTCAGTAACATGACAATGACTGGCAACTTGACAGAAGCAGGGGTCAGAGCGGGATAGCTGAATCCACACCACTCTAAGTGAAGAAATACTGAGTGGCCGCATAGAGTCCGTGCTGCCTTCCCTTTTTAGACTCTGCTTGGAAAAGAACCAAGGAAAGTGGGGCATAAGAGGCTTAGAAAGGGGGAAACACCATGTGGGCTTTTAGGGCCTGGAAAGCGAGGTGTCTGGACAACTGTGGCCATGCTGGTTCCTCCTACACTGGAGAGCCCTCCTAAAGACAGCTCAGTGCTCAAGGAATACCAGGTGGCGTTTGGAAAGGGAGATCTCCATGAAGAAAGGGGTTCAGATTCGGAGGTGAAACAACCCCCACTGGGTGGTGGAGTCAATGTTCTTGGATACAGGCATGGAGACAGCAAGTGGCTGAGCTTATCCAGGATTTAGTTACATGGAGGTGCCTGGCAACTTGACAAAATAAACAAACTTGACAACAAAAACCTCGTAGAAGAATATGGTAAATGAAGAGGTGCATCAAGGCGTTGAGGTTCTTTGAAAGGAAGTAATTATAGTCATGGGCCCTGAAGTCTCTGGGGAGGACAGAGGGAAGACAGATGGGAAAGAAAGCCCGTGTGTGCCGGGGGCGGGAGTGGGATGCCGATGCTGGGTTTCAGAGTGATCCAGTGTACACGTGAGAAGGAGTTCAGCAGACCTCCCTCAGGGAGCAGGTGCGGGGACAGCCGTGTTAGAAGCTATAATACCATTTGTGGGTATTTTAGAGTCTACTGGGGAGACTTGGACATCAGCAGCGGAGTGAAAAGTCACTGGAGGATGACTCTACAAACCCCAAGCTGTATTCATGGGTTAAGGATGCCATGATGCTTGAAGCAATAAAAACTCATTTTTTTCTCCT
>NC_022016.1:56738245-56744308 GCF_000317375.1 Microtus ochrogaster | reverse complement strand
GTGAGGTCCCTCTGCTTGTGTACACCTGTGATGGCGGCCTTTGTCTTCCTGTGTCCACAGTGAGGTCCCTCTGCTTGTGTACACCTGTGTGTCCTGCTCTCTGTATAAGAACAATAGGTTAGATGAAAGTCTACCCACTTGACTGCATGTGACCCCAATTTCCCTTTAACCTTGACTCCAAATGTCCCCACTCTGAGATCAAGAGTTGAGCCATTGGCGGGCACAGCTCATTCCATCACTGTGGTTCTTTGTGGAGTTATTTAAGTGGACTTTGGGGTGCTCAGGATCTCAGGGGTGGGAGATAGGAGGTGGTTCATGTGTGATAGGCTCAGAGACAGTAATCATCTCGCAACAGCTGTGAGAACACCAGTCCCATCCCTTGGAAGTGCAATCTTGGCTTTTGTGTGTTCGTTTCATATTCTGCAACTTGCTGTGTTTATTTTTTCTAGCAGGCTTCTGTTGTACATCTTGTGTTTTCTGTCTAAGACCTTGCCATTAGCAAACAGCAATGATTTCCTTCTTCCTGTCTTGTTTGAATGCCTTTGATTTCCTTCTCTTCCCTCCCACGTGCTCCCAGGACTGTGGCGAATAGGGATAGTAAGAGTGAACACACGTGGTTTCTTTCATTAGATCTCTGTGTGTATATATGTGTGTATATATGTGTATGCATGCGTGTGTGTTCAGGCACATGTGTATCACGCGTGCGTGTGATGGTCAGATGACCACATCATGCATCAGTCTTCACCATCTTCCTTATCTGAGACAGATTCTCCTGTTCTTCCCTGGATGTGCCAGGCTAGGACTCTCCAGCCTCTGCCCCCTATATGACTACGAGAGTGTGGAGATTACAGATGCACACCACTGCGTCTGGCTTTGTGTGAATTTTAGGACTCGGACCCCCAAGCTCGTCTGTCAAGTGCTTTACCCATCACGCCATCTCTCCAGCCCGCCTTGTTTTCCATCTTAGAGCAGTGAGCTTCAGTTTCTTGCCATTGACTATGATGTTCTCTGTGAGTTCTCTTCATGGGCCTTGTGCTCAGGCTCATGCCTTGTACATGGAATCTGTTGACTCTGAGTAAGTGTGGTGGTGCACACCTGTAATCTCAGTGCTTGGAAGACAGAACAGAAGGACTTCCATGAGTTCAAGGCCTGCCAGGGCCACATTGTGGATTTTAGGCCAGCTTGAGCCAGATAGGAAGACCCCGTCACAAAACCAAGATGACTGAATTTCATATCTGAGAGTAATGGGTGAGGTTTGTTTGTTCTTTCTGCCAACATAACGTAATCCATCCTTTTGCCTGTGTTGAGCCATCCTGGTATGTCAGGCATAAATCTCACTTGTTCGTGGTGAATGGCTCTTTTCACTGGCTGTTGACTCTGACTTTGTTAGTTTGCAGGGGACTTTGGCATCTGTGTTCATCAGAGACATTGACCTGTCACCTTTGTTTGTCCATGATGTCCTTCTTGGCTTTGGTATCAGGGGCTGCCGATGCTATACTGAGTTTAGAAGCAGCCTCTCTTCTGCAGGTATTTGGAAAAGTTTATGAAGCATTGCTTTGGATGCTGAAGAGACCCCACCAGCGAGGCAGGAGGTCCTGGGCTTTGCTTTGACAGGAGACCTTTTACTGCCGGTTCCATCTCCTTACCCATTGGTTCACTCGCATTTTCAATTTATTCATCATTCAGCCTAGATTCTTTGATTCAGTCTAGAAATTTGCCCATTTTCCCTGAATTATCTAGTGCTTGCTGTGCATTTGTTCATAATAGTCTTTTATGCTCTTTTTTATTTCGATGGTTTCAGATGTAGTATCTCTTCCTTCATTTATGATTTTATTTATTTGAGTCTTTTTTCCCTTAGTCTAGCTCAAGGTTTGTATATTTTGATTATCTTTTCCAAAAACTCAACTCAGTATGCTCTTTTATATTGTTTTGCCAGCCTCTATTGAATTTGTTTCTGCTCTGATGTGTGTTATTTCCTTTCTTCTGCCACCATCAGGTTTAGTTTGCCCCTTTTCTGATTTCTCAAAGCGGAGTGCTGCGTTGTCTGAGGTCTTTTCTCTTCTCTGATGTAGGTGCCTGATTTTCTCTTGGCTTTGCTGTTATTGCATCCCATAGTTTTGGTATGTTATATTTCCATTTTCAGTTATTGCAAAGTTTTGTTTTAAAAAAAGGGAAAAAATCTAGAGCACTCTACAAAAGAAAATGAGAGAATGATCCCACGTATCACAGATATGAAACTTAGAAATATTTATGAATAAACAATCTTACTAAGGAGTTGAAAGACCCATGTATTGGAAAGTTAAGTAAATGGAAAGATGCTGATTGTTCATGAATGAGAAGAATTAATATTGCTAAAATTTCCACGCTACTTAGAGCAATCTATAGATTCACTCTGATCCCTATCACAATCCAATGCTATTTCACATACAAATAAGCATAGCAATCCTAAAACACAATGGAACAACAAAATAAAACCTTAATTAGCCAAGACAATTGTAAACAAAGTTAATCAAGTTGGAAGAATCACACTGCCTGATATTCAATTGTACGTACAATATTCAAATATACAATTGATTACAAAGGAATTGTAATCAAAACAGCATGGTACTGATATAGACCCAGCCTCTACAACAAATGAAGCAGAATAGAGAGCTTGGAAATGAGTCCAAGTGTGTACACTCAACCTACTGACTTTCTACAAGGGTTCCAAGCAGTCACGTTGGGAACAGGACAACTTATTCGATAAATGGTGTTTGGAAAACTTGACATTTATCCTTCGCTACATACAAAATTGAGCTCAAAATAGATTAAAGACTTAAACATAAGTAGTAAAATGACAAGAAAGACTGAGAAAAATAAAAGTATATTAACTGAGGTCATGATTTCTTAGACTGGATCTCAAACAACAAAAGCAAAATTACATAAGCAAACTAGAAATAATGTCACATGAAAGGAAACAAGCAATGGTAAAGAAGTCATGATAGATTGAAAGACAAATCTCAAAGTCATCTATCCAGAAAAGGGTTCATACTTAAACTGCAAACAATTCACATAACTCTACAGAAAGAAACCTAATAACATAGTTTTAAATGGGCAAGGAATGAGATGAGTATTTAAAAAAAAAACTATAATATACAAATGGCCAAAGGACAAGTAAAAGATGTCAACACCAATCATTGGAAGAAGGGAAGTTCAGAGCAGTGTCAGAGCTTCATACCTACAAATGGCTACAACCAGAAAAAAAAAATGAGAAATAATTACTGGTGATAGTGTGGGAACTATCAACTATTCAGCTGTTGATGGGAACTGTGGTAGTTTGAATGAGAATGGCCCCCGTAGGCTCATACTTTTGTATATCTGGTCCACAGTTGGTAGCGTTGTTAGGGAAGAACTGAGAGGTGTGCCCTTGTTGGAGGAGGTATATCAAAAATTAACGCCATTCCCAGAGTCATCACATCCCCACCCCCACCCCTGGCTCCAACCTGCAGCTCAAGATGAATGCTCTCAGTTGTCTCTGTCACTAAATCTTTACTCTGTCATCATGGACTCTACCCTCTGAAGCCACAAGCCCCAAATAAAATATTGTCTTGTATACTGATGTAGGCAGGTCATCTGTCTATGTGTTACTTTCATTGGTTAATAAAGAGACTGCCTTGGCCTTTTAATAGGGCAGAAAATTAGGTGGGTGGGGTATACAGAACAGAATGCTGGGAAGAAGGCAATGAGGCAGTCATCATGATTCTTCGAGTCGAGATGGATGTAGGCTAGAATCTTTCCCAGTAAGCCACCACCTCGTGGTGCTACACAGATTATTAGAAATGGGTTAATCAAGATGTGAGAATTCGCCGATAAGAGGCTGGAACTAATGGGCCAGGCAGTGTTTAAAAGAATACAATTTGTGTGTGTTGTTATTTCAGGACATAAGCTAGCCAGGTGGCCAGGAGCCAGGTGGCAGGAACGTAGCCTGCAGCTCCTTCTACAATATACGTTGCCTTGGTCATGATGTTTTATCACAACAGTTGAAAAGTAACTAAGATGGAGCTATAAATTATAATAGTCATTATGGAAAACTTTGTGGAGGTATCTCGAAAAATGGAATCAACAGAAGGTCCAGCAACCTTACTTCTGGGCAGTGGTCCAAAAGGGTCAGCATGATCATATTGAAGAGATAGCTGCAGTCCTGGGGTCCTTGAAGCATAGTTCATGATAATCGTGTTCTGAAATCAACCAAGTCATCACCAGCCAGTGGACAGGTAAAGAAAATGTGGTATTTAAACACACAGTGGAATAATATTCTGTCTTTAAAAGGGGAAAGATTGTCATTCATGATGACATGGATAGAATCAGAAACAAAAATTACAAGACACAGAAAAACAAGTAGATGCACCATTTAAGTGCAGACTCTGAGATGATTGACTCCAAAGAAACAAGATAGAATGTTGGTTACAGAAGGTGAGGGGATGGAGTAATTGGGGAATTCATGGGCAAAGACACAAGCCCTCAATTAGACAGAACATGTGTCTTCTTTTGCGCTACATCACACAGTATCATATAATAATATACCGTAGTTCATTTCAATATGGTTAAGAGTCTAACTCCTCAATGTTCTGGACACAGTAAATAAAAAGCATTTGATGTAATAGATGTGCTAATCAACTTGATTTAATCATTTTATGTTGTATTAATAAATCATAACATTGTTTTGTACTCTGTGAGAATGTACAGCTGATATCCATAATTTAAAATGTGAAATTACAGAAAATCATACACCTGAAAGCAGAGTTGCAGCATCGTCAGACAGCAGCTGTGCTTCAAAATCAGCCGTGTGGATCTAGAGAGATGGTTCGGGGGTGGAAAGCACTTGCTGCTCTCACAGAGGACCTGGGTTCAGTTCCCAGCACTGCCTTGGTGGCCCACAGCCACCTGGAACTCCAACTCCAGGAGGCTTGACTTCTGTGGACATCAGAAACATATGTGGTGTATGTGTATGCATGTAGGCAAACACTCACACGCATGAAAATAAATAAATCTTTAAAAACATTTTATCTTTTTTTTCTTAAAAAAAAGAAAAAGCTGAACAGGACATGGTGAAGGGGCTAGGATATGAAGCCTCCCAATCGAAGCAGGCACCTGCACTGGTTGCCTGGGCTTCAACCTTCCCATGCATGTATGTGCATGCATAGGTGTGTGTGTGTGTGTGAGAGAGAGAGAAAGAGAGAGAGAGAGAGAGAGAGAGAGAGAGAGACCCATGTTCCCTCTGTTTCTAGGTCACCATTCAGCCCGTTTCCAAAGCCACACTTTGGGTTTTCTACTGCTTATGAGAGACATTATCACCTCTTTAAATCGGTGGTCGGAAGAACCACACTTACCCAGGGGTAAGAGGGGACCACTTGCAAAATGACACCAGATACTGTAATCGAACTTTCCCGTCCGTTTGTCATTTTGCTCCTGGTAAGTATTGCCCCAGAGTTCAGTCAGCTTGTTTTCCATTATCCCAACAACACCCTGAAGTTAGAGTCAAATCCTGAGACTTGGTGCCTCCCATCAAAAGGATCCAATTAAAGTGCCAGGCGCGGAGGAGTCTCTTTATTTCATCCATGTAAGGTCAGGTGATTCCCCCTTCAGATTTGCGAGTCAATGTTCAACAATTTTAAAAAGCCAGCTGTGTGCACTGGCTTAAGCTAATCCTGCAAGACACATTTAAACAAAATAAGCGTGTGCAAGTGCAGAAACTGGAGTTTGGAGCTGGAACGTCTGAAGGACAGAATGTGCCTGCACACCGAGTACATTTTCCTCTGTAGAGAGAGCCAGGCACTTTATGGAGATGATGCATCGCTAAAGACTGTCGAGAAACAGAAAAATGAACTGGAGCCAGGGCAGACGCGCCCGGCTCACACACAGACCAGCACCTTTTAGAAACAGGTTGACTTAGTGTGCACTTCGTCTCCAGGAGGGAAAGAAAATCAGGGCTTCACTTATTTAAAAACCACATATGTCAATGACTGGATATTGCCTGCTAAATAACAGGAAAATGATCATGTAACTAATTCTATTTTCATTCAT
>NC_022016.1:56736853-56737495 GCF_000317375.1 Microtus ochrogaster | reverse complement strand
CCCTCTTTCTCTCTGCCAAAGGAAACACTGGGCATCCTGCTCTATCATCTCCATCATATTCTGCTGAGACGGGGTCTCTCAATGGACCTAAACACAGGCTAACATCCAGCAGGCTCCAACGATCCCATCTCTACCCAGCTCCCACGGCAGTCTAGAGTTACAAGTGCCCAGGAAGACATGATTAGCTTTTTACACTAACCCTGGAGGTTCAAACTCTGGTCCTCATGCTATTGCTCTTACCCACTGAATGCTCTACTCCATCCCTACCTTTTCCGTGTCTACCAGCTCTTCCCCTCCTCTCTAGTCATGCTCCGGTCCCTCCCATTTCAGCAAAAACCACTGTCCTCTGGGTCCACAGTAGTGATTAGGCTTCTGTGTAACTTCCTGTGGAATGTCAGGGAAAGAGCCTAAGGGGGAAGAAAAGGCCCTGAGAAGAGGGAGCGGTCCTCAGCCAGCACACGGGGGAGGGGACTTGGGAGGCAAGGGCGTGCTCCAAGCCTTCCACTGTACCTTCAGAAATCTCTCTCGAAGCTCTTTACCCACTACTGAATCGGCTAGTCACACTCACTCTTGCCTGAATTAGTCCACTGTCTTTGGGATTACTCTAATGAAATCTAATTTTCTTTCTTTCTTTCCTTCCTT
>NC_022016.1:56730608-56736575 GCF_000317375.1 Microtus ochrogaster | reverse complement strand
CTGCCTGCCTGCCTGCCTGCCTGCCTGCCTGCCTGCCTGCCTGGTCTCAGCATCACAGTCAGAATGGTCTTTTCAAAGTATGATTCTCCCCAGCTCCTTCCCAAGACTTCTTCCAGGCCCTGTGGTCCAGGCCCTACCTAGGTCTTCCACCTCACTGAACACCCCACAGACTCTGTACCTTAGATCTAGCCTGCACTTTGAATTTGTTCGGCTCCTCCTGACCAAAGAGTGCTGTTACCCTGATACCCAGCCAGAACTCAAAGGTGATCAGTCAGAGCAGCAGAGACGCTGAAGGAGTTTGAGTCAGAAGAGTGACGACATGCTTGTTGGCTTATGTCCCTGAAGGGCACCTGGCGATTGTATTAGGAATGAACTTGAGAAGATAGAATTAAGCAACTTCCAGGTGAGCGGTGGAGGAGGCTTGGACACAGGTAAGAGGAGGGCAGGTTCATGACACACTGGAAACTGAGACTATCAAGAACTGGTAATAGGTATTGTAAAGGAGAATAGAAACATGGAAAAATCGAACGGGACTTTCCATGCTTTGGCTGGGCCGCTGAGAGGATTTAGGCTCATTTCCTGATGTCCTTGGAAGACACAGATGGGTGCTCACTGTCCATCTCTACTGTATGCCTTCTGCCAGGTTCCTCATGGGCTCTAGGCTGTCAGGGCAAGAAGGGCAGAGAAAGCTCACAGTGAGGAGGAGACTGGGGAGCCTGAATAAAACATGGAGGAAGGACTCTCCTTGAAGATGAGCTTGAGAAAGCTTGCTGGTTCATGACACCACAGCCATCTCTCTGTGTATCAGCCCCTCCTGTCTTCACACCCTTCCCCATCCAGTCCAGATACCATTTCTTACCATTTCCACTTCTGCCCCCCATTACTACCCTCCTTCCCTAATCCAATTTCTGGCAAAACACCAATTTTGCATGAATCCAAGGACAGCTCATCTCTGGTTGTGAAGCAGTGTTGGAAATCCCCAGGGACTGGTGGCACTAAACCGCTGGTGCCCCTCTGCATTTACGGTCTGTGACTTCAGTGGACCCCAGGGATACTGGCTGTTCTTTCCTAGCCCCCTTGTTGGCTCTGCCACACTCCACGGTGCTTCCTGCAGGCTCTCTTTAACTGGCTTCTAAACCCCCCTTTTCTCCCGAGCTGGTGAGTTCACGGCACTCACAGAAAACAGGAGCCAGCAGAAAAAAAGCCCAGCCTTCTCCATCAACCTGTGAGCTTCCCTAAGTCCCACACGACATGCGCCTATCTCTCCCTAGTCTGATGGGTGTCCTTCTGGTGACTGCTTCAGTCTGAGACTCAAACCTTCCCATTGGCTCTGACTACTCTTCTGTCCACGCTCTTTCTCCTCATCAGCACCCAGCTACTCCTCTGGCTGCTTCTTATAACCACATTCAGACTTTCTCAGATCTTCCTAATTTTTTGAACAGAACAGTTTTGGCGGACCTCAGCCTGAGACCTGAAACTCTAAAGCTGCTGGAGGAAAAAATTAAGGATGTAGTTTATTTAACAAATAGGAGTGAATTTGAGGCTTTCTGAACAGGACTCCAATACCGTCGAAAATAAGGCCAGCAATCGGGGAAGGGGACGTCGCGAGAATCCAAACATTCTGTACAGCAAGGGCAACTTCAGCCCAGTGGAAAGGCAGCTCTAGAACAGGAGAAAACCATTGCCAGCTATGCATCTGGCAGAGGCTTTGTGTCTAGGCTAGAGGAAGAACTCAGAAAGCTAAACGAGAAAACACTTTTAAAAAAAAAATGGGCTGTGGACCAAGACAGAGAGTTTTCAAAATAAGAAATACAAGTGCCCAGTAAACACACTAAGAAGGGCTCAACATCTTTCTCTAGCTGATGGAGAAAGCCAGGTTGAAACTACCCGGAGAGTCCATCTCGTCCAATCAGATCAGATACCCTGAAAAAAACGGGTAACAACAGATGTGAGCATGGGTGTGAGGAAGGGGGACCCTTATCTCCTGGTGGTGGATTGTACACTGGATAGCCATTTGGGGTCTTCTCCAAAAGGCTAACCTAGAACTATCATGTGGCCTAGTTATACCACACATAAGCACGGGCCCCAAGGACTCCATATTCTGCAGCCGGGACCCCGGTGCCTCCGCATTCACTGTGGCTTCATTCACAGGAGCTGGGAAATGGAGGCAGCCTAAATGCTCATCAGCTGAGGAGCAGATAATTAAAATGTGTACAAATACACAGTGGAATTGTATTTGTGTGTGAAGAAAAATGAAATTTGCAGGAAAACATATGGAACCAGAAAATATTATGATGAGGGCAGAAACATGGGCCCAGAAAGCTGAACGCCACGTGGTCGCCCTCATACATGGATCATCAAAACTTTGAATTTTTAATTTGTGCATTTAAGTTGTCTATATAGACTGCGGAGCCTGAGAGAGGCCATTGTGAGGGGAGAGACCGTAAGGGGAGAAGGGAATCTGTAACACATATGGTGTGAAAACTCAGTGGGAATACAGATTGTGGCAAGGTCCAAACAAAGATGGGGTGGGGGTGGGGAGAGAAGGGGTTGGAGGGAAGATTAGCCGAAACTAAGGATATGCGCTGATGCCATATGAAAACTTAACACTTTATAAGCTAATTTTAAAATATAATTAAAAGAAAAAAGAATTTGAATAGAGATGCCTTGCTTGAGTACATAACACTGATCCCAGAAGACGGAGCTTATTAAATTGAAATCCCAACGCCGGCTATGAGATACACCCCTATGAGCTGTTGATTGAGAAGGTCCCGGAAGACCTCAAAACAACACAAGTTATTACCATGTTTTTGTTTGCCAACCAGTACTAGATGGTAAGACCCTATTGCTAAAGACAACACACATTTTGCATGCAGGGCATGGAGAAGCCATGCTGCAGCTGAGCTGGAAGCTTCCTCCCTGATGTCTAGCTTTCATAGTCCCGGAAGTTGCTTACAGGTTACTGGAGGAGACAGCTCATCAATGGTCTTAGCCAGCTGTGGATCATACAGGCTTCAATACCAGCCTAGTAGACAAAATGTGACTACTGGCACAATGGCGGCGTGGCTGTCACAGGAGTAACGACTGCATTCTCATCTGAGGCCAACTCACAGGACGGAGTTCCTACCTGTTACCATGGATGTGGTCAAAGGACAATATCTGGAAAAGTTCCAGGTCCTAGTAGTAAAACTGCTGCCTCTGTTTTGCCCAGCGGACCTGTTGCCAAACTGTCTCCATGTATAATCATGTTTACAGACACAGAGCCGAGCTGCCCGCAGTCTTATTCAGAGAAACTTGCTTTTGCAGAAAATGGAAGTTGATCCAGAGACTTAGGGCTAGCCAAGGTGCTGAGAATAAGTGACGGTTCCACACTCAACGGACCATCTGTATCAATCCTTCCAGGGCTAAAGAGCAACTCGGAAGAGGGGGTGGAAAGGACGTAAGAGGCACATTGTACAGAGAAGCGCTGTGAAACACTGTCTGCTCAGCACACCAGCGCCATTGCCCGCATGAACTCCCAGCAGCTAGGGTTACCTGCACAGGATTTCCACAAGACTGGCCCTGTCAGCATCCAGTCATTGATGACAGAGGGGCTCGAGAGTCCTGGGCTGTCCTTGGAGATCTGTTGGCCTTGGAGATCTGTTGGCAATTGACAGCTTCTTGGGGAAGGAGGTTACTGCCTGCAGTGGTGTGACCACTGGTGAGCTACCCGTTCTCCATGAAGGCAGCCCTGGGTAAGCTCAGTGGGTCATAGAACAAAAACAAAACAAAAGTACTTGAGAGTAGACTAGGGACTCATTGAGAAATGGGGGTTTACTGGGAAGGATGAAAGAGGGTAGGGTGACGAGTGTAGGCTAAGTATTACTTACATGTATGACATATTTTCACATTTTTAATTTTTTGGTTTTTTATTTATTTGTTTGTTTGTTTGGTTTGGTTTTTCAAGACAAGATTTCTCTGTAGCTTTAGAGCCTGTCTTGGAACTAGTTCTTGTAGACCAGGCTGGCCTCGAACTCACAGAGATCTGCCTGCCTCTGCCTCCCGAGTGCTTGGATTAAAGGAGTGTGCCACCACCACCTGGCTCACATCTTTAACTCCAAGGACAAAGCAGATAACAAGAAGCAGAAATTTAAACCTCAGAGCCATCCCCAATGACATTCTTCCTCCAGGAAGGCCACACCTTCTAAACCTACCCAAAAAGTATCACCAAGTGGGTACCAAGTATTCAAATGCCTGAGTCTATGGCCCCCACAGTTTCTAATTCTCATTCTCTCCAGTCTTTAACTTGAGCCTACATTCACCATGATCCCCAACCTTGATCTTGATTCGAGTCGCTATCTTTTAGCCGTAGTAACCCTCTCTTTCCACTGACTTTTGTGACATTACACTCATTGGATCTTCATATTTCTTAAGCTACTGTGCTTGACCTTGAATGAAAGAGTAAACGGGTTTCTCTTTCTTCTCTTTTCCTTCGATAGTCTTGGGTGATGGTGTGGCAGATTTATTTGTGGAAATGGTCCAGAGTTGTTCTGTCTGTCAGTCTATCTGTCTACCTATCATCTATTTATTTTGAATCAGGGCACTTTGTATTGCAAAGTGGCCTCTAACCCCTTGTTTAGCAGAGGGCAACGCTGAACTGCCGATCCTCCTGCCAATACTTCCTAAGGAGTCTCATTACGAGTGTGTGACACCATGCCTGGATTGTTCTATGCTGGCAATGGGATCCAGGACTTTGTATATCTTAAGCAGGACTCTACCAACCACTCAGCCATATCCTAGCTTCGTCTTTCTATTTGATAGCACAACTTTGCAACTTTTCATATCAGGAGGCAGAGTGTATTTATCTGCTTCTTGAATCTGGGCTAGTTTTGACTTACTTTGGATGGTGGAACATATCAAAGCGACTTAGTGCATGTTCCTCTACTCCCCAGGTCTCTCCATCACATGAACAGACTTAAGCTAGCCTCCCGGAAGCAATGAGTATTGTGATCTAGCCACACCAGCTCATAGCACACCAAGCAGTTGGTGAAAGACCAGGCAGCCTCAGGAAACAACCAGCTGACCTTAGACACACAAGCAAGCCCGTCTGTGACCAACTGAGCCCAACCACGGTCATGAAGCCATGCTCACTGTGGGATCATGATGAACAGCAGCACAGACTGTTTTAAGAAGGTAAGCCTTGGGTGATCTGTTATATGACAAATGCTGTTATGGGTTCACTCCTGTGCCCAGAACGATTGCCTTTACCTTGAGGAGCTCCTAGATTTTGTCTCCAGCATACATCTGCCTTCTTTATAACATTCCCCTACTGGACAGTGGCAGAGGCAATGCTATAGAGGTATCTGTAGCACGATTAATAAAACTCAGAGACTGATATTTTTCTGAACGCCAGAAAAGCAAAACAGCCAGACACTGGCTCTTACCTTTACCTCAGTCCGAAATGGTGATCCTGCCTCCAGAAATCCTCAGAATGAGACTGATGGAATGTCTCCGCCCATCTTATATTCCACTCTAGTTCTGGGATTAAAGGCGTGCATCACTACCACCCGGTTTCTATGGCAACGAGTGTGGGTACTGGGATTAAAGGTGCGTGTCACCACTGCCTGGTCTGCAAAGCTGACCAGTGGGGCTGTTTTACTCTCTGAACTTCAGGCAAGTTTATTTATTAAAATACAAATAAAATATTACTACAGGTTTCTCTTGGTCACCCAGTGTGGCAGGTTTTTCATTGTTCCACCTGCCCTACTGTTTCTGTTGCTATAAAAACACCCTGGCTAAAATCGGTTTAGGAGAGAACGGGTTTATTTTAGCTCACAATTCCAGGTTATACCCCATCACTGTAGGGTGATGCGGCAAGTGCGTGAAATAGCTGGTCACATCACATCTACAGTCAAGATGGGGGGGGGGATAGGGGAAAGAGGGGGGAGAGCAGAGGGAAAGAGAGGAAGGCCAGGAGCGAGAGGAAAG
>NC_022016.1:56708479-56730508 GCF_000317375.1 Microtus ochrogaster | reverse complement strand
TGTAGACCAGGCTGGTCTCGAACTCACAGAGATCCGCCTGCCTCTGCCTCCCGAGTGCTGGGATTAAAGGCGTGCGCCACCATCGCCCGGCGATCTTTAACATTTTTAAGAGCAATTTAGATTCACAGCAGAATTGAGCAGAAGGTAGAGAGATATTTGCCATATGCTCCCCCACCTCAGTCTTGTGTTCTTAGAATATGTTCTTTTCGTCTTTCTTCTGCCTCTCCACGCCTGACATAGGATGTTCCCTAAAACACAGAAACCTGGTAGACAGTCCTCGGCTGTCAATCTCCAGAGACATGCTCCTAAAATGATGACAAAGGGATGAAAAGTGAACACACACAGAAGATGGGAGACACTGCTCACCAGACATCCAGGTACTTCCTGAAAGACAGGACCAATGCTCTTGCTGAGTAGTAAAACCCCAAGCGTTGCTGAAGGAATTGCTGAGCGATAAGCTAGCTGGAGCTGATGAACCCCAGAAAGGCACCTGGGGTGATATGGAGACCAAACCCCAGTAATTCAAGGGACATCTGCAAACTCGGGACCCAAAGATTTATTATCCTTGCTGGGCAGTGGTGGCACATGCATTTAATCCCAGCACAGGAGCAGAAGCAGGCAGATCTCTGTGAGTTCAAGGCCAGCCTGGTTTATCAAAGTGATTTTCAGGACAGGCTGCAAGGCCAGAGAAACCCTGTCTTAAGAAAAAAAAAAAAGATTTATTATCCTGTCTTTTTTTAAAAAAATATTTATTTATTTACTATGTATACAATATTCTGTCTGTGTGTATGTCTGCAGGCCAGAAGAGGGTACCAGACCTCATTACAGATGGTTGTGAGCCACCATGTCGTTGTCAGGAATTGAACTCAGGACCTTTGAAAGAGCAGGCAATGCTCTTAACCACTGAGCCATCTCTTTAGCCCTAATGTACCTTTTCTTATATACTCCAGCCTTGTGTTTTCCCTTATCGCTTACTCACCCCTGAGACCTCCAATGGGTCAGTAGCTCCTTAAGAAGCATCTCTGGCTTCCTTTCCTTTCCTAAGAATGGAACAAGGAACCCCTCCTCCTCTGCTCCAACTTAGGCATCACTGGTGCAAACCTGCCTGTTCCCACTGCCTTGGGTTGACTCTGGGTATCTTTCCCTGGTCCATGAACCTCTTAGTCAGGGATTTGGCCCCAAGAGAGGAACCATGGATCGCTGTGTCTGTTTTGCTCAGCCAAGGACCATGATCCAAAATATTCCAAATGAGAAGCTGCCCAAATGTCATGCTGGCAGAGGCAGGGTCAGAGGGATAGAGTCTGAGTACTTCAAACTGCTCAAATCACCAGCTGCTCTCGTAGAAACAGAAACTCAGTCCATTTGGCAATGTCTGAAGCAGGGAGTCTTAAAATGAACTTCTCACAGACAGAGCGTTTGCAAAGCCGCTCACCCCATGCCCGAGTATGCCGGCTTAAGAGAAACGGCGAGAGATCAGGAGGGCTCTGCTCTTTCTTCTTCGTTTCGCCAATAGACATTTTCTACTGAAAACAGACGCTAAAAGTGTGCTAGCGATGGGAGATTTATGGAATGAAACCGGTCGCCTTGCCCATAACTCAGGGAACGAAGGACTGAAATAGACCCCAAGGGTGGGCGCCTGCCTTTGATAGTGAAAACCAACCCTCTGCAGCATGGGAGAGACTTGCCCAGAGCTGTGCTCACCCAACCAGGAAACAAAGGCACCATACAGCAGAGGGCCACCAAGTCCACTTCAGCTACCTTTGATTTGATGAGAAGGAAGTCTTGTTTAGGAACAGAATCCTCGGTTCTAGAAAATGTCCCAAGCAATTAAAAAAAGAAATCATTAATGTTCAGGGAGAAAACTCTGATGTGGCAATGGATCATGTCCAGAATACATCTCAAGAAGTTTCTCAGGGAAGCGTCAGGAGTCTTTAACTCTCCACCATTCAAGGAATTCCTCTAAGACCTCAGCTCTCAAATTGAGAGCAGATAGTGAAGGGCTGTAGAGAGTGCACTAGGCTGGGTATTCATTTGGACTGCAGGTTCCTCTGTGTGCATAAGTGTGGCAATGACTAGGGAATCCATGCTTTTCTCTTCTTGGGTACATAACTGAACTACATTTCCCAGTATCCCTTGCACTCAGATGTGTCCAAGAGACCAAGTTCCACCCATTGCAGTACAGGAAGAAGAGATGTGAATATGCAGGCTTGGACATTAGAAAGTCTCATCTATCAAAGCCTTCCAAAGTAAAAAGGCCTGGAGACGGATGGTAATGTTGGCTTCCCAGTAGGGTGGCTGTGCTTAAGGCCACTGAATTGTATACTTGAAAAAGTTAAAATGACAGATTTTGTGAGATGGTATATTTCACCTTATTTTAAAATTTTTATATAAAATAAATTTACATAAATCTTTAAAACTCCCAAATATGCTCTTTTTCTTTTCCTAAGGAAAACAATTCCAATGGAGACAATTTTAGGACAATCTAGGAAGAACCTGGAACTGTTGAATGTTGTTCTCACTAAAAACACACAAGTGCAAGGA
The DNA here is from genome assembly GCF_000317375.1 of Microtus ochrogaster. Taxonomy (NCBI): domain Eukaryota; kingdom Metazoa; phylum Chordata; class Mammalia; order Rodentia; family Cricetidae; genus Microtus; species Microtus ochrogaster. Next base: position 56,727,967 of record NC_022016.1, on the reverse strand, counting down.
TGGTAAGTACATTTCTGTTGTATTTGAGCCGCGTACTTGTTGGGGTTTATGTATATTAATTATCTACTGCTGTGTGCTATATTGTCCCCAATCCTAGTGGCTAAAGAAGACATATACTCTATCACGGTTTCTGTGAGTCAAGACTCTAGGCAGGGCGTTACTGGAGTAGTTGGTTCTCACTTCAAAGTCCTCACAGGCAGCAATTCGATGGCCATCAGAGCTACAATCATCTAGAGCTTGACTGACTAGGGAAGGCAATATTTGCTTCCAGGCTAGTCCCCAAGATGGTTGGCATGATTTAGTGGCTCTCAGGCTGTCGGCCAGAAGCAGCCCTCAGCTGGTGGCTATGGGAGCCTCTCCACAGAGGAGCTTGCGGCGTGGACGCATGCTTCATCGCAGTCAGAGGGAAACAGCCGGAGGGCAAGAAGGAGGAAGATGGAAGTCAGAGTTTCCAACCTCACCTCAGCAGGGAAATCTTTGCCTCCTGCCACAGTTAGCTCACTGGAAACAAGTCGCTCTGTCTAGCCCACACTCAAAGGCTAATAATAAGTAATAAAGGAGAATCATAGGCTATGAAAGAAAGCCAGGAGGCAGGCTTTTTGGAAACTGTATGGCCTATTTGTTACAGAATCTATCTTGCCTAACTGTTGCAATAAGCCTAATGGCTTATTCCCAGTTTTGGTGTGGGTATTTGTAACATGAGGGCCTGCTCTTTGGGGTTTCTGTCCTGCCCAGTTCCCACAGCCGGCAAGTTCCAAAGAAAATTACACAGAGAGTCTGCATTAATTATAAACTGATTGGCCCATTAGCTCAGGCTTCATATTAGCTCTTGTAGCTTATCCTTATCTATGTTAGCCACATGGCTAGGTACCTTTTTCAGGGGGGCAGGTCACATCCTGCTTCTTTAGTGCTCTGGGCAGGACTGGGAGGAATGGGCTTCCTCCTTCCCAGAATTCTCCTGTTCTCATCACCCCGCCTCTACTTCCTGTCTGGTTGACCTGCCTGTACTTCCTACCTGGCCAAACAGCATTTATTTAAAATGTAATTGACAGAATACAGAATTGTCCCCCACCAGGTATTTCTGGTGCCTTGTGTATCTACCCATTTCTGGAGGCAGAGGCAAACATTCAAGTTATGGGTAACTGCAAGGTAAAGAGCGGGTGATAAGATTTTAAGAAAATGTTCTTCTAGCATTATCTGCATCAGCACTGTGACTACAGCTGTCCAACGCCAGTATCAATCAGGGAACCTTTTTCTTTTCTCTTACTAACCCTTCTGAATGAAAACCACAGAAGAACATTCCCACCTTGGTGGCTTTTGCTACCCTGTTTCCTGAAGATTCTGCCCAGCTTCTGGTACTTCCGAAGTTGGAAGAGGAAGAACACCAATCAGACTTTCCTGAGGCCTGAGCTGAGGAGGAGCTGGCCAGACAGCTGTCAGATGCAAAGATCCTTGCTATGTGTGGAGCTCCATTAATTGCTCATCTGGTTAAGCCCTGTTCCTCTCCAGATGTTGCATCACGGCACTGCTGGAATTGCCGCTTCCAGCCCCCTCTCATCGCTCTAATTAAGCCAAAATAATAAGGCAACATGTTAGACAGGACGATCAAGTTTTAATTAGACTTTGATAAACCCAATGTGAATTTGGCCTCGTCAGGTGTGCCATTTCTGATGAGCAGTGAGGCTGGTGAATCAGAAGATGGTCTGGGTATAAATAGAAGCTGGTCTTGATTTTGTTTGTGTGTACAGAAGCCAGAGTTTGGGGGGGGGTGTCACCACAATAACCCTTTACGTTGGGAGAGCACTTCACAGTTTGCAGAGATTTTACCCCCCCCCCCAGCCTACTGCTGAGTAACGGTGTGAGCCAAGGCTCGTTTGGCACAAAGCATGCAAGCCCAGATGGCAAGAGGAGAGAAAGGATAACATTTAATCAGTTCCTACGCTGTGCCAAGTCCAGTGCTGGGAGCACCAGCTACGGAATGGAAGTCAAACACCCCACCTAAAGTCCTAGATCTTAAGCATTGTGCGAGAACTCCCACCTAGGTCTGTTTGCTTCCTCTGTGGCATCCTCCTCGCCACCTCCTGAGAACAGTCTTCCAAAGTCGTCTTGAAAGATGACTGGCATGGTGTCACAGAGCTGGGACTGCAAGGCCCCCAGAAATAGATCCTCCCTCCTCACAGGGAAGATGGAGGCGTGACCTGGGTCATGCAACGATTTAGTGGCAGAATAAGCTGAAAAATAAGTATGACACAGCCATGCTCTAATTAATTAAATTCAGCTTTACTTAGAATTTCTTGCTGAGTATTAAGTGTGGGCCGTGCACGGCTTAGGGGAGAGATCCATGAATTAAGGCAGGAAATGTTCCTGGGTCCAATGGATTTCTGTCTTGGATTGCAGGAAGGGGCCAGTTAGTGAACAGAAAAGGAATAATTATGTCATTCTAATTTAAATCGTATGGTAAGGGAAGTTATCTATGGTGGACGTTTGAAAGAGAAATGTCCCCCATGAGCCTGGGTATTCGGGTATTGGGTTGCAGTTGGTGGACTCTCTGGGGGCGGTTCCAGAGACTTTGGGAAGTGTCGAGTTGGTAAGAAAGTATGTCCCAAGAGTCGGCTTTGAGAGTTCACCACCTCACTTCACCCCTTTTCCTTCCTGCTTTGTGTTTGCACTTGAAGAGGTGGTCCCTCCGAGTTCTGCCCTGGCAGCCGGCTGCCAGGCCTCCCCCAGCAGCCTAGACTCTCCCTGTGGGACCATAATCAAAATAAACGCTTCCTTCCCTAAGTTACCTTTGCTTACCGGGTTTTACTACAACAGAAAAGCAACTAATACACCTCCTCCGGAGAAAGAAACTAGCACGGAAGACCAAGAAATGGTGGGAGAAAGACACAGCGATGTCTGCCCGGGAGGAGGTTGCGGGTCTGGGAGTTGGATGAGATTAGATGTGGAAGTGGATGAATCTAATGAATCTTGCTGTGATGGACAAAGCTTCCAGGTGTGAAGGTCTCCAGCCTTCTACACATCCGTTCTCTGAGGGTTTGCTGTGTTGTTGCTGTTGTGGTTGGAAGTAAAGCGGACAGCGTCTAGGTAGCTCTGACTTTGCCCAAGCAGCATTGACTCCGATTTCTGCCACCACCCAGACTGGCACCACCCCCTTCCTGACCTGCTGCAACTGAGCAAAAGTGCTCCCTGCCAAGTGACTTCACTGTCACTGACCCCTTCCTCAGGGTGCACACTGTTGGGCATGAGAGGAAAAGGTGTCCCCACCCTTCTGGAATGCTGCTCTTACCTCCTGCCCTCTCATGCTCACCCAGTGCGTGGCTACCATGTCGTCCCACACCCACACCTAATACCCCACCCTACCCTGACTTCTCTCCTCTTTGCAAATGCACAACCAAAGCCTGTTTGAAACCCGCGGGTAAGCTAAATTAATCGGTGTACCCCGGCATCTCTTTCCCGTCTGCTAATTGGAGTCTACGGACTCCAGATCATTCATTTTCTCCCTCCTCCTAATTTTTTGAAGTAACAATGTAGAGAAGAGTGAGGTTCCTTCCAGGACCCTCATATTACGCTATGTGGGGGCAGCAACTCTTTGCATCTGGATAGAATTTCACAATTGACAGGGCCCTTTCAAATCTGTTAGACAGTTTGAACCCCACAAAAGTGCTAGATCATTTTGACCTCTAGGCTAAAAAGCCTACACTCATAGGATTGATGGATTTGTCCAACATCACAGAGCCAAGGAGCAACCACTAAACATTTAACGTCCTTTCTAGAATTACACGTTGCTTAGCCCTGGCGACAGGCCATGTGGACAAAGAGGAAGAGACCCAACCTCAGGAAGAGTAAACATTAATACCTGGAGAAGTCCCACAAAAGACTACCATCTACACATGCAATTAGCAAGACCAGCTATTATACCTCATGCACGTGGGGTCATTTACTGGTACAAAATGGTGACAAACTCCGAGAGGAACATGTAGCTTCTTTAGAGCATAGCTAAGGGGAGTTTTAGGAGCAATTAGGCCATCGCAAACTTAATTGATTAAGCAAGCATCAATTACATCAGTGTATTTCTAATTGGTTGAGGTTTATCTTTTTTGGACACATCTGCACAAGCTCAGACGTGACTCAGAAAGAGGCTGCTGGGTTTGTCCTTGAGATATTGAGACTGATTTAGGCCCTCTGTGTTCCTTCCCTGGGCCCTGAGTGTAAGGGCCTTGTAGATAAATGAACCTTTGCTGGAAAAGACACCTGTGTGTCCTCAGAGAACGGAAACCTAAATTCAGTGGGAGAGTTTAACCCCTTCAAGGCGAGTGTGCAAACCAGGAGTAATGGGAGGTAGGAATTCTCAGACAGCAACAGGTGCAGATTTGGCCTGGGAATCTTGTCAAATGCAGGTTCTGAGTCTGTCTGTCTGGGGCAGAACCTGGAGTTCCGAGTTCAGAATGTTGTAGGATCCGCAGGGTGGTACTGATAGGGCTAGCCTCAAGATGCACTGTGGCTAGCAGAGATGCTCTGAGTCATCAGACGGGAGCTCACATCCCAGCTCAGCTCCACAGCAGCATGGCTCCATGCAAGCCGCAACTCAGCGTGTTAGTTTTACTGTTGCTGGTGTTTTATAAAACTGGGCAACAGAGAACTATCATGGTGGGTATTCTGACTGTCCCCAACAAGACTGTCACCATAGGACTACTCCATGTGTAGCTTGCACAAAGACACCTGTCTTTAGGGATGGCTGTCAGATGAAGTCCAGCATCCTTTTCATATAGCGTCCCCTGCAGGAGGCTGCATGCACCTACAGTAAGGGGTGCCATTTTCTTCACCCACAGACAGTGGAGACTTTCAAGGACTTTTGTCTCACCACAGCATACCTATGGAGGTCAGAGGACAACCTGCAGGAATTGAATCCCTCCTTCTACTCTGCAGGTCGCCAGGATTAAACTCGGGTCACCAGGCTTGGTGGCAGACACCTTTAGCCATTAAGCCACCTTGCCAGGCTGCTTCCCACCACCCTGACATGTCGTTGACCTCTGTCTCTAGAGTGGGAATGGTGGTGAGTGGGGACCTTCATCTCTGCTTTGCCCCCTTCCTCATGGCTCTGATTTTGAGTGATGACCCATTTTCTATTCTCTCCATGTCTCTGTCGGGTTCCACCCCAGGGACAGCTTTGTGGCAGGACCCATGGTTGCTCACTGCCTTTTTTCAAGCAGCAGGGCCCTATGGACTGGGTACCAGCCCAGGCATTGCAGAGGTAAGCAAAAATCAACAGATCTGTCCTGTGGAGATACTGCTCATGAAGGGAAGAGACAATACATAAATATGCTTATGACGGTATCAGGCAGTACTGTATGTGATGAGGCAGAGTGGCCAAAAGATGACTTTTGAGCAGAGAAAGAATTATACACACGAGGAGGACATAGCCGGTGGCAGAGAAGCACAATGGGGACATAAAAACAGCTCTACGACGGATCTGGGCAACAGTGTCACCAGAACAGCACCTGACAAAGACCATAACAAGGAAGAGTGCTACCCACTGCTCTAAGAGCAAGAAAAGGGTCTGTGATGATGGCTCGGTCAGTAACTGTTTGCCTAGCAAGCTTGAGGACCCAAGTTCAAGCCCCAGGCACACACTCAAATGTCAGGTGTGTACCGTGTTAGCGTGGAGCCATGCTTGCAGGAATGATTCTTTGGCCAGGAGGCCAAGGTGACCCCATTGGAATGCTAGGTCTGCACCCAGGCCGGAGATTCTAGTCTCTTGACCAGGAAGAATAGTTTTCCTCTAAGAGACCTTCATGGCTGCTTTCACTGCCTCCCTAAAGGGGAGACCCCAGGATCATCTAGATTCTAATCATTCAGATTAGAGTTCCCCAAACACACTGGCTCCTGGCAAGGATGAAACTGCCAAGAGTCCCAGGGATGTTTCTAGATTTTAGTCAAAAAAGAACTTGGTTCCTTTTCTTTGGGGTCTTTTAGCCCTAAACTGCCTTTCCAATTCTTCCTCCCACTCACTGAAGAGGCAACAGCCACACTGTGGCCTATCTCAGGCTGCTGAATCAACACTTACTAAACAGGAATCTCCTCTTCTCTTCGTTACAGTCTCTTACTCCAAGAACAAAGAACATACTATGAAACTTGTGCTTAGGGCAAGGAGCTCAAGTCTCTTTATCTTCCCCATCTTGAGAGATTTTTAAGATGATTTTTATGAGATGGTTAATCCTCCCTCATCCAGTAAAACCTTTGTTTACACAAAAGCTTATCTATTGTATTCCAGGAATTTGAAGGCCTGGAGCAAAGACCCCCTTTCCCCTTCATCCTTTGTTTCCAAATTCTTTTCCAGCTAGCCAATCAGATATGACTTAGATCAGACCCCAGCCAATGGGGAAAAGGCAGTCACCTCCTGGGTTAGAATAGAAATCAAGCCTCTTTGTATTCTCTCTTCCCAGCTCAGCCCCTTGATCCATGGTGAAGTTTGCCTTGTCCGGACTCCTTCCAAGCACGGTGGGATGCAATGCAATCCCAGCACAGATGAAGTGGAGACAGGAGGACCCTTGGGGCTTGATGGCCAGCTAACATAGACTACTAGGGAGGCACCAGGCAGGGTGAGACCCTGTCTCAAATTGAAGGTGGATATCTCTCCTGAGGAAGGACATCCCATGTTGTACTCTGGCCTTCACACACATGAATATTCAACCCCTCCTTAACACACACACACACACACACACACACACACACACACAGAGGAGGGGTGCTCGTGCAAACACACAGGTATCTGAACACACAGGAACTCTCAGGCATATAAGATTAAAATCATGGAAAGATAAGACTGGAGCCCAGTGTGACAGTCGCCAAAGCCATTCTGCCTGAGCCCCACCCTTTTCCCTACAGTAAATTATTTTAGGGGGTCAGAGTAGGAAATAATTCATTCAACAAATGAAGTGTTTCTGGGTCCCATGGCATGGACCAGACGTTGTTCTTGATTCCTTTCAAGCAAGGTCTTGGGGGGCTGCAAAACAATTAGCAAGGGAGACAAATGCCTTGCCCTGCTGCGGCTTCTGCTCCCATCAGCTGAGGATACGCCTTTGAGCTTTCTCCCGGATGAGACCCTAGTGGGGATGAAGGAGGTGATGGAATCTCTGAGACATCCTTTCCGTAAATCTTCAAGGAGGGGAATAAACCTTCAAGGAAGGCAGCACTAAGTTGATGTGAACTTTACGGGGTTGGGTCTAGGAAAAGGTGTTTAGTTCAGGGAGCCATTGCTACCAAAGGATTAATGTTGCACTATCTGGTGTGGGCTCCTGCTCTCCTGGGAGCCCCATGTCCCTTTCCGTTTCTCTGCCAGGTTGTGATGCATTGGGCGGGCAGAGAGAGAGAGAGAGAGAGAGAGAGAGAGAGAGAGAGAGAGAGAGAGAGACTCACAAGGGACTGAGTGAATGAGGTGGCCTGATGACAGGGCCTTCAGCCTCCAGAACTCTGAACTATATAAACCTCTTTTCTAATGAGTTTCCTAGCATCAAGTAAGCTGTTATAGCCACACAAAAAACTGTACTCATACAATGATTCTTAGGAAAATTAGGACCATGCAGACCCGGCTTCAATGTGAAGCAGGGAGAAAAGATTGTCCAACAGGGAAAAGCTTGTGCAGATGAGTGTCTCTTTAAGGGAGCTTGAATTGACCTTGCCCTGGGATGCTCAAATATTCTAAAGAGAAAGGAGAAAAGTATGGGAGGCGTGGCCCCACTTGTACTCCACATGTGTTTGTAATAATCGTCCTACTCAATCATAGCTGCCCTTCAGGACCCATCATAACAGTTATCTCCACCTTGGGACTATCCTGTGTTCTTCTTCTCAACAGCTCTCTCATCCTATACTTAGCCCAAAGCTTCTGATGCCTGGTGCAGCATCCAGCCCATGTAGGCTCTCAACAAGCATACACTAGGTGAGTGATGGAAGAAGAGGAGGGGGTTAAAGAGAGAAGATACAGGGCCCATCAGGGGACAGTTTCAGCTCAAACAAGCTTATTGGTTCCTGGGTGCTGGCGTGTGGGGTTGGGGGAGCCTCGGGAAAGGTCTGAGCCTGACTCATTAGTCTTTCCCTACCCCGGTCACCCCTGTGGCCCTAGACTATGGTCTTGTACATAATAAAAGTCCAATAAATGTGTTCTGAAGGAAGGAAGAAAAGCTTGGACCAGAAATATGAAACCAAGGGTTCAGTTTTCCCATGAAACTTTAATGCCAGAAAGGCTTTCTGCATATGAAATGCATCCTCCCTGCTCACCCTTCCATAATTCAGGCAGCCTGTGGTTCTTTGGGGACTTTTCTGCGCATTAAGTTCCCTCTCAATAGTCCAAGAATTGAGCAGTTGTGCTTTAGTGATTACCATCGACTTCCCATTATGAAGGGGAGCATGGGAAGAGGCGCGAGGAAGAGCGCGGAGATCAGAGATAAAGCCGTAGGGGACCCAGGGGACAGAAGGACCCAGGATCTCAGAGACACAGGAAATCGGAGTACAGGTCAAGGTCATGAACCCAGAGATATTGGGGGCTTCTAAGCTGACACCTCGTGTGCTCATTCCTCTTCCCTCCCTCCCTCCCTCCCTCCCTCCCTCCCGCTACATTGTGAGAGTTCGCACCCCTCAGCATCAGTGTGACAGGCACATCTCCACAGGGAGAATCAGGGAAGGTAAGAGATTTTCTTTGTTTTTGGATCAAAAACCTGGGAGAGGGTGAAGAAAACCATGGTGCTCATTTTTGAAGACTGGAGTCAGAGAAGGGAGAGGCACTCAGAGAGGGGCTGGGGCTCTCCCACTCGGCTTCCATAGGCTTCTGTGCTAATGGCTGGAGATGGATGGGTCCAGGGTGGAGGAGACCATGGATACAAAGTGCTAGCTGGCTAGGACCCTCCTGGGGGAATGTCAGTAAGCAACTCCAGGGAGGGACCCGGAACTCAGAAGGAAGAGGATGCACAAAAAAAGGAGGGGTAGCCCTCTCCAAGATCCTTATGTAGAAGAGTACAGTCTCCTTAGAGGTGGGAGGAAAGGACTTGATGCCGCTGGGGAAAGGGTTTCTACGGATGCAGCTGAGTGAAAGAGTTTTGAGAGGAGCGCCTTCAAAACTATCAAGTGGTCGCTAAGCATCTGAGTTAAGAGACAGACGAGGAGAAGGCACGGAAAGGAGAGGACACATCGGAACCCTGAGGCAGAGATGAAATGAGACAGTCACAAACCCCAGAGTGGCTAGAGCCGACAGCAGCCTGAAGAAGCAAGAACAGGCTGTTCCCTGTCATCCCCAGCCGCAGTGGGGCCCTGCCCGGTGCTTTCCTTGGTGTTCTTCTGCTGTATAGGACACTTGGTGCTTGGCAAGCAGGTATTCATCAAGATCTGTCAAGGCAGCACCGAGGCAAATTGCTTAGCTGCTTTCAACTCAAGGTTTTAACTTAGTAAGTCATGCAAGCCTTTTCACTGCAGGACAAGAGAACATCCAGTCTAGGGGTCTCTGCCAAGGAGTAGGGAGGACTGCATTATTTTCAAACTTGAGGAGCTGTGAGCCCAGAGAAGCTGTTGTCTTGCTGGGAGAGATGCCTGTGAGGCATATTCCTCATGCGTGCACCCATAGGACCCATGGATGAGGAGACCCACGGATGAGGAGACCCACGGAGACCCAGAGGAGTCAGCATGGAAAGAAGAGTGTCATACGAGCCAGAGGGGCTCCTGAAATTGAAAGTAAAGGAGGGGCAATCCTGAGCAGAGTTGGAGGGGGAAGTGGGAGACTGATATGATCATATTTTAATATATATATGTATATAGATTCTTTGAGAATTTCACATATGTATATATGTAAAATTCTCAATGAATAAATTTTTAAAACATAAAGTAAAACTAAAAGAGAAAAATAGCAAGCTTTGACAGATATCAAAACGTAATAAAAGTCTACGCTAAAAGAAGTCAATTGCATGAAAGAGAACAGAAGCCTGGCTGGGCAGTGGCACCTGCCTGCTATCTCAGAGTGGGGAAAGAAGCACCGGGAAGATTGTCACAAGTTGGAGGCTCACCTGGGCTACAAGGGCAGACCCAGTCTCAAAAGGAAAAAGAAGGAAAGAAAACAGAAAAGTAAGAGTATGGGAGCTTAGCACAGGACGGGCGCAGCGTGTGAAACCCTCAGGCAGCAGAGGCTCCTCAGGCAGGTGTATTTAGGCCAGTAGCTCATCTTCTGGAAAAGCTAAGCTGTTTTCTGTCTCCACTTCTCGCAGCCCTGGTAACCACCCAACACAGCTTGGAGTTCCTGGAAAAGAGAAGCCTCTGTCAGCTTGCCTGTAGGAAGTCTGCTGGGCATTTACTGGGTTAATGACTGACAGGAGAGGGCCCACCCACTGTGGGTGGTGCGACCCCTGGGCAGGTGGTCCTGGGGTGTAGAAGAAAGCAGGCTGAGCAAGCCAGGAGAAGCAAGCCAGTAAGCAGGGCTCCTCTGCAGCTTCTTCTCCCGCTCCTGCCTCCAGGTTCCTGCCTTGAGTTCCTGGCTCTGCCTCTCGTCACTGCGGACTTCAGCTGTAAGCTGAAACACACCCCTTCCTCCCTAGGTAGTTTTGAGTAAAAGAGGGGCAATCCTGAGCAGAGTTGGAGGGGGAAGTGGGAGACAGATATGATCATATTTTAATATATATGTATGTATATATATTCTTTGAGAATTTCACATATGTATATATGTGAAACTCTCAATGAATAAATTTTTAAAACATAAAGTAAAAATAAAAGAGAAAAATAGCAAGCTTTTTTTCTCTCTCTCTTTTTTTTTGTTTTTGTTACGGTTACTGTATTTGTTACTGCCTGAGGTTTTCACAGGCTGTATTTGTTACAGCAGGAGGAGCTGTAGCTAAGACACACATCAGAGGAAATTCCAGGTGGGGCAAGGATTTCATCAGAAAAAGTAAAACCCTAAAAACACTGGAAATAAAACATGGGACAATTTTTTTTTTTAATTACTGTGGTGTGAAGACAGCTTGTCTAAGCAAGACAGAGACTCCAAGTTGGAAAAGTAAGGACTTGATTCATTTGAGTAGAAAAGGGAAATTTTCCGAACGTTAACGAGCACCGTAAATAAATGTTAAAGACAACAAACAACCTGGGCAAAAACATCTGCAGCCCATGGGCTGAGACCAGTTTTGCTTAATATGTCAAAATCATGTTGCTGATCAATAAGAATATAACAAATGAACCAACAGGAGGGAGAGACATGGGCTGAATGACATCAAACTCAGAGACAACTCCAAGAAAGACTTGCAGGTGGCTATTGCCATCTTTTTAATATTTAAGTCACTTTTATGATGGAAGGAAAGGAAGAGACATCTTCATCTAGGTCTGAAAGAGAATTTGGAGATTTGCTGCAGCCCAAGCATGGCACGGGGCGAGGATATCAGCCTTTCTAGGTGCTGTTAGTGGGCACAAATTGGTGCAGGTTCTGAGGTGGGGAATTTGGCAGCATCTCTCAGAATGGAAAGAGGGGGCCAGATGGTCAATGGCTATAACATGAAGGGGCTTGCTTATTGGGATTTATGTCTTGCCCAGTTCCCCACAGCCAGCAAGCCCCAAAGAAAATCACACAGAGGTCTCCATAAGATTATAAACTTATTGGCCCATTGGCTCAGTCTTCTTATTGGCTCCTGTAGCTTATTTTAACCCATTATTCTAATCTATATTAACCACGTGGCTCAGTGCCTTTTTCAACGGGGCAGGTCACATCCTGCTTCTTCCGTGTCTGGACAGGAATGGGGGAAGAGCTTCCTTCTTCCCAGAATACTCCTGTTCTCTCACCCCTCCTCTACTTCCTGTCTGGTTGACCCACCTATACTTCCTGCCTGGCCAGTCAGCATTTATTTAAAACATGATTGACAGAATACAGACAATTATCCCACACCAAATGGGTGAAACTCATGCCTCCCCACTGGAGCAGTATTCCTGGCCAGTCCTTAAAGATCTCAAGTCTACCTGCCCTCAGCCACCTCCTGGGAGCCATGCAGGCAGCTCTGGGGAATCCCTTCCAGGCCATGTCAGCCGAGAGCATGGCATCTCCTCCTCTACCTCCTGGTCCCTACACTTCCATGGTGATGAGGTGGATGAATATGCTTGGCTCTCCTCAGTGATTTAGTGAAGACGCCATCAAAGTTCCAGGATCCACTGGGTACCCTGGGTTCTCCCAGAAAGGACTTCAAAAAGCATCCTGTGGAAAAGAGAAGGGGTGTGGGCCACAATGTTTGTACAAGTAGAATTGGTCATTAGAGAAACGGAATGGGTGAGGGCTATAAAGTTTGCCCTACACAGATGAGACTCTGTCACTGTGGAATCCGCACAGTCCGGCTGCTGACACAAATGACTCCTACATTGTGAGTTTTCTGAACCCTGTTACCTCAATTCAAAGGAGGGAGCCATCGTGGACCCAAATTCTCTTCATCATGGAGTCAAGTCCCTCAAGATGGTGGTCCAGGGATATAGTGTGTTGGCGGTGGATATGGTAACAGGCACATCCTCTAAGAAAGTGACAGTGGAAGCCATCACCTCTGCCTTCCTGGTGATCATAGGAATGGATCCCCAGGGCAGTATTGGAGTGATTTCCCATTCCCAGTCATCCGCCACGGTCTCTTCATGTTTTTCTACCCTACCTTCCATAAATGATCACACCCCTCCTCCCCAGTAAAATATTAAATCAGCATGTACACTTTAACATAGCAATCTATCTTCTGGGAACTTAGCTTTCAGATATGCTCATGCATGTGTCAAAGACATGTAAGGTTTCCTGATTGGTAGTAATAGTAAAAGACAAGAAATAATTTAAATGTCAGTCAATGGGGAACTAGTTAGATAAATTATAGACTGCCACGCAGTGGAAAATTAGGCAGCCATGAAAACAGATGACAGCTGATATAGACGCATCGAAGACATATTAATTTTTAAAAAGCAAAGTACTGAGCATTTCATCGTGGATGCAAAACAGGATTACATATGTATAGACTATTTTCAGAAGCAGAGCTGTCTAAACAGAAGTTGTACAGCAATGAGGATCTCTTTCCATCACACGCAGACCGTCTTTAGCCAAACTTTCAAGAAGGGAAGACCTATTCTCTGGAATGTAAGGCTCTTCCTGAATCCCAAACCTGCAATTCCAAGCACGGAACTAGGCTCTTGCCTAAGGTTGTTATATGAAAACAAGCTTGATCAACAAGGTGCCCAGCAAATACAGAAGGGGTGGTGCTCTCTTTTGGCTGAGCAACTTCAACTGCAGGAAGTCGGACAGTCAAAAGGCGAGAAATCCAACCCCAGAAGGGGCTTCCCGCTGGCAGTTGCTCCTGAGACCTGGCATCTGCGTATAGATGTATTCTGCTGCCTCCTGGAGCCGTGATCTGTACCTGGAGGAAGATCCAGACACAGTTGTTGGCCTCTGGATATGCTCTCAGGGATTCTGTGCACACTCTCTGGAGTTCTAAGCTAGTCCCAGAGTCCCCAGCACTATTCCCTGGCATCCTGAGATCTGTTGGGAGAGCTGTTTGTGTTATCAGGGAGACTCCAGCCCTGGGCACTGTTGCCTGCTCGGGATCTGTGCTAGGCCTGTGAGCGCTAGGTACCACAAGCCAGGGCTGGAGGACTAAGTACCTCCCTTGAGTAGGGATCATGTGGCCTGCCTTCTGCAGCCACTGGCATCACTTGCCATGAACTACCCCTGTGATCAGGTTACGTACTTCCTAACCTTCTGACCTATTCAGTGTCTTCCCCAAGATTTCTACTCAACAAATACCCAAGTTTATTAAGTTCCTTCTGTGGGTTACACATGAGGTAGCCTTGACTTCTACTGTGTGCTTGGTATGATGGTAACCTGGACACCTACTGTGTGACAGGCACTGTGGTTATCTTGACACCTACTGAGTACTGGATCCATGACAACTTGGTAGGAATTAGGGTAATAACAAAAGCAGGGCTTGGCTTCCTTGTCACGGGTCTGACTGGGACAAATGAACAGTGGTCTGGGAGTGTCCTGGTCCTCTCAGAGTTCACCACAGAGAATCCAGTTGATGAAGCTCCCAGAAAGCTGAGGGCTAGAAAGATGGGTGGACTTCATTTCAGGAGAGGCCAGGAGATCTGTGATTGGTTGTGAATGCTCTTGACTTAGAGACCAAGACAAGCCCAGTTAGTCCTGGGAGGCTCAGGGTGCTTTGTGTATATCCTATGAGTCAGAGGCTAGACCAGGGAGCCCATGCTGTGGTATCCAAGACCTGACTGTAGCCCCTGTCCTGCCCATTCCTTTCCTCTTGACAACAGTTTAGACCACTGCAATTTGCAATAGTAGATCCTTCTGCCAATACTCCCAGGAGGTGGTGCCAACAGCTGCTGTACCTCTGGCCATCAGCCTGGGGGTGTGGTCAGTGGCTACAACATGGTACAGTTAGCAGCCCATCTCTGCTAGGGGTCATTTTCTTTTCCTCTCCCCTCCAACACATGCTTATTCGTGTATTCCAAAGGCTGGCCTAGGCTCTTTGGATAAAGTGGCTCCAGATGGTCTCGTGTCTTGTTGAACTACGTAACAAACTCCAACACCACCCGAGAGTTGGTGCAGCCACTACTACATCCTACAGCCTGCATCGCCCCTGAGGTGGCACGTGGTAAGTGTGGCAGCCCCCAGCTGCCAATCTGAGTCACCAGCGAGTCTCCTTGACCTTCTTCAGGCTTTAGTTTTTATGGCATTTAAAGAAGAGAAAGTGTGTCTACTGCATAGGGTGGCTACGGAGAAGAAATGAATTAATATATTGAAAAGCACTTGAATCAGCTCCTGGCACACACTTAGTACTCAATAAATATCAGCTAACGTCGCCGCTAACAATGACATAGTGAACACCGGGTACCATGCTTCACAACCGGTATTTCTCACGCAGGGCTTTTGTGCCTGTCATAGCCCTTGCTGGCTGATAAAGAAACTGAGTCAAACATAGGAGAAGGAGCTTGGTATTAGGGAAGCAGCAGAGCTGAGATGTGAACCCAGAAGATGACTCTAACCTCTGAGCAATGCTACCCAGCAGCAATAGACTCTTTGGATGAATTTGCTGGAAGCACCATTGGACGCCATAAGGAATCCCCTCTTTGCTACTGCCAGGGACCATTCTGTGTGCACAGATGGTAACCCGGGGCATGTCCCCACAGAGACAGCCGGTGGCTCACACAGAAAGTGGTTTGAGCGATGGCAGGGAACTCCTTAATGGAGTCAACAGTGATCATTGCTAACCGCTGAGGTAGGGACCACCGAGCTAAGTGCTTGACTTCAACTTCAAACACCGTGGGCTCGCCATGGACATATGAAATAGAGACACAGACAAGTCATTTGCCCAACAACCATGCTTGTCTAGACAGTGGCAGGCCTGGAATCTGAACCCCGGTTTGGCTCCAGAGATCACGTGGGAAATACTGCCATAACTTCATGAGAACCTGGGATGCCAGAGCAGAGAACATGCGGGGAGGCACATTGACCTTTCAGCCAATCCTATGCCTCAGCCAAGCAGAAAGTCACCCCAGCCACTGAGATATGAAAAAAGTGTGTGTGTGTGTGTGTGTGTGTGTGTGTGTGTGTGTGTAACTCAACAGGCCTTTAGGGTTACAGGACTTCAGTTTGTCATGATGGGAGATGAGGAGGAGACTGTAGAGGACAGCAAGGGGGCACATGGCTGGGGGTTTAGGAGAACTTGGAGCTGGCTCTGGGTGTAGAATAAACAGCAGCTCTCTCTGGCATCACCTTACTGGTACACACATAAGACAGTCAGTTCCTCTGAGAACTACAGCTATCCCTTGTTTTAATCTCCTTTGCTCTAGTAAGAGAATTATGGGTCACTGTAGGAACAGAGACCTGTTACAGGTTGACCTGTCTGAAAACGGAAATGAAACCACTCCCCCAACAACTTGTCTTGGGAGGGTCCTGGTCAGGCACAGCAAACACCACTGACATTGGCAGATGTGAAGAGGTGATGTCTATTCCACTGATGGTCATCAAGGGGTCTCAACTAGATAATTTTAACTGTCAATTTAACACAGCCCAGAATTATCTGGGAAGTCTCCATTGAGAAGCTGCCTAGATCAGATCGGCCTGTAGGCGTGTCTGCAGGAATTGCCTTGATTGTTAATTGATGTAAGAGAATCCGGTCCATTGTAGGCAGCACCATTCTCTAGGCAGGGAGTCTTGAAGTATAAAAAGCTAGCGGAGCATGAACCTGATGCCAGGCAGCATGCAGCATCGTCCACGGTTCCAGCCTCTCTTCTGACACTGGACAGTGAGTTTCTTGGTCGGGATAACAATGTCAATTAGCCAGCAGGCCTGCCTTGAGGTTCCTGCCTTGACCTCCCATTAATGGTCGATTGGAACCAGGAATTACAATAAAAAAAAATTGAAACCTGTTTCCTTCCATATGTTTCTTTTGGTCAGGGTGTTTTTATCATAGCAACATAAATGAAACTAGAACGGGGTCCAAAATGTAGAATAAATTCTGTGCAGCCTCTCAGATCCAAAACCAAGCCAGGCGAGAGAGAGAAACTGAAAGGCCCTGCATTTAATCTGCAAAAGAAAACCAGCGTATAGGTGTCTTGAGCAAGGAATCTTCCGTTGCCAAACGTGTCCTCGCCACTGGATAGTTTGTGCTATTTGTTCACAGACCATTGATTTAACCAATGATATTCTGCTTGGTTTTATTTTAACCTTTGCTCTTGAGACCGTCCTGCTACATAGCCCAGTCTGGCCTCATCTTTGTCACCCTCCTACCTTAGCCTTCAAAGTGTTGGGGTCACAAGTGTGCACCACACACCCCACTTTATGCTCAATGAGTACCAGCCTGGTCAGGCGCTGGGATGGGAACTAATGAAGGACACTATTCTCCCTCTGACTTCAAAGGTGTGCATTTACGGCTGGATACTGAGGAGGACTCTCGGGGGTGGAGAGGCAGCTCAGTCAGTTAGTCGTGCATCACTTGCCTAGCGTGTGTGAAGCCCGGAGTTCAGCCTTTAGCTCTGTAACAGCAACAAGCTATTATTTTAAAGATATGTGTGTGTGTATGTGTGTGTGTGTGTGTGTGTGTGTGTGTGTGTGTGTGTGTGTGTGTAGATACTCTCAGAGGCCAGAAGAGGGCATCAGATTTCCCTGGAACTACAGTTACAAGTGGTTGTGAGTCACCTAACAGAGTGCTGGGCACTGAACACTATTCCTCTAAAAGAGAAACAAGCGCTCTTAGCCACGGAGCCATCTCTCCAGCCTCCTAAAAAAGACTTGTCTCCTGAGCCGTGACATTTTGGTAGGTCATAGACCACTTGAAGAAAGCTCTGAGCGTGCACTTATACAGTGCAATGTTTCACATCCATGTCTGATGTCAACATTGCATGTATCCAACTTCCCAGTCCCCAAACCCACACACTGGACAGAGGTTGGCTGGCCGCTGGCCCTGCTGAGGAGATGACAGTGTCATGCCATGACACGGGGATGGAGCCAGCAGAGATGCATCTACAGCAGGCAGGGCTAGAGTCAAGGAAGCCAACCACTAGAGAACCCAAGTTCTAAGAGGTGTGGGCAGACCGGCTCCATCAGCTCAGGGTCCTGGAGGAGTTCCTACTGGAAAGACGAACTGAGAAAAATGTGTGTGAAATGAAAAATGGCTGGCAGGGGAGAACCAGAGGTAGGTGGGCTCGCCTAGGCTTGAGAAGTCTGAGGACTCAGGAAGAAGACAGAAAGTCCTTGGGGGATTAGATGGAGGAGTGGGTGAGTAGGAAAACACTGTAGAGGAATGTGCTTAGGGAGAGTTGGGCTGTGACACTGTCTACCTCAAGGCTCAGAGAGAGCTGGGCAGTGACATCATCTACCTCAAGGCTCAGTGAGAGTTGGGCTGTGACATCATCTAACTCATGGCCCTTTGACTTTTCTCTACAAAGAACAGCTAAACATACTGCTAACCCACTGATATTTCCAGGACAGACTTTCTGCTCCTGGGCTCTGGAGGGTGGGGATGGGGCTGGCCACTGTCCAGGAGTGCCCTGGAATTTGAGCACATGCAGGAACCCTCAGAAATGCCTTTCGAAGCCAAGCCTGGGTGTCAATTGGATGGTCCGAGGCAGGTAGAGTAGGGCCAGAGGCTCCGATACTCCTCCCTGAGTTAAATCCAGGAAGGAAAGGAGCTGGCTCCTCTTTGAAGAGGAGTTCTCGGAGACATTAGAATCCGGAGGAAGCTGGGATTAGAAGGCCTGCCTCTGCAGCTGGCCACCAAGTCATCTTCCAGAAGGAAAGACTCAGAGAGCCGCTCCCTGGGACACAGTCTTCCCCACGCTGGGACAGATGCTGATAGGAGGAAGTCCAAAGGAACAGACGGCAGTTTTCCCAGCTCTTATTCCAGAGATACAAAACCACAGAGCCTCCCTCTGGGGTCTCTCTCTGTTGTGACTTTTGGGGAGAGTCACCCCAAAAGGACCTAACACCACCCTGAAACCAATTGCCTCTAAGTCCGGCTTGCTGAACCGACAGTTTATTGGGGATGCTTACTGGCACATAGAAGACTCTGGGGCAGCTACATTATCATCAAACCCATCCCAGTGTGGACTACAGCCTGTGAAGACTACATTCTTAGGATCAGCTCTGCACCCCGAGGGAAAGTCTCCTCTCACCCAGCAATTGTTTACTACTTGAGAAGGGACCTCAGGAGTCCCGTAACTTCCTTGGGAATTTTAAGCGCTTCCCCACTCCTTTCACGGGAGAGTGTTTCCATCTGGAAGAAGCAGCTAGGCAGCACCCCCCCTCTGGGCAGCCACTGTGGGCACTCGGCATCTAAAGCTCTGCAATCCTCAACGTTCTTTATTAACGAGGTGAGGAGGGAATGACATACGGAGGGCTGCAGTGATCGTCCAAGATCACAGCTCTGCGGGTCGAGAACTGAAGCAAGGCTCTGAGAGCCAGGCCCTCATGTCATTCTGCCCCCTTGTCATTTGCCCTGAACTGACACCTCCAGTCACACCGCAGGGATATCTTGTTTCGTGGCCTTTCGTATGCCGTTTCTGCAACCACAACAACCACGCTCCTTGGCAGGGAACTGGACTCGGCTCTTGTTGGCTCTCTTGCTGGCTAGCTCATTTGTTCTCTCGAAGGGCAGCATGAGATCCAGGCAGCTGGAACACATTTCCACCCTTGTTCTGGCTTCTTCCAACGGCTGATTCTGAATGCTAGTGTTCCTGCTTCAGTAATGTTGTCTCTTTCCAGCCTCCGCTGGAATACCGGCTCACCTACCACTCTGCCAGCTGACATCATGGAGACAGGCTGGCCTTTCCTCGTCCCCTGAGTGCTGTCTCCTCTTCCATGAACGCTGTCTCCCCTGGCTAGGATCGTTCCCTAAATATCTGCTGATGACGTCACAGTCTTTAAGCCAGCTCCTCATCCACATTTAGTCCAGTTTTCCCCAACCCCAGAAAATCATTTCTCTCCAAAACGGGTTCTGCCAG
>NC_022016.1:56698479-56703479 GCF_000317375.1 Microtus ochrogaster | reverse complement strand
AAAGGCGTGGCACACTAAACAAAGTAACAGATTTCTGACTACCGTACAAATATACACTAGGAGTTGTTGCCAGCACAGGTGAAACTTCCAATCTTGGTTCTTCATCCAGTAAGGGGTGGGTGTGTGTGTGTGTGTGTGTGTGTAAGCACATGTGTGTCCATGTATGCAAGAGGAGGCTGAAGGATGGCAGGCATCTTGTGCAATCATTCTCTTCTTCTTTCTTTTAGACAGAGTTTCACCACACCTGGAGTTAGGCTGGCAATGAGCACGACTTAGGGATTCCCCTGCCTCTACCTGCTAGAACTGGGGTTACAGGCATATGAATGGCCATGTCCAGGCTTATGCCAGTGCTGTGGGATAGTGCACTTGTACCCTGTCAAGATTTGTCACTCATATTGGTTTCATAAAACGCTGATTGGGCAGTAGCCAGGCAGGAAGTATACGTGGGGCAATCAGACTAAGAGAATTCAGGGAAGAGGAAAGACAGAGACACAGTCACAAGCCAGAGGCAGAGGAAGCAAGATGAGAATGCCTTACTGAGAAAAAGTACCAAGTCATGTGGCTACACATAGATAAAAATTATGGGTTAATTTAAGTTATAAGAGCTAGTTAATAACAAACCTGAGTTAATAGGCCAAGCAGTTTATAATCAATATAATCCTTTGTGTGTTTCTTTGAGACTGAACAGCTGTAGGACCAGGTGGGACAGAAGCTTCCATCTAAAAATGATGCCCAACATTTGGCAAGAATCTCCACATAAAGCCTAAGAAAGTTTTTAAAAAGGGATTCAAGACAGACAAGAACAGAGTCAAGCATGGCTTCTTGGTAGCAGCATTTTCTCAGGTAGACTCCTTTCAGAGAGGTTTCCTGACTCAGCATTAGTGGCAAAACTTCACAGATCATTTATTTATTTGTTTGTTTGTTTATTTGTTTGTTTATGCTATCTTTTCTCATTTTACATACCAATCCCAGTTCTCACTCCAACCCCTCTTACTCCCTCCACCTCCCCCATTCCCCATCCAATCCTCAGAGAGGGTAAGGCTTCGAATGGGAAGTCAACAAAGTCTACTGGCGGCTCTTTTAAGAGGCCCTGCTATCAAACACTTAAATGGTGTTCATGAGCAGCCAGCGGCATGCTTCTTGGTGGTGGCATGGACCTTAAAACTCCACAGAATTGTGGTAATAAAGCTTCTGTCAGTACCTCCGTCATGAAGCTAGACTCTTAGAAAGCTAAGAAATGGGGTGGAGTCAGCCACCAAAGCTGCAGTTTTAATCCTAGACATATCACTTAGCAGAATAAAGACTCATGTGGTCATAAAAAGATAAAGGTATACAGTAAATAAGATTCACATGAGAAAACCCTGAATCATTTACAGTGTGTTTAAAAATATACATAGGCTTGGGAGATAAAAGAAAAAGGATAGAGAAGTTCTTTAAAAACAAAGAAATAGAGTAGTTGGGTGTGGTGGCACATGCTTTTAATCCCAGCACTTGGGAGGCAGAGACAGGCAGATCTCTATGAGTTTGAATCCAGTTTGATCTACAAAGTGAGCTCAAGGACAACCAAAGAAGAAACCCTGTTTAAAAAAAATTAAAAACAAAAGTAAAAGAAACAGAATTTTAAAAAAACATGTAAAGATGAAAAATACACAGAGAATCTGGATACTGTCTGTTATTGTGTTGTCTTTGAATTGTTTGGCTGCTGAAGAAGGAGCAACAGCTGCTAAAAGACATTTGATTATAAATGCTATTGGGTTAATTCAATGTATACATTTTGAAAATACCTTGACTTCAAAATTTAAGTCAAAAGATATCTTATTTAGGAGAAGAGGTTTTGATTTTGTTTCAACAGGAAATTAGAGGCTTTGGGTTCATTCTTGGTTAAGAAAAATTAGGTTTGATCGAGGAAGATCCCATGAAAAATCTTCAGTGGGAATGGATGACCCAGATGATTATCAGCTCCCCTAATCATCAGGAAGTAGCCTAGAAAACTATGCTCACATTCCCCCCACCAAAAAAAATATATATATTATGGAAGTTTGTCTTTGTTTAACATGTTGGTTAGAAGTTTTTACAGATAGTGGTCAGGAAAAAAGCTAAACAAAGGATATTAGATTCAGGGTTTTTGTTTTGAAAAGAAAAAATGGGAAATGCTGTAGGACAATGCTCTTGTACACTATAAAGATTTGTCATTCATATTGGTTTAATAAAATGTTGATGGGACAGTAGCCATGTAGGAAATATAGGCAAGGCAACAAGACTAGGAGAATTTGGGGAAGAGGAAAAGCAGAGACACAGTCACCAACCAGAGGTAGAGGAAGCAAGATGAGAATGCCTTACTGAGAAAAGGTACAAATTCATGTGGCTAAACATAGATAAAAATTATGGGTTAAGTTTTAAAAGCTAGTTAATAACATACCTGAGTTAATAGGCCAAACAGTTTATAACTAATATAAGCCTCTGTGTGTTTCTTTGGGACTGAACAGCTACGGGACCAGGTGGCACCAGGCAGGACATGAACTGAGGACTTGAACTCAGGTTTTCGTATTTCTGGTAAAAAGCTCTCTTACCCATTAATCCATCTCTCCAGACCACACCATTTAGTATTTAAATCTTCCTCAGTCAGATCTCAAAGCCAGTGCACTTCAATTCCTAATGAAAAATAATCATTAGGAAGCAACAGAGGAAAAAACTTCATCATTAAGATATTTATCAAAAAGGCACCCACAGCAGCAAAAAGAGTTGAGAGACCCAAACAAGAACATTAATAACAGTGATCCTGAGAGCATTATCCTTTCCTGTTCTCAATATTCCTGAGGAAGCCGCTACACTGAGAACTTTATGGGAATAATCACGCCATTTCAATGACAGTCACCCCTTCGTTCATCTATGAGATCCACATCCACGGTTCCAATCAAGCACAATCAAGAACATTCTAGAAATTTTTCATCTGTTAAATGTATGTAACATGAGGAAGAGACAGTCCTGTGTTATTTAAGCCACTGTGGCCTGAGGGTTTGCAGCCATGGTGTAGCAGCTTCCCCGGGCTGACTTTCTCATTTCCCAATAACACGTCAGAGCGCTCTGGGTAGCATTTCCATTGTTTTGGATATTATGAGAGTCTGAAGGTGACTTGAAGGGCAAAAGGTTTACACATAGGTTATGTGCAAACACTACACTGTTTTGCATAAGAAGTTCCATGAGCTTCACTCAGAGATCCTCTTATCGACCCCTCCTGGAATCTGTACCACGACTCTGTATGTTGTAGAAACAATGACAGTGACAGAGTTCCACAATCTTATCTTGTAAAAATTAAGTATATCTAATCCCTACATGTATGGCATGAAGAAGAAATAAGCCTGTGCTTTTGAAGCCTTTGAGGCATGAGGAGTGTGGCCACCCTATAGCTATTTTTCCTGACCCATGCTTTACATAGGATTATTTCATTGGCCTTATGCCATGCAGCCCTATGAGTGTTTTCTACCCATCGCTGATGTATAAACTGGGGTTGAGGTGGAGGGGGGGGGATTCAGATACTAACTTACCCAGCTCACTGAACTCTGAGGTCCTAATGAGACCAGCTAATTGAAGGCTGTGCTCAAGAAATGGTATGGCCACTCCCACTGCCTGTTAGCAGGAAGTCACTGAGATCAATGACTTTAAGGGTAACATGGAAACAATGGAGAACATGTCTGATGAAACAGCAGGCGAAAGGCACAAATGAGCAGACTGTGGGAATGTCATATTTACAGTCAGGTTTTTGTGGCTCTGCTGTGACTTGACTGGAGTTCTCCCTGTCTAAACTTCATGTTGAAACTTCATATCTGATGTTGCAGTGTCCACAGCTGGTGGCAAAGAGGTGTCTAGGTCACAAAGAAGGACTGACCACCTTCATGTGGGATGAGATTGGCTTCTGGGAGACTGAATTGCTGAAGACGAAGTTTCTTGGGCTGGAAGATAGCTCAGTTGGTGAAATGCTTGCATGAGGACCAAAGTTCAACCCCCAGAACCCACATTTTAAAAAATGCCACTGTGGGCCAGAAAGGTGATTTAGTGGGGAAAGGCACTTGCCACAAGCCTGGCAAACTGAGTTGGGTTTCTTTTAGGGTAGAAGGAGAGAACTCCCTAACGCTGGCCTCAGAGCTCATGCCGATACACACACACACACACACACACACACACACACACACACACACAAATAAATAATTTTTTTAAAGGGTCACTGTGAAGTACTTGGAATTGTCATGGCAGGAAAGTGGAGACAGGTGGATCCCCGGAGACCTAGCCCATGTGGCAAGTTTCAGGCTTGTAAGAGACTGTCTAAAATAGAGAGGTGACAGTACCCGAGGAGTAACTCCTGAGATCTTTCCCTGGCCTGTGTCTTCCTGTTTTTCCACACACCAGAATGCACCCTGATTTTCCACCATGCCATAATGTTACTGTTAGTCACTCATCAGAGGCCCGCAGAGCCATGGTGAGGCCATGCTCTTAGACTTCCCAGCCTCCAAGTATGTAAGGAAAAATAAATATATCTTCTTCATAAATGGCTCTGACTCAGGCATTTATTATAGCAGCAGAGAACAGACTGGCTGTGCCTTGGATGAACAGGAAGGAAGCACACACAGGAAGGAAGTGTGCACAGGAAGGAAGCATGCACATGAAAGAAGCGTGCACAGGAAGGAAGTGCGCACAGGAAGGAAGCACAGGAAGGAAGCACAGGAAGGAAGTGCGCACAGGAAGGAAGTGCGCACAGGAAGGAAGCATGCACATAAAAGAAGCATGCACAGGAAGGAAGTATGCAAGGAAGGAAGTGCGCACACGAAGGAAATGTGCACAGGAAGGAAGCCCACACAGGAAGGAAGTGTGCACAATAAGGGAGGAAGCACAGGAAGGAAGCATGCATATGAAGGAAGTGCGCACAGGAAGGAAGTGTGCACAGGAAGGAAATGTGCACATGAAGGAAGTGCGCACAGGAAGGAAGTGTGCACAGGAAGGAAGTG
>NC_022016.1:56694019-56698379 GCF_000317375.1 Microtus ochrogaster | reverse complement strand
CAGGAAGGAAGTGCACACAGGAAGGAAGTGTGCACAGGAAGGAAGCATGCATATGAAGGAAGTGTGCACAGGAAGGAAGTGTGCACAGGAAGGAAATGTGCACAGGAAGGAAACGTGCACAGGAAGGAAGAGTGTGAGTGGAGAGGCAGCTGCTGTTCTGTAGCACTGGGATCACATGACGCTCACCAACTTTCTCCATATCATTTCATGACTTTTCCATTAATAAGGAAAATCGATCTCCCCTTCTGATGCCTCCATCTTCACAATGTCAAACATGTGGGTGGAATGTGAAAATGTGTCATCTGTCACCATAGAGAATCCCTTGCCCAACATTCAACATCTGGAAAATCTAAATGAACCAAATGGCTACATTTTTCATCCTTCACTGGGGCTTGAGGAGTGAGAAGGGCAGTTTTCTCTGAGCAACTTGGGATCCTTGCAGAGAAAGGAAGTTAGGCAGCAATGCTGAAGGAAGCAAAACTCCACAAGGAAGAAATATCAGTGGAATAGACAGTCTCCCCCTCCCCCAGCTGAGCAGATGTGAGTCACCTCTCCCTCACATCCTGATGAGAAACATGGTCACCGGGGGAACACTTAGCTGATGACGGATGACCGGGTCTGTGAGACAGGTATGTGTATCCAGGCTGCCCTCACCTCTCCATGTGGGATGATGCACTGAACAATGTTCTGGCTTCTGTACAGGAAACACTGCCCGTGTCATTTTTATCAAACACAGAGCATGCCCAGCCTTGGAACCAGACAGATGGAGTCGGTCCGCAGAGACTTCTGATAAGAAATACCTGATAAGATCCCAGTGGATGGTGGCCTCAGATTTATTTGGTCTAGCCAGAAGACAGTGTTGTCTCAAAAGAACAATCGGGACCAAAGCCATGACTCACAGATTAGAGTACATACTGCCCTTGAAGATGAACTGATTTCAGCTTCTAGAATCCACATCGTGCTGATGACAACCACAAGGAAGCCGTCTTCTGACTTCCTTAAACACCTGTATACACACACAGATACACACGCACACACACACACACACACACACACACACTCTCTCTCTCACGCACACACACACACTCTTACACATACACACGCGCACACTCTCACACACTCACACATACACATACACACACTCACACACACGCACACTCTCACGCACACATACACACACTCTTACACATACACACGCGCACTCTCACATACTCACACATACACACACTCACATATGCTCAAACTCTCTCAAACACACACACACGCACACTCTCACACACACATACACTCACTCTCTCTTCACACACACACAGTCTCACACACACATAATGAGAAAAGTGAAAACAAGTATTTTTAAAAGAACAAACTTCTCAATTAAGAGTGTTAACAGGAGGCAGACAGAAGGTAAGAATGAAAACACAATGACTCAGAGGCAAGACTGTGGCCCCAGTCACCTTCATTTGGGGTCAAATGTTCCATGCTTCTGGGGGTGGCTGGCAGTGCCGGGATGGCTTGGTGATCAAGTAGAGTCTTTCATTTCTCAAACTACCTTACAGTCTCAGAGCCACCTAGGTATATGGGCCTGTTCCTGGGATACCTCCGTCTCAGAGCCACCTAGGTATGTGGGCCTGCTCCTGGGATACCTTATTTGCTGGTGTTTTTCCCCTTGCGGTCATCCCTACAACCTGCTCTTTCCTGGAGGAACAGGAAGATTTTGTCCTAGGATGCTGTGTTGATTTCCTTTTGCTGTAACCAAAAGAAAATACTTGCCAAAAGCAAGTTAAGGAAGAAAGGGTTTCTTTTGGCTCTCAGTTTTAGGGGACATGGTCCATCACAGAGGGGAGGACACAGCTACAGTTACATGAGCCGAAAGCCTATGGTAGCAAAAGAAAGCAGTTGGAATTCTTTGCGTCATGTCTTAGTGGATTAGGATGAAGCGACTAGACAGGACGAAGAGATGGTTGTGACCCGGAGGATGTGGTTTGCTAGCTTCTGGGTTTGACCATCACGTTGTTCACATTGACAGGAATGTGTCCTCATGCAGCTTGACGATAATCTTGTTGGGTGTCGTTCTGACACACAAGCCCCAAATCATGGCAGTGGTGGGATTACCCTGGAGAGAAGTGCTATGAACTGTTGTTGGAGGCTGCTCAGTAATTTCCCAGCTGCCCAGACTTCCAAAATAATCACACAGAAATCTGTATTAATTAAAACACTGCTTGGCCCGTCACTTAGGTGTATTGCCAGTTAGCTCTTATATCTTAATTTAACCCGTTTCTATTATTTTATATTTTACCAAAGGCTTGTGGCCTACCGGCAAGGTTCCAGGTGATAGCTCACGTCTTTCTCCTCTAGTGGCTACAGGGCTTCTCTCTGATTCTGCCTACTCTCTCGCTACATCTCTGTTCAGATTTCCTGCCTGGCTTTACTCTGTTCAGCCATTGGCTGAAAGTAGCTTTACTCATTAACCAACAAAAGCAACACATAGACAGAAGGACTTCCCACACCACCACTATCCCACAGCAATGAATGCTCACCTGAGGTCATTTGCTCCCTCTCTGGTGCCTAGAGGCGGTTCCTGGATGTCAGGGTCACCCCAATAATGGGAGGTATGAATATAATGAAGAACCAGGCTGTTGAACCCTATCTCTGTGATTTCTCTGCCTTTCGGGGAAAACAGCTTCCTCAGGTGTGGGAAGACAGCAGCTATTTCAAGGGCCCAGGACAGCAATGAGTCCTACGGTTCCTTTACTATGAGGACACCCCTTGGCTCTGGGTTTCTGTGTCCTTGCTTTACAGTTACAGTTGAAATCTAAAGAGGGGAACTTAGCATAGAAGGAGCCCAGGAGTCGGGGGCAGGATAGGGCTTAGGGTGCTGCCTTGCTGGGAATATTAATCAATATTAAAGGGAGACGCCTGAAGACTCTAGAAAAAATGGACCTCCATGAAGCAGAAGCTGTTCCATCATGGCTTTGTCCCCAAGGTCTAGGGCAGTGCTGGGTATGCACCGGGCTCTGGACACTCTGGAGGAATCAATCAGGGAAAGAGCAAAGCTCTTAGTCGTCAGTCATGGAGGGAGCAGAATCAGGCAGTTTGTTAGAGGTACCGTGGCGAGAACCCTTTGTCTTAGTTACAACTGAACAAACAAACCAAAAGCACAGGGGGAATGAAAACCACGACTTGGCTCCGAGGGGCCTGTAATGAAGTGTCTTGACACTGATTGGGATTTAACCGAGGGATTCAGCACTTGGAACCGTGTTCTGGGCGGCTTCTTATTTTACCCTTTTCTCATCTGTACTTGGAGCCAATATATTTCCCAGCAGCGATTCTTCCCCATTGCCTTTCTCCCATGCTTCGCTTACCCCAGACAGACTCTGGGATTAACCCGGGCGATCCATTCTGTTCAGATGAGGGAGCTCTTCATTTGGTCTGATGAACGTGAGAACACCAGTAAATCACTCACTCTCCGGCTGTCATTCTCTGCTGACTGTGGTGCAGACGTGGCAGCTGGAACCCCAGCCTCTCCCCCTGCTGGTTCTGATGTCTAGGACAAATGGAAGTGTGGCCTCCACAAAACTGCTTCATCCCAGGGGCTGCCCAATTTGACTCTGTAGGTTTCCAAAGCAAAGGAAGCCACCGTGATCATTTGGGGGTCCTGACATCTTTCAAAGCACAAACCTGTGGCAACTACAGGCTGGCCATTGATTCTGTGCTCTTTGTGAGGCCGGTGCCCAGATGCAGTGAAGGAAGCAGAGAGCAGGGTCTCCGAGGTCATCTACTCCTAGTCTCTGTCATAGCAGACCTGGATTTGGATGTCATCTGAGCTATTCACTCTTCAAGAAAAAAAAAAAAAAGTCCTTTTTCAGGCTCTTTTGTCCCTGAGAATTTAGCAGAGTCACTTTCTAGAAGGACCCCACACTGAACTAACGTTATCTTGATTTCCCTGGCCGAGTCAGCCATCTGACAGCCATGAAGGCCCCAATGCTGCTTTTAACCCACCTCTCTGCCCCTACATTGAGATCTCCCTATGACAGTTTATAGACAGGACCGATTCCACAGTAAGCCACAGTGACTATCAGGGTTGAAGCACACCGCCGAGTAATGGCAAAGTTGAGTGTAGCAATTCCTCGATCCCAAGTCACATGCTCTAAATGTGTGCTCATGTGACCAGCCTCTGTATTCCGGGTGACTTCTCATTCTTGAAGTCAGGTGGAAGGACTATGCCCAGCCTGTGACGTGTCCATTCTGAGAGATGAAGGGACAAGCCAGAGATGGAAGTCACACACAGAGGTAAAAAGCCTCAAACCAGAGATGGAAGTCACACACAGAGGTAAAAAGCCTCAAACCAGAGATGGAAGTC
>NC_022016.1:56670875-56693919 GCF_000317375.1 Microtus ochrogaster | reverse complement strand
CAAACCAGAGATGGAAGTCACACACAGAGGTAAAAAGCCTCAAACCAGAGATGGAAGTCACACACAGAGGTAAAAAGCCACAAACCAGAGATGGAAGTCACACACAGAGGTAAAAAGCCATGCATTTCAGGCTTCTACTCACTCAAACCCACTCATCTTCCATTGGGAAAAGGAAGAAATGCGGCAAAGTCTCCAGGCAAATAGGATGAAGTGCCTGACTCCTTACTGGGGAGACACTGACACATGGAACAATCTAGAACAGCAAGACTTTCTGATGCCAAAGCTGTCCATCTTTCCTTGGTACCTGTCTTCTGGATTGGAAGTGTCCTCTCTCTAGGCCTGGCCTTTAGGAGATTAGAGAGAAAGAGAGAAGGCAGATGAGGAGAGGAAGGCTTTGGGGGATGATCATGGGGCTACCTTCCTGAAGAAGCCATGGCTACTTTGCATCTGGAAGACTTTGCACAAGAAAGGCCAGGACTGGAGTTCACAGCTTCTGGGACTGATCTCTGTTGGTGGAATAATCTTTCTGTACACTGTGAAGTTGTGTCATTCTGATTGGTTTAATAAAAAGCTGGACAAAAAAAAAAGCTAGGCAAAAATTCCAGGCACAAGGAATGCTGGGAGAAAGAAAGGCAGAGTTGTGAGGAGATGCCATGAGTTACAGAGAGAGCAGCACGGGCATTGCAAAGTAAAGGCAATCAAGCCATGTTAAAGAACACAGATTAAACATATGGGTTAATTTAAATTAAAAGAACTAGTTAGAAACAAGCCTAAGCTACCAACCAAACTTTCATAACAAATACGAAGTCTCCATATGGTTATTTGGGAGCTGGCAAGTGAGACAGAAAAATCCGACTACAGATTTCATGAATTTTCAAGCAACCATAAATTTTCTTTATCTTCCAGGATCCATGCACTCAAAATACAACGCCCAGAGCCACCTTCATAGGAAATGCAATAAACACAAACTCCATCCTTTCTCTGAGTCTGTATTTGTGAGCCATGTAACACCAACAAACATAAGAAAACGCTGTTTGAGATGGTTGCCTGTACCTCAAGTCAAGATCCAAGCAAAACCCCAGTTCAGAGATGCAACGCCTCCTTTGGAAAGGAGTCTGGATCCCCCTCCTTCCTCCAGATCCTGCTTGTCTGTGGCCCGAGTGAGTACCACTCTGAATCTGTAAGGACCTAAGAAGAGAAGAAAATGAAAATGGCATTCTGAGTAGTGGCAGGCAGCATGGAGAAGAATCTGCAGATGTCACTCAGAACCCTAGAGAAACTGGAAAATGGTGTCAGGCTAGCTTGATTTCCCTCAGGGAAGTAAGGGACAGAGGTGTTGTCAGTGGACTGATAGATGTGCCCAGTAACTGGGATGTGGGCCTTGCCTCCTATATGACACCCAGGATCTAAATGTACATGTGCATTTAGCATGCTTTGTGCACTTATGGTAGCATTTGGCCTCCATGTGTCTTTTTTTTTCAACTCCCTATATGCTAGTGGTCTGCTGTTTTCTAGAAACTCTTTCCTCCTTACACAATAAATGACTTCCCTCAAGAGCAGTGAGAGAGTGTTCCCCTTTGTTTTCCAAACTCCCTACCTAATGGGTTTGGAGCCACAACAAATGGTAACCCCTCAAGTGCAGTGATTGGTCTTGGATAGATGTTTGGTACCATCCACTTCTGGAACATTCTCTAGAGTCTTGTCTACTTTAGCATTCATTGTCCATATCTTGAATGGGGGTAAGATTGAAGAAATAAGATATTTTGGCTTAACTGACCTGGACTCAAATTTTGGCCCCTTCAGTCACATCTGTTCTCCAAACCTCAGTTTCCTCATTTGCGAAATGAGTTTCTTCACCCTGCATTCCCGTCACTGCTGTGGGATGAAATAATGAGGTTATGTGTATACAAGAAGACTGCACACTGTAAAATATTCAATAAATGTCAGCTCCCTTTACAACTCCCCTCCACTTACAGTTTCACAAAATGCAAAAACTGAGACATGCAATAATTACGTAGCCAGAGCGCTAGCTCACAGACACGAAGGGGAAAGGAGGTGAATACCCTTTCAAAGGAGTAATGTAAAGCTGGCCAGCAGCTCCCACTGCAATTAGGAAAATACATGCCATTGCCCACAAGTGCCATGTCCTGGAACCTGACTTTCCAAGGACAGGCTAGCTCTGCTGGGGACTGGGAAGGTGTTTTCTTATTTGTTTGTTGGCACTTCTGTTCCCAACTATTGCACTTTGCTTTCTGAGACTCATTAGTGAGATAGACCATCTCACAGCCACACCCTGGGAGACTGGGGGATTGTAGCCAGTATTCCTGTTTGCAAAGGCTCAGTCAATTGTCAGGGCAATCTACAGACCAGGCAAGGCCCAGCGAACATGCACAGCTGAGACCCATGGGGACTGATGTGGGCAAGCTGGTTTTTCCCGTAGCAATTCCCAGCGTCACAACTATTCTCTGGTTACTTCACATACAGTTTGCCTGACAAGACCATGAGCCCGATCCTACCAATGCCCTTTGAACTTAGAGGTAACCAAGATTTCACAGCCCAAACTTCAGCTTCTGCCTTGGAATCAGAGACATAATTTCTAAAGTTGCACATACTTTCCATTTTATTTGAGAATATTAAATAATAAAAATAGTAAAAATTTCAGGGGGAAATCAATCACTCCAAAAGAAGGCAAGACAGTATCAGGGAGACGCATACAACAGTGCAGACCTCTAGTCTCAGCACAGAGAGGCAGAGGCAGGTAGATCTCTGTGTCTGAGGTCAGCCTGGCCCGTGCAAGTTTCTTACTAGCTAGGACTGTATGGAGTGACTGAGGCAAAACAAACAACCCAGTATAACAGAGAAAGCAGAGTGAAAGGCAGCTCCACTGGGAAGCGCAAGGGGAAATGACAGAAGAGCTCCAACCTTAGCGGCGTTCCTGGTTGTATAAAATGAACAGATTTTCTGCTTAAAATAAAAAGGTTGCCAGAATACAAGCAGTTCCCTTCTAGAATTTTCTTTTTGCATTGTGTGTATCTATGTATGTGTGACTGTGTGTGATGGTATAAGTGTGATTGTGTTTTGGTGTGATTTTGCATGTATGTATAGTGCATGTGTGAGTGTGTGCATACGTGTGTGTGTGTGTGTGTGTGTGTGTGTGTGTGTGTGTGTGTAGGGCACAGAAAACCTTGCAGAAGTCAGTTTTCTCCTTCCACCATGTGGAAGGATCGTCTGGTTTGGCAACAAAGGCCATTACTTGAGCCAATTTGCTGACCCAAAACAGTTCTTGCCTATCCTGTGTATAAACAGAAAGTAAGCAGAATCAAACAGAAGATCAAAACATGCAGAAGGAAAAAAGATATGCCAGATAGCTGCTAAACTAAAGAAGGCTGATATGGCTCTATTGGGCTTGTCTGATTAAGTAGACTTTAAAGCAGAAAGCACTACCAGCCATAAAAGGGTCACCACATATTGATAAAAGCTTCATTTGCTAAGAAGATTTAACACTCCTAAATTTGCATGCATATACCACATTGCTTTAAAATAAATAAAACAGAATAGATAGAACTCTAAGAAAAATGTGGTAAATCTAACTTTACAATGTGGTTTTTAAAACATACTTATATGTTAATGTGATGTGTTAATAAATATGTTAAGTAAAAGAAAGTCGATAGGAATGTAAATGAAATGAAAATGTGTGTGTGTGTGTGTGTGTGTGTGTGTGTGTGTGTGTGTGTGTGTGTATTTCAAGAGTTAGATCCAGGCTTTCATACATTGAATATAAACTTTAAAAGCTTGATCTAAGTGAACTCCATGGCAACAACTAATAGTAACATTTCCCCACCCGTTAAAAAGGAATGTCAAATGAAGTCTAAACAAATTACAAAAAAAATTTGTACTCCATTGACTATATTTAATGACCATAATATAATTAAAACAGCAGCAAATCAACAACCAGAAAAACCCTTGCTTGAGAATCAAGGATCAGACCTCTAAATAGCTCATGTGCTTTAAAAAGAGAAAGTAAATTTGAAGGTTTCTAAAGCTAAGCCATACTGAAAACATTACAAGTCAATCCTGTGGGGTACCACTGAATAATGCTGACTGGAAAATGCATAGACTCAAATGGTCATATTAATAAAGAAAACTACAAGTTAATGAAATAAATTGAGTCCAACTTCTGTTGTTGTGGCAAACACCATGACCAAGGTAACACATAAAAGAAAGCATTTAACTGGGCTTCTGTTTGAGAGGGCTAGCATCCATAAGGGTGGAGCAAGGAATGGCCACAGGAACAGCACAGCACTGTTTCCACAGCATCTTGATCTACCAATAGGAGCACACTGGGAAGGGGCAAAATCTTTTAAAACCCAGAGTCAACTCCCCTCTCCCCTGCAATACAGCTCCTCCAGCAAGGCCACACCTCCTAATCCTTCCCAAACAGTTCCACTGACTAGGGACCAAGTATTCAAGCATATGAAACTATGGGGGTCATTCTCATTCAAACTACCACAAACCCAATGACAGTAGGCAGAAAAAAACCCAAGAATATGAACAAGTCATTAAAAGTGTGAGTAAATACAATAAAAAAGGATCAAGAAAGTCATGGGTAAACACTTCAGCAAGACTGAACTAATTGTCAAATATATGCTAAGATATATTAAGAGAAATTTAAATATATTTGATATATAAATGGGACACATGACAGACATAGCAGTATAAGAAGCTAACAAGGAAATTTTATCACTAAATTATACTAAACTAAAAACATATGAAATAAACTATTTTAAAATTGTCAAAACAAAACAAAGCATAAACAGTTCTAGCTTGAAGAAACAGCACCAATATCTTAAGACTCCCCCATATCAGAAACAAAAGCAAATAAATTACACAAAGCATTAATAGACAGGACATCCCAAGATTACACAGATTATTTCCCCAGTGCATTTTATGGGATTCATACACTTTAACACCTGAATCTAGTAAGAGCAACAAAATAAGAGAAAATCACAGTTTCTCATTCACAAATACTGATATAAAAATTTAAACAAAATGATAGCAAATGGCTGGTGAAAAAATATCAATAAATATAATTTATATCACTAGAGATTAAGTAAGAAACAGCATGTGATTATCTCAGATGAGGAATTATATTAAATATAATTTAGTATTCATTGATTACTTTACTTGTAACAAACTATAATAAGTCAAGAATATAAGGAAACCTCTTTAAACTGATCTAGTGGCTTCAATAGCTTCACAGCAGAGAACATGCTAATTAGTTTAAATCTGTTTAAATTAAATTTAAAATAAGAACACTTTAAGTGTGTTTTTTAAACTAGTAAAAAATCTATGTCCAACTAAGCTGTTGGACAACACATGAAAAATTAGAAACCATAACTGTTATCTAAGAGTAAACAAAACCATCATTATTCTTGGGAGATCTGAAGCAGCTGCTTCTAGTTCTGCTGTCTTGGCTTCTGGTCCTCTGTGACGTGAGCAGCCTCCTCCCACTTCCAAAGCCTTGCACTGAGTTTTTCCAACCTCTAGTCCCAGTAATGATAGACTAAAACTTTCTGAATCTGTGAGCTAAAATTAAACCTCTTATTCTCTAAGTTGCTTTGGTCAGGCATCCTATCATGGCAACACTGAAGAGACACCTGTGCTAAGGGACTTGAGGAAGTGAATAAGGGTACCAAAGCTTTGGATAGATAGATAGATAGATAGATAGATAGATAGATAGATAGATAGATACATACATACATACATACATACATACATACAATACAATACGTACATGCATACATACATACATACATGAATATACACACTTACATGATAAATACACAGATACATAGATAAATAAATGATGTTAGATATAGATAGATACATATATACATACATGTATAGATACATAGATAGATACATCCATACATACATATGAGAATGATGAATAGATGGATAGATACATAGACAAATAGATGGTAGATAATACATGGATATCAACAATTTCGTATTAAAGAACCACAGTCAGATACAAGGAAAATTTAAAGTAAAACTATGCAGGACATGGGAGAAAATTACTAAGCTCAAATTAAAGAAGATATAATTAAGTGGAGAAATGGACTTTTCACAACCAGAAGAAGAATAAAAACAGTAATACCTTGAGTGATGCAATTCGTATCAAAATTCAATGGGCTTCCTGATGGAATTCGACAAATAAACTCTAAAGTTTACACAAAAAGGCAAAGGACACCCTATAGAAGAATTAATATAAGGGATTTTTTGTATTAGATTTTAAGATGTATTATGCAATTTGAGCAATTATGACACTGTTGTTTTGTTGAAGGCACAAATCTATGAAAGAAAACATCCACTGGAACAGATTAAAGCAGCCAGAAACAGACCCATACATATTTGGAAACAATGTATAAATAAATAGGAAAAGAATAAGACTTTTTTTTAAGCGTTCCTTGGAGAGCTAGTAGAGCTAGAGAAGAAAAGTGAATTGCAATATTGTCTCAAATCATAAGGAAAAATCAATTCAAAATATATGTAATATTTCATGTAAAATATTATATAAATTTTGCAAAAAAATTGTCAAAAAATAGCTCTAAAGCCTTAGAATAGGAAATAATTTCTGAAATAAGACTTCAAGAATATATCACAAAGGAAAATATAAATTTTATTTCATTAAAATTAAGACTTTTTTATTTATTAAAGATTTGTCTCTTCCCCGCCACTGCCTCCCATTTCCCTCCCCCTCCCCCAATCAAGTCCCCCTCCCTCGTTAGCCCAAAGAGCAATCAGGGTTCCCTGCCCTGTGGGAATACCAAGGACCACCCACCTCCATCCAGGTCCATTTATTCATTTTGAGAGCCCAGAGAGAAAGGAAAAATAGCTATAAATTAGGATTGTCTCAGAGGACTCATATTTAGCAAATATTCAGCACTACCACAAATCAATAAAAGAAAAAAATGGGAAAATCTAATAAAAAAGCAGGCAGCAGGTGTGAAAAGTCAGTTGCCAGACATATGTGGAAATAAAAATGAGCCCATGTTTAAAAAAAAAAAAAAACTTCCCTGTTTGAAAAGGATTTTCTAAGCTAATTAAAGCTACAATGAGGTACATCATTAGGTTATTTATTTAAGATCTCTCTGTCTTTTTTTTTAAATATGGGTCCTTCATAGTTCTAAACAACCCTCTTAGAACTAGTTTTTGTTCTTTAGCCATATCCCACAGCTGTTTGTGACACCCAGACCAACTGAAATACAAGGAGAACCCAGAAACAAACACATCCATCCACAGCCAGCAATCTCCCAACACAGGAGCCCAAAATATACTTGGAAGGAAACACAGCCTCTTAACAAGTGGTGCTGGGAGCACTGGATATACACATGTCAGACTCAGAAATTAGTTCTCTACCTCTTGTCTGTATGGAAAACAAACTCAAACTGGATCAAAGGCCTTAGAATTAAGACCCCAAGCCTAGAAGCTGCTAGGAAGGAACAGAGAAACACTCCAATATCTGAGCAGAGACAAGGACTTTCTGAGTAGGATCGCGATGATCTTGAAATGAAAACCAGAATTGATGAGGGGAACCACATTAAAATCAAACCCTTCTGCTTGACAGAGAGAGGCCACCAGAGTGAGGAGAGAGCCAGGAGAAAACCTTCCCCAGCTATTCATCTGCCAGGAGATTGATTGATGTCCACAATATTTAAATAGCTCAAAGCATTAAACAAACAGTAGTAATCCATTAATAAATGGGGAAAATAAACTGAAGACTTTTCAAAAGAAGAAATCCAAAACACCACTAAACACATGAAAAAAAATGTTTAGCATCTTTAGCCATCATGGAAATATAGATCAAAACTACACTGAGATTCCTTCTTACCTGAGTTTGAATATATATCACCAGGGGAAAATGCTAGAGAAGACAAGAGAGAAGAAACCCTTCTCTATCTGGTGGGGATGTAAATCAACACAAGAAAGCTAAACACAGACTCATCACATAATCCAACCATACCTGGGGATGACACACAAAGGAATCTAAGTTGTCATATCTCAGAGATACCTGATCACCCAGGTTTAGAGCATCACTGTTTGCCCCAGTCAAGTTCCAGAACCTGCTTAGGTGCCATCAAGAGGGGAATGGCTATGGAAAATGGAATGTGTGTGTGTACATGCAGACATGCATGTACACAGTATATGTGGAATATTATTCAACCAGTAGGAAGAATGGGATTGGGCTGACAATGTGTCTCAATGGGAAAACACTTGCCCAGCAGATGCAAGGCTGTGAAAAAAAAATAAAAGAAAGATGAAATTGTGTTGTTTTCAGGAAAATAAACCAAAATGGAGCTCATCATGTTAAGCAAAACAAGCCAGGCTCAGGAAACAAACATTGCATGTTTTCTCTTGTGTGAGGAATCTTAAATAAATAAATAAATAGGAAAGAGCTGGGCAGACTGTTAGGGATAAAAAAAGTAACCAGTGGGAGGCAAAAGGGAATAATTGAGGGTGCAAGGGATAGCATGCACATACACAAAGATGCCATAATTAAACTAACTATCCAGTGCAATTTTAAAGTGAAAAACCAACAGTGAGGCACACGACACCGTAAGGCTGTCGGCACTGAAGTTCATTAAAATGAATAATTTTAATCTAGCAATGTATTATGAGTTTTGAAGACATGTAAGAAGGAAATGTGCCGCAATGACGGCCAGACTATGGGAGAATAGAAAGGAACGCACCCTTCTGTATTACCTGCTGTGGGTTTATTTATGTTTTAACATCCATCGCTGGGGCTGCCTTGGCAAAATGTCACAAACTGGATATTTGAACAGGTATGCTGTGTCCATTAGCAGTGGGATGGTCTTAAATCAAGGTCCAGTTCCACCTATGTATCCCAGGCTAGCTTTGAACCCACCATCATCCTGCCCTGGGCTCACCAGGTGCTGGAGTTACAAAGTGGCATCCAGATCCTCGTTTGTTTACTTCTGAAGACTGGGAGGGAGAACCAGAGGCACAGTCCTCTGCTGTCCATCTGGCATTCCCTGACTTAGGAGAATTTACCAAATCCTTGCCTTCATCTCCGTGTTGTGTTTTCCTTGCTCTTGTGTAGCCGTTACCTCTGGCTGCAATAGTCCCTCTCAAGGAAGGAGGTATGCTCATGAGACTCCGCAGAAATGAGACGCAGAGGCTCAGGGGCCCTGCCCAAGTTTATAAAAACAGTTGCTCGGGGAGAGGATGTTCTTCCACGGTGTAGCTGCCTGCGAGTTATGCAGGGGATTCCAGTGGCAAGGCTTTCCTGAGTTGTTACCCAAGGTAGAGTTTGGCTTTTCATTGACAAAGCTGCCTGGTCTCCTGTGTGCTGCAGGTTACCCCAATAAACTCATTGGTCCACCTCTCTGGATTTAGATGGAATCTTTTCTTTGGTCTGACATTGCTGTCTCTATTTGGGGTGAGCAGAAATGGTCTCCCCCGGAAAAGTAATGCAACCCATAATTCATGTCTACATCCAATTTCTCTTCCTTGAAAAGACATCGGTCGTATCAAATCAGGGGCCCACTGTTCTCTGTGTAATCTCATCCCCGCTTACTAATTGCATCTGCAGTAACCCAATTTCCCCACGTTCCCATGCCGAGCTACAAGATTTTAGGGCAGATTTTTGTAACAGGTGGCAGATCGGTGACAAAAGGTCATACAAATCAGCATATGATCAACCCTCCATCTTCTGGGCCCCAAACTCCATGTTCTACATATAAACAAAACGCATCGCACTCAATCCCAGGATCACCCAAAGCCTTGAGCCATTCCGGCATCAACCCTAAATCTAAAATGTCACCTAAATCTCACCTGTGTCAGACGTGGCAATGGCTAGTGTGCCGTTTTCCTGGGGACCATTTCCTTTCCATCCGTGAACCTGTTATCTGTTCCTGAAACACAGCATTGACAAAGCCACGGCCTAGACACCCATCCCACAGCACGTGAGAGCGCTGGAAGGGGTCGCAGCTCCAGAACAAGTCCAAATGGAAAATTCCATCCAACTGTACGGCTCCCGTACAGTTCTTCTAGGTTGTCCCTCTAGGACCGCTGAGATGGGAAAGTCCTGTCCTCTTGATTCTGAGCAAGAGCTTTGTGACAATGACAGAGCCCCTGGCCTCCATGCTGGTGGCTCTCCTCTCAACATTCCTCTTCTTCTGTCTCAGCCAGTCTCTGCTCCTTTCCACTCAAGCCAGAAATGCTTCTCCTGGTACGAAAATTTTCAAAATCTCATTGGCCTCCTGAGAAATTCATGGTGGGATCATGCCATCACGAGAGGGTCTCACGCACCTTTCCTGACTTATCGTTTCTTATTCGTGCACTATGTGTATTGTGCATATACATATCATACACGTGTACTATGTATAGCCGTGTATCCTGTCCTGGGAAAGCTGTTGGTTGAGTCTCCACGCTCCACACTGCTGTGGAATGCTATGCTACGAACAGAACTGGCATCACCATCTTAATCTGAGTGGTTGTGCTCGCCAAAAGGGAACTCTAACACTGGGGCAGATAATCATCCATTCACGGAAGAAAGGGGGTGGGGAGAAAGTCATTCAGTACCAACCTGAGATTCTAGCCACCCTTTCTTGCGCATCCTCTCAACTTGTGACTCTGCCCCTGATCTCAAGAAGCACCAGAGGATACAGAAATCTAGCTGAGAGAGTTGTCGGTGACGCAGCTGTCTGGGGCTGGACCTGGGGCGGAGGTGCACCGAGTCTGCTGTCAACAGGCTCCTCACCCACGCTCCAGTAAATGTGCCTAATAAACACTCCGTCTCACCAAGCCAGACTTGGGAGGAACGGTAACTTTCACCAGCCGTTGGTGTCCTAGCTGGGATAAGCAGGCGTCTGTTCACGTTTCCCCCGAAGTCACACGATAAGTACCAATTCTCATAGTAAGTGGTTGCCCAGCCGCAGCCATGGCCAAGCGTACCGCACAGGGCAGTCTGTAGAGGCTGGCTCTCCAGAGCATCGAGGGCTGTTTTCCCTTTACTTCAGAGTCTCGTTTCAACTCCCCTTTCCCAGCGAGGACTCAGCAGACCAGGCCTTGGGCACTTGGTAGGCACCTTTTCCCAGATCACAGGAAAGGGCAAAATGCCCAGCTTTGCTCCTGTCTGAACCCTCACCAGACACGCCTTCCACATTCATGTTTCTAGGAACACGCTATTCAGTGAACACCCTCTGTGACCATAGTCGCTTGCTTCACGACACCTCTCTTTCCTTCCTAGCGTCACCAGAATCCTCTTTAATGTCAATATCTCTACGCACAGTTTGAGGTCATCCAGATTCCAATTCAACTCACAGCATGGTTAGAAGTGTTAAGCACTATGAATGGCTTAAAACTGCCTTAGTAGGTTAGAGGAACAAGAAGAAGATAAGCGTATGATTGGTCAGGTGATGTCGGCGGGAGTAAACGGATTATAAGGAGAGCGGAAGGAGGAAGGGATGGAAGAGGAGGAGGACAAAGTGGAGAAAGAGATGGAGGAGAAAATGGAAGAGGAGGAGGACAAAGTGGAGAAAGAGATGGAGGAGATGAAGAAAAAGATGGAGAAAGAGATGGGGTAGAAGGAGATGGAGGAGGAGACATAGCAGACATAGAGAAGGAGGAAGAAGTGGAGGAGGAGGACATGGAAGGGGTGGAGGAGGAAGAGGAGGAGGAGGAAGAGGTGAAAGCGGCATCGGCTAAGTAGAAAACAAATCACCAGGCTGCAAATAGAAATATCACGACACTGATAATTACATTATGTGTAAATACTGTCAGCATTCCAATTAAGAGTGGTGTCGGGCTATAATTATAAAGCAAAGATCAACTGTACATTGTATATAAGAAACACGATTTAAATATAATGACACAGGTGGGCTCAGTGGCAGGGAAGGACACCACACAAATACTAACTACACAATACTTGATCTAATTATACTGACATTAAACTAAATACCAGGAATAAAGAGGATTATTGCATCACAATAGTTTTGTTCATCTAAGATACACTGCCATCTTAAATGTGTGGACTCACAATAACAGAATTATGAAATATATAAAGGCTTAGGGAGTCAGAGAGGAAGTACACAAACTCAGAATCAGAGTCCAAGGGTCTTGTGGGCATTTCTGAGCACTCGCTACAATGTCAGTAAGATGGAAAAGTTGGTCTGGGTACAAAAGACCTGATCTATCAAAATACTGGGAATCAATGGCACTTGTAACGCTGCTCCAAAACCAGTAGACACGTGCCATTCACCAAGACAGACCTGGTCTCCATTAATCTAAAGGCATTGAAATTCTAAACAGTGACTCTTCTGAATACAGGGAAATTGAATTAAAAAATCAGTACAAAAAAAAGTAACTAGAAAAATCCCTAGATATTTAGATGCTGAGCCAAACATTTTTCCCTAAGTCACGTCAAAGAAAAAAAATCCCAAGGGACTAAGAAAACATTCAGAATTAAATAAAAACAAAACAAAAGTGTATTGAAACCTGTAGAATACTGCTGATGAGGGACTTGGAGAAAGGTAAAGCTTCTAACTCTACATCTAATACAGAAGTGTTTAAGCTTGGGTATCTGAACTTCTGCCTTAAGAAGATACAAAAAGGAAGCTATTTAAGACCAAAGTAAGTAAAGAAACAATAAAAAAAAACCCAGAAATTAATAAACTAGAAAATGGACCAAAATGAGGAAATTAATAAAACAGAAATCTCATTTTAAACAGAATAAACCCAATTTAATTAAGAAATCTGTAATGAGTGTACTTGATCAAGATTTAGAGAAACACAACCAATGTTAAGAAAGGCCGAGAGCAACACTTCTATTAACCAATGGCACAGAAAAAGCAGCCTCCTGCAATGAGTTTAGCACCTTAGAAAACACGGACAAGTACCTTGACAAACAATATCCTCTATAGTCCATTTGAAAGAAACAAGGAATATGAGAAACCCTATATCTATCAATTAAATCTAATCCTTTATGTATATATGTGTATTTGTATACGTGCTCATAGGTGTGGGTTCACGTGTGTGTGCATAGGTGTGCGTGTGTGTGTGTGTGTGTGTGTGTGTGTGTGTGTGCATGTGGAAACAGAGGTCAAAGAGACATCCATCTGGCTTTTTGAAACAACACTTTTATTCAGAATGATTGGAATCAACCTGGCTAGTAGCCTGCCTCATGGACCCACTGTCCCTACCCCACCCTAATCCCCCGGTACCAAGATTGCTGGTACACACTGCTACTCCTGGATGTTTTGTTTGGGGTCTTGGAACTGAACACAAGTCTTGATGTTTGTGTGGCAAGAGGGAGTCATCTTCCCAACCAGAACTGAATTCTTAATCTAAAGCTTCCTCATGAGGAAGATACATGGTCCAGGTAGCATTGCGGGTAAATCCTATGAAATACCTAAGGAAAAAATAAGCAAAATCCAAGTTTCATACAAAATCTTTCCGGAAACACAACGGGGAGAAAAATAAATGACAAATGATCTGTTTGTACAGAATTTCTAGGACACCCAGGGTAGACAAAGACACTATGAGGAAAGCAATCTACAATGTACTGTCCTTTGTGAACATAAGCACAGGATCGCCAACTAGGTGCTAGCAAGTTGAATTCAGCAACATATAAAAAGATAACACATCCTAACTAATTGGGAAGGCAATATTATTTAACCTTCAAAAATCAATCAATGTAACCTAGCATAGTAAGAGAATAAAGGAAGAAAAGAGCCTATGATCATTTCAATAGAGACAGAAAAGGCATCTGAAACCTATTCATGGCATAATCCCTCAGCCGAACGGGAATAAAAGCGAACTTTCTCAACCCGATAATGGACATCTAAAAAAGAAACACCAAAGCCAGCATTATACTTAATGGTGAAAGACTAAATGCTTTGCCCCCTGAATTCAGAGCAAGACAAAGAAGCCCGTTCAGAGTACTGCTATTCAACAGTGTACTCCATGTCCCAGGCAGCATAAAGCAAGAAGACAAAGATACCAAAGGCAGAAGTTGACACCATCCCCATGCAGAAAACCCTAACCAATGAACAAAGAGGGCCATTGGTACCAATAAGTGGACTTAGGGAGATCAGTATACAACATGGACAACAGTAATACAGACCACATGTATTTAATTGGATGAAGAAAAGCATCCTACTTACAATAGCATTGAAAGACATGAAATACATTGGAGTAAATCCAATGAAATAAGTTCCAGACTAGTTGCAACAAAAACTGAGAAAGTAGAAGGAAAGAGCAAAGAGATGTATCATCTTTAGGAACATGGATGCAATGTTGTCAAGGTGGCTATCATATTTCTCCAGAATGGTTTGTTCTTCCCTATAGAAGCTAAAAAGTGTTTTCTAACATTTAAGTGAAACACCAAAGGCATAATACATAAGCCAGGACGGGTGGCACACAGGTGCCATTTCCACAATCAGCAGGTGATGGCAGGTCAAGGGTTCAAGGTAATCTTTGGTTGCGTAGTGAGTTACAGACCAACCTGATCTATGTAATACATTGTGGCAAACAAACAAGAAGCTAAAAATGAATATGTTATAGAAGAACAAAGACTATTTTGGAAAGAACAAAACGCAGAATTTCTGCTCTCTGACTTAAGGGTTTGAGCCATGGCTAAAGCTGAAAGCCATGATATAGTGTTATATCAGCACAAGGGTGGCCATATGGACTGATGCAACCTCTCTGGGAGTAGACTCATTTAAACTGAGATTTATTTGGCCAGATTATTTTCCATAAAGGTAGTGAACAGGCATGTAGCATTGATCACACCTCATAAATACTACAGCTTCTTAACAAACTATGGTTTTGTTTCAATCCTATATTAGACAAATCTGAGTGTGATATTTTTCCAGCAGCATACATACATGTATCTGTCATATTTTGATAGTCTCAACCTCAACTTTTCTATTCTATGACAAGATACCACGACCAAGATAATTTATAGGGTTTACTGAGGGCTTACAGTTCCAGAAGGATATGGTCCATGACCATCATAGTGTGGAGCATAGCAACAGGTAGGCAAGCAAGGCGCTGGAACAGCTCCTGAGATCTTACATCTTTATCTGCAAGCAGGAAGCAGGGAGTGCTAACTGGGAATGGAGGGATTAGATTTGAAAACCTCAAAGTCCACCCCTAGTGACATACTTCCTCCAATGAGGCCACACCTCCTGATCCTTCCCAAACAGTTCCACCAACCAGGAAACAAATTTTCAAGTGTGTGGGTCTAAGGGGGCCATTCTCATTCAAACTGCCACGTAGCCACATTTCAAATTTCAAGATGGTGGTCTGTGACCAGGGATCTTTGGTATCATTGTTGTAGGTGTCCCAGAGGCGCTCTGAACCATATCGATATGAGATCACCAAGTTAACCACAGAAGAGTGTTCTGACTCCTCCTGGTCATTCCCTCTCCTCGGCCTGCCCTACTCTCTGGACCAGGACCAAAGTTAAGCAAAATAATAAGCATTCAGGGGCACCCACCGAGTACCGAAGAGGAAGGCTTTAGACGGCTCTCATTTCAAATGAAAAGCTAGAAATAACGAACCTGAAGATGGAAGGTGGGTCAGAAGACAAGGTGGGGCTGGAGCTGGGCTTTGGGTACCTAAAGTAGCCAAGCTGTGGGAACCAAAGAGAAGTCTAGGAGAAAAGTGTCACTCCGGAGAAGGGGAAGAAAGTGAAACAGCCTATTGATACAAAGAAAGGGTTACTTAATTCATTTGGGGGCAATTACACACACATACACACACACAAACTCACGCACATGCACACACACACTGTATTTTAATTATAGTCACCATGTGCTGCCTTCTCTTGTCCCCTTCCACCCACTGAGTCCCCTTTGTTCCCCAGCTGCCCCTCCTTCAACCTTCATGTCTTTTGTCTGCATCACACAGAGTTTAGTCAGAGTTTCTTGCATGCCCGTGGTGGGGATTATCTACTG
This sequence comes from Microtus ochrogaster, assembly GCF_000317375.1. NCBI lineage: Eukaryota > Metazoa > Chordata > Mammalia > Rodentia > Cricetidae > Microtus > Microtus ochrogaster. The sequence continues at coordinate 56,677,933 of NC_022016.1, read as the reverse complement.
GCGCATGGGCAGCTTGACAGTGGCTACACCGCTCAGGGAATTGTTTGTCTCCCCTTCCCCAAGAAACTTAACTGCCAGCCTCACGGGCATCTCTCCCATCTACAAGAAGTTGACGGGCTCCATCTACTGCAGGTCATGCACAGGGAGTACATTGGGCATACTGTGTCTGAAGGTAGCCTTCCCAAGCCCTCCTTCCTATATTCTAGCTATTATATGTCTATCCCTTCTTTCATGATGTTCCCTGCACCTTGCTTGAAGGGGTTGTATAGATGAACCGTTTAGGATGACTAAACACACTACAAAAGTCTTTAAGCCAGGTCTAATGAAGAGCAAAGCAGAAATCCTCTTCACATCTAGAAATGCTGGAAGGTGAGACACCTGTATAAGAAAAGCTTAGGCCTAGCCCAGGTCAGTTCTGGCAGCGTAAAGAAAGAAGCTGTCTATACAACAAAAGTGCCAGGCAAAGAAACAAGAGCCGCAGCGAATCTAGCTGAGACCATTGAGGAAAGTGGATACATTAAGCACCAGACTCCTGGTGACCAAGATACAGCCTTCTATTGAAGATGATGACATCTGGGACTCCCATGGCTAGAGATAAGTCATCACTGGCTTCAAGGTCTCAGCAACAGACTAACTCTTGCTAACGACTAGTGATGGCTGGTGACTGTACCTTAAAGTCAGTGCTCATTTACCCTTTAGAATCATCCTAGATTTGCTCAGCTTCTGCTTTGTAGATGGAACAAAAACCCAGGGTGACAGCTCACCTACCATGCAGCACGGTTACTGAACATTTTAAGCCTCTAGTTGAGACCCACTGATCAGAGAAAAAGGGATTCATTTCCAAATACCCCCACTCATCGACAATGCACCTGGTCACCCAGGAGCTCTGATGGAGATGTACAATGAGATTAATGTTGCTTTCATGCCTGCAGGCACAATATCCATTGTGTACCCCATGGATCAAGGCATAATATTGACTTTCAAGTCTTATTACTTGAGAAATACATTTTATATGGCTGCCACCACTATGGGTGGTGATTTCTCTGATGGATTCCAGCAACAGGCACCGAAAACCTTTTGGAAAGGATTTGCCATTCTCGATGCCGTTATCAATGTGGCATCGGGGTGCAAGTCAAAACCCAACACTAACGGGCATTTGAAAGAAAGCCAGTTCCAGTTCCCATGGAGAAGTGGGACGGGTCCAAGAATCCAATGGACGGCGTAACTGCGGGTGAGGTAGAAATAGCAGGAAACCCTGAAAAGGAGCCTGAAGATGTGGCTGAATTGCTACAATCTCCTAATAAAACTTGAACAAATAAGCATCTCCTTTTATTCTTTAAAGAATTTTATTGAGCTCACTCTGCAGATGGGAATGTAAACTTAGTACAACCACTGTGGGAACGGATATGGAAGTTACTCAGAAATTTAAAGCTGGAAATGTCCATATGAACCAGCTGCATCACTCTTGGGCACGCACTTAAGGAACTCTATATTCAACCACAGAGACAGTTATGCCCGCGTTTATTGCTGCCCAATCCAATAGCGAGGAAATAGAAACAGTCCAGATGTCTGTCAACAGAAGAATGGAAAAGGCAAATGTGCCACACACACACACTCAAGACCTTTCACAACATCTGTTTCAGTGATGAGACCTGGCTGTGTCTGTTTCTTTCCTTTGGTTGCATGTCTGAAGTAAAGACTTGGCTAGAACACAGGATTTACAACCGAGGCTAGACCTGGTGGTTATCTATGGTATATTCAGCCAAAGGTCTGGCAGACTCAGGAAGCTCAAAGGAATTTTGTTCAGCTGTTAAGAAAAATGAAATCATGAGATTTGCAGGAGAATGAGTAGACATAGAATATAGAATAGAATAGAAGCAGAATGTAATATAAATATTATATTAAGCGAGGGTCCTAGTCTCTGAAAGACAAAAAAAAATCACCCGCTCTCTTTCCCACATACGTTCTTACTTTTGATGCTTGTATAAATGCAAATTAGGAACGTGAGAGTGGGTGTGGACTGTGAAACCCCGTGGGAGCTGCTATGTCCTGTGGCTGAGCAAGAAGAATGGAGTCTAGAGATGGAAGCTGCACCTGGAGAAGATGCTGTGAGCGTCATGGTGATGATGACAGACTGTTTAGCATCACACACTTGGCTGATAAATCAGGGCCAGACTCTGAGAGGATGGGTCCCAGCTCTCAGAGAAGTTTGCCTGTAAATAAGACGCTAGACAACAGCCTCACACACGACAGACAGGTCTCACCTGAAGGGAAGGATCAATCCACATGGCTAACTGCTCTGCTGTTTGGAAACTGTAGCCACCACCAATGACCTTGATCCATCAACTTGAGGTCCAGACCCCCCCCCCCAGCTGAGTGAGAAAAGAATGTGACTTCGCTGATCGCTCAGGGAATCCTTGGCAATTTTTGGCAATTCTGTGTTTTCAAACAAGGAATGTCCAATAGTCTCTGATACATGATGCTATTGCCCAGTTAACAACCATGGGGTGGCACGAAGATGGCCGTTGTGTACCAGAGAACTGAAATAACAAAACAGAAACAACAACAACAACAAAAGAAACAAAACCACATCACTCAAGAACCAGGGATGTGCTTCAGCAAGAGAGCCCTCACCTTCCATGTCCGGGGCCCTGCATGAAACCCCCACCACTGAAATAAAAAACTCCCGTCACTCTCTTTATTTTAGTAGTCTGAAAAAAATCCCCATCATCCTCTAGATATATCCGCGTTAGTCTTCCATTGAGGTCACAACCACCAGTTTAGTGGCTTACACATTACAACTCTACTAGTTATCAGCCCAAAACTCACCACCTGCCAAGCTAAAGTGACGGTGTTAGCAAGACTGTGTTCCTCCTAAAAACTCCAAGGGCTCAGCGGCTCCCTCACCTTTTCTAACTACCAAAGGTTGACCACAGTCCTTGGAGTGTGGCTTATGTGTCCTTCTGCCTTCGAATTCAACAACAGTGCATAATTGGTCTTCACACTGCTCCACACTGTCTTTCTTGTGTGTGCGTGGGGGTTGCACACATGCATGTGCACGAGCTTTTACTTTTGTGTGTGGATGTGTGAAGGCCAGAGGTTGGCGTTGACTGCTTTCCGTGATCACTCTCTACTTCATCTCTTGAGACAAGGTCTCTCACTGAACCTGGTGCTCACCATTTAGCTAGACTGGCTGGCAGTCAGCCCTGTGGATCCTTCTACCTCTGCCACCTCAGCAGTGGGGTCACAGCCGTGTGTGAGCACACAGTTCTTTTACACCATTCTGGGGATGAGAACTCAGGCTCTCATGTTTGTGTGCCAAGCGCTTTATCAGTTGAGCCCCTCTGTAATTTCTATTCTGCTTTCTTCTTCGTTTATTAAGGGTTAGTTCAACCCAGACCATCCAGGATAGCCTCCCTATATGAAGATTAGGATATTAATACCCATAGATAGATCTCTGTACTGAATTCTCCTTTGTTGGGTTGTCTCTTATACCCCATGTGTAGCGGGACCAATTCTGTGGGAGAAACCATAACCTGGTTATGGTCCAACTCAATGTCCATATGGGAAAATGAACCCTGGCTATTACCTTACCCCAGCCACAGAATGTACTTTGAAACAGATCATATACTGAAATATAAAAGATGAAAGAATAAAACTTCTAAAAATCTTTATCACCCGACAGAAAGGTGAAGATGTCTCAGCACGCAGAGGGAAAAATCTAAAAAAGAAAAACATGGCAAATCAGTCTATGTCCATATGAAATTCTTTGATCTTTAAAACATGCTATTTTTTTAAATGGAGAAGGCAAACCTCAGACTAGGAGAAAATATTCACATTCTTATGTCTGATGAGTAGTTTGTATCTAGAATATTAATACCTCTAACTCAGTAATAGGAAGGCAAAAACATTTATTAAAGAAATAGGCAAAATTGAGCCATGGGGATGGCTCAGTGTATAGGAGTGCCTGCTGAGTAAACATTTAGGACCTGAGTTCAAATCCCCAGAACCGATTTCAAAAGCCAGGCATGATCATGTGTTTCTGTAGTCCCAGTGCTGTGGTAAGGTGGGGAGACAGGAGGATTGTTGGGACCTGTTGGTCATCAGGCTAGCTTCAGGTTCAATGAGAAAGCTGGTTTCAGGGGAACAGGATGGAGGGCAATAATACAGGATACCTAACACCTCCTCTGGCTTCACACATGCATGTGGATAGGCAACTTCATACACCTGTGTACATGCAACACACTCACACACATGGTATGAGAGAGAGAAAGAGGGAGGGAGGGAGAGAGAGGAGAGAAAGGGAGGGAGCAACAAACAGATGATTCTACCAAGATGATACATGAATAAAAAGCAAACACATAAAAGACTTTTTTAACACCAACAGTATCCAGGAAAATGAATATGAAAATAATGGAGTTATCCACACCCAGCCAAATGGCTGCAGTTAACAAGACTGACAACACCAAGTGCTGACAAAAAAAAAAAAAATGGAACAACCGAAACACTCATTGATTCCCAGTATGGAGGAGCATAGACCGTTTGGAAGACAGTTTGGAGATTTCTTATAATGTTAAGCCTTTTTTTTTTTAACCTGAAAATCCAGCAATTCCAACTAGCAGGTGTTTACTGAAGAGATACGAACACATTTGTCCGCACAAAGGCTGGTATTTAAATGGTAACAGTAGCTTCGTGTGTATTCGCCATTAACTCAAAACAAGCCAGGCACCTGCTCTCAAGAAGATAGCAGGGTATTTACATAATGGAATATGATGTAGGAGAGAACATAAAGGGATATCAAGCACATTAATGCAGGTGAATCTCATAAACATACTATTGATTGAAGTGACTACATGTACCAAGCTCATAGACATCTCTGTCACGTGAGTGTTTGTGCTTGCAGGGAAATTATCAAGAGTGAGATAATGGGCAATGTGGTGTGCGGTACCATGGGGCTTTCTGGAAGGATTAGGTAGGAATGAGTTTAGAGTGGGGTGTGTAGGGGGAGTCAGAAATACTGCCTGTTCCCTACTTTCCACATATGGTGACCAAGTTTTTGTCTTTTTTTTTTTTTTTGAAACACCATCCTAACTCCTTTCTTTTTCAATACATTATTTGTATTTAAAGATTTGAAATCGGGTATTGATTATTTGTATTTAAAGATTTGAAATCGGGTATTGAAGACCCCTCCATTTGACCTCTGAGACCCTGAGTCTCCAGAACCTTAGCACAGAGGAAGAAACAGACTTAGCCGCTGCCTGCAAAAGGAAGACCAATGCATTGGGGCCTTTGGCGGCTTAGCAGCTGGCTGGGATACCAGCCGGCTCTCTCCGCCCTCCATGAACACTGTTGACACCATCTGCCTCCTCCCCAGAGAACAGTTCTTAGTGTTAGGACACCAGGCTGCAGAGCAGACCCAACATGAGTTAAGCACGGCCACTCTGGAGGAGTTTCTCACTTCTAGAAGCAGAACTAGATAAGGAGTGGCGGCTGCCGGCACAGGTTCATTGTGTCCTGGGCAGCAAGGGACCCCCCAGGGTCAAACGCACAGCTGGAGAAGGGGTAAGCCTTTGGGTTCCCTTCCTTAACCACAGGAGGATAGGAAAGCACTCGGAGGAGCAAGGAGGGGTCATCAGGTGCCTGGGGTGATGTCTTCCTTACCATCATGCTCCTGGCAGCGTGCCTTTTCCACAACTGCGCTAAAACGCGCCTTCTTTTCTTCCCCAGCGAGCAGACTGTCTGCCATTAGCACATCCACACAGAAGAGACCAGCTCTCTTCAGAAACTGCTCCTTTTTCACTCATTAGCCCCAGCATTTAGGAAGTGCTCACTAATTGCTGGTGCTGTCTTGGCGGGGATGACACAGAGGTATAAAACAGACTAGGGGTTTTTGCATAAGAAGCTTTGAAAGGGAAAAAAAAAATATATTAACATGTAATTACCTCCCATTAACTTGGGTGCTGGTTGGGTTCTATGCGCAGGGGAGAGCTGCTGGGCTCATCGGGAGACAGCATCTGGGCCTAGGAAGAGACAAGAACTTGATGGTCTCAGAAGCTGAAGAAGGAACCCGGGTTCTCTGCTGAAGCAAAGAGATTTTGTGGCTTGAACTTGCATCTGTGTGGGGAGCCGGTGGTTAACAATAGGGGGTACACAGAGCCAGGCTTGGTGGTGCACACCTATAATCCCAAGACTTGAGAGGCAGAGGCAAAAAGATCAGTGCAAGTTCGAGCTCAGTGTGCTCTCTCTAGCCTATCAAGGGCCATAGAGTAAGACCCTGCCTCAAAACAAACAGCAATAGAAGATTCCTGGACCAGCATGCTTAATCTGATTCCCTGAAGACATGAAACCATTCAAAAGGAATCCTTAAATTCTTATCCAATTATTATTCTTATGTGCAATAGTATTAAATTATAAACATGGCATGATGCATCCTATTTTTAAATGTAAATAAATATTGCTATGATGTCTCAAAATTGAGTTACATTTAAAAAGCTGTGCTATTTAGCGGCATGATGTGTTTTCTCAACCTACAGTCACTAAGCATAGCTGCCATCGTGGATTCAGGTTATAGGAGGTGTCTAGACACACTGATATGTTAAATGAAGGGCTGGGTGATGGGTCTCCCATTGACCGAGGCAGTGAGGGGAACAAGGCGGGTTTACCGTCGTGTTTCTCCTTGGAGTGATGGGTTATAGAAGGAAAGACTCACTAGAGAAAGAGTGACCAGCTGGAGACTCTGTGAGTGAGGGGGAACAAATGACACACTGAGGTGACAGGCAGTGGTGCCGATGTGTGGAGAGAAGCCTATCCAAGAAGCAGGGAAAACGGGGAGTGGGGAGGCTGAGGCAACTGCTCAGTCAGTAAAGTCCAAGCGCAAGGACCTGGAACTGCCCCTGGGACCATGTTAAAAATAAAAATAAAAATAAACCAGAAAAATATACCAGACGGCATGCGTCTGTAATCCCAGTAATGGGGAGGCAGAGCCACACAGACCCCAGGGGCTAGCTAGTCAAGCCTAATCTCTGAGCTGTTCTCCACATACACAGAGAGAGAGAGAG
>NC_022016.1:56657218-56670774 GCF_000317375.1 Microtus ochrogaster | reverse complement strand
AGAGAATTGATGGAGCTCTGTGGGCAAGCAGAGGTAGAGATAAAGGAGAAGCAGGTCCAGGATGCAGTTGGGTCTCTTGGTCTCACAGTGACTGAGACCATTCACCAAGGCCACCTGCATCACCTCCTATCGCCCTCACTGGTAGCCACCTGGGTGTGGGTTCTGTGATCAGCCTCATTCCAGATATTAAACTTACAATCTCTTGAAAAGGAGATTTGGGAGCCTCAAACACATGTTTGAGGAAAGAGACGACAAAGTCAAAAGGCCTAAGCACCGGTGATCCCTGCAGAGGCCCGAGGCGAGTGCACGAAGTCTCAACATCCAGGTCACTCTGAGTTTTGTTTCTGAGTTTCTGTGAATTTATTTAATGCGTGATGTGATCATCCCTGTTTTACACATGGGAAAGGAAGTCCCACAGAGATGAAACAACATATCCAAGAGAGTGTGCAGGGTTAGTGGGGAAACCAGAACTTAAACCCGTAAGTCTGCCACCAAAGGTCCCTCTCTCTTAGCCATGTGTCGATACCCCAGCATCACCTGTCCGACTGCAGAGCCTGCCCAAACTGAGCCGCGCTGGCTTGACACTAGAGAGAGCTCACGTGGAAAGAAAAAAAGGTAAGCGTCAGTGCAGGCCAGAGCAAAGAGAGGCCAGGGGAAGCGGGTTATCTCAGCAAGGCATGGGCTGTGGTAGCTCCCACCAGCTCAGGTAAGAGACGAATGTCCACGGGGGCTGCCGCAAAGGAACTGCACTGCAAGGGGCTTTGAGGCCGGCAGGAAGCTCGCCGGGATTCAAGGAGAGGCGGGGGCGCTTTACAAGAAAAGTCAGTTTTCTGGGCCTTGTGAAATTGATTTTATTTTTGTGTCTTAAGTTTGTGCCAGGATGTTATTTCTCAGTTGAATTCCTTTGACTCCTTCTATCTTGAAATTACACTCCCATCTTCTTCGCATAGCTGCGCGTTCGTTCCCACATGCAGACAGGGCAGAGAGCGGACAAGCCTTGTTTCCTGTAGGCTAAAACATGCTGTCTGCTCTTGGCCGTGACCCAGAAAAGCACGCGCCTCTGACTCCAGCAGCTCAGGCTAAGACAGGACTTTTCCCTAACCAGTCAAGGCTAGCGCGCCTCTTTTTATTTCATTTTTTTTTCCTCACTTCCCCTTGCTTCATTAACTCTTCACTCCAAAATCCAAACTTGTTTTTTTTTTTTCCTTTTTAACTGCAGAAACTCAGCTCTACTGAAAACCCAAGAGTTTGAGGATCATGCTCCTTCATCCCCTGCCCTGTTCTCGGCGCCAGGTGCCCTCTGAATGTAACTGCTCTCGGTCAAGGTTCTTCCTACTTAAGACTGCTTCCTTTAGGGGTTCAACCCTTTAGGGCAGACTCCAGAGCAAGAAGAAAGGCAGAGGATGAGATGCATGTTTACTGAGGCCTAATTGTGCACCCCTGAAAATACTGGACATCTCCAATTTAATGCATTTCCTAGACACCAAACTCCAGGCTGCACACGGTATAAGCCAGAGTGGCCTGAGTTGTAGTGTACATTTGGTTTTAGGAGACAAAGCCTCACTATGTAGCCCAGGCTGACCTCAAACTCAAGATCCTCCTACCTCTGTCTCCACAGTGAGTTCTGGGATTAAAAGTGTGTGTCGCCATAAACTCAAGGAGCTTTGTGTCTGATTGGGGAGAATGGGATTAAGGAACAGAGAGGGGGCGAGGGGGGAGAGAGAGGAGGAGGGGAGGAGAGAGGAAGAGACAGGAAGAGAGGGAGGGAGGGAGAGAAAGAGGGAGAAAAAGAGGGAGGACGAGAGAGAGGGAGAGAGAGAACTGATCTAGGCATGTCATATTGAAAGGAAAACCGTTCCAGGGTTCCCCTGCGGTTCTGAAGTGAAGTTCACAGAGACATGACAGTCCCTGACCACATCCACATCTGTGGCCTCAGGTGTCAGTCATCTGATCCTTGTCTCTTAATCCTGGTATTTAGCCTTTAGACCTGGACTCAAAAGCCACAGCATCGGACAGGTAGTTGAATGGTTTTCTGCATGGCCTTGGTGGCTAAATTGGGTTCAGATTCTTACTCTGAATCTGATTGGCCCCATCTGGGGCTTGTACATCAGCCAATCACTACTCAGATGCTTGATTTAGCCAGACTCCCCACCCCGTGATGCTCTCTAGAGGTCAGGAAGGAAATCGAAGTCTTTTGGAGTTGATGCCAGAAAGGGTGATTCATTTGATCAGAGCAAATCACAGGCCTAGGGGAGATGGACAGCTATAGAATCTGCCTGCAAGTCCCAGCACTGGAGAGGTGGAGACAGGGGGATTCCAGAGACTTCCCAGTCAGTCTAGCCAAAGCAGTGAGGACTAGGTTCTGTAAGAGACCCGTTTTCAAAATTAGTAACTGAAACAACCACCCAATGTCAACCTCTGGCATACAAACACATATACACATGCACCCCAAAAGACACAGAAAAACACAATAAATAGGTGGAGAAACAAATAGATAGCATTAAGTTAAGCCATTCAAGCAATGCTGGCCCAAGAAGGACTGGGCACACAGTAACAATGACTGCTTGCTTCTTGCTGATGCGGTGTTTTCTAGACTTTGATTACAAATTCCCCCTCGTCATCTTCGTTTTGCCTGTGTACCAAGTGCATTCTTAATTAATTAGCATGTTCTGAAGCTTCCTTTATGTACTTAGAACTTCATTTTTAAATACATTCTACTTCTAACACAGCTACAAATAAAAGCCAACATTATTTGCCCTAAGTGGGAGGGAATCTTAATTTCTTTTTTAACAATAAAAACAAACCCATGTTATTAAATTCATTTCAGAGACAGTGGCCTTCTAAAAACAACTCCAAGACTGTGGCCTTGTTCTCTTTGTTAAAAAGAGAGATTATCAAGTGTTCGAGAGGTGTAAAGACATACTAACACCACACCGAGCCTCTCTCCCTGATGTAATCACAAGGCTTCGAGAAGAATTGAGAAGGAAATTACTTTCTCACTGTGTGATTTGGTGTGATGTGGTGGCAAATCCACATGGCTCGGGAAGTCACATGCACGCCACTCAAGAGGTGCCGGGTGCTGCTCCCGGCTCAACACTCTCCCGGACACCATGTTCGGGCTGGGTCAGAAAAACATGGGGAGACTGAGGACCCACTGTTTATTGGAGGGGACAAGGCACGCAGTTTGTTTCATCACTAGGATGTCCCCTCTTTGTCTCCTTCGCCTTCAAAGGGAAGTAGATGACAACAGCTGTGTCCCTCCCACATCCCCTCCTCCCCTCTCTATGGGACAATCCTTCCCCTTCGGAGATGCTTTGCTTCTTAGCTGGCACCTACAGCCTTCCCAAAGGGACCCTTCCTTCTGCCCAACTAAAAACCTGAGCTCCACCCACAACGCCGCTATTTCCTTCATCTTCTTCACCAGAACTATTCCCCTGGTCCATTCAGTCTTTCCGCCTCCCAAATGTGCTCTCTCTCTCTCTCTCTCTCTCTCCTCAAGAAGCTGGGCGGTGCAGGGCAGAGGAGGAAGCAAGGACTGGGAAATCCTGCACAGCCCAGCTTCTTGAGGGAGAATCCCACTGCTAGGAGGATAAAGAAATGCTAGATTCCACCAGGTTTTAAAGTCAAATATTGCTGGGTGGTGGTGGCTCGTACCTTTAATCCCAGCATTCAGGAGGCAGAAGCAGGCAGATCTCTGTGAGTTAGAGGCCAGCTTGGTCTATAGAGCAAGTTCCAGGACAGTCAGGGCTGATTCAGAGAGAAACCCTATTTTGAAACACCCCCCGCCAAAAGTCGAGTATCTTCTTCCCATGACATCAATTAGGCCAAGAGAGCCAAGACTCTGATGTGTGGACAGAAAAGCTCTCGTGAGATTAGTATGAACACAGTCCATGTACATAGTCAGAGCACAAACCCCAGAACTTTCAAGTGAGCTGCCTCTTGGGCAGGGGATTGCTTAGACATCAACTGCAGATTAAGTCTGACCATCAACATCAGGGTACAGCTAGGTAAGCCAGTGGCATGCTCACAAACTTGCAGAAGTCGATTGCTAAGATTTCTGCAATTTTCTCAAATGACTACCAGGCAGTTTATTATTGTTTTAAGCTCAATTCTCTAAATCTGCAAATAACTAAATTGTATTTAAAACACAGGTAGTTGGGGCTCACAATCATTTATAACTCTAGCCCCTGGAGATGTAACACCCTCTTCTGGTCTCTATAACAACTATACACATTTAACACACACACGCACACACAAATATTAACAATAACAAATGCTTTTTAAACATGCAGATAGTATCAGATCTCAACATATCATAATTATCTTATTGCTGTCTGTGCTCTTGAGATTATTTTTATTGACTGCCCATGCGTGGTGGAAATACTACCCTGTGGCACCCCCCATCTCTTCCCCACAGTGTTCAGTGACATCATGCTGGTGGTTTGAAATCAGTCATGGTGGGACTGTTTATACCACGGAAATCAGGAAAAGCTACAAATCAGGGCTTCGGTTATTGTTTTGTTGATTGCCTGAACTTGAAAAATGAATGGGTAAAAATGTTAATGGTGCAGATTAAATGGAAAAGCCTGCCGTGTGTGTAAGCATTCCATAGAGTGGCACACAAGGAAAGAACCTTCCTCCATTGTCTGGAGTGTTATCTGGCTTGGCAAAGCAGCTGCTCACAGCACTGATGAATGGAGGGAGTCCTGGCAAGGATTCATGGCCTCACGTGTGTCCTGCTCCTTAATGCAGAGAGAATATGAGCCACCAGTCAGGCCAGTTCTCTACCTATTCCCTAGCTGCTTTCATAGGCTGGCTGTGGCTACAAGTGTTCCGCAAAAATCAATGAAGGTATTCTGAGAGGCCCTGATAGCTACAGGGACTCTACACAGTCAACTATAGTGTGTAATTTTAGATTTGTTAGCTGTATAAAATAAGTCCGTTTAATTAGTGACATTTTAACAAACTTACAGACCCATGTTACAGTGTAGTGGGAGCTGCAGGCAGTGTTCCTGCCGCCCAGCTCCTGGCCGCCTGACTAGCTTATGCCCTGAAATAACAACACACAAATTGTATTCATTTAAACAATGCTTGGCCCAATTATATTTAGCCTCTTCTTGGCTAACTCTCACACCTCGACTAACCCATTTCTAATAATCTGTGTAGTGCCAAGAGGCAGTAGCTTACCAGGAAGATTCTAGCCTATGTCCATTTTGGGCTGGAGCTTCATCGTGTCTGACCTGGAGAGGAGCGGCATGGCGTCTGCCTAACTTCCCTTCTTCCCAGCATTCTATTCTGTCTACTCCACCCACCTACGTTCTGACCTATCAGGCCAAGCAGTTTCTTTATTAATTAACCAATGAAAGCAACAGATAGAATATGACCCTCCCACATCATTTTGATAGACAAATGACCTTCCCACATCATTTCCCCTTTTTCTGTTTAAACAAAAAGGAAATACTTTAACTTTAACATAGTAAAATTACATATAACAAAACAGTTATCAAGTAAGAATTACAATATTTATATCTATTTTATCTTTTATCATAACTAAGGAAAACTAAAACTATGATAACCCAAAATGTCTGAAGACTTTGCCCCAGAGGGACAAATGGCTCCTGTTAAAAAAAAAAAAAAATCACATGTCCAGATGACACTTCAATTCTACTCAACCAAAAAGGTCACTTGTGTGGGAGGGACCGTTCTGAACACTTAGGTAGAAGTTGGTATCAGCAACTAGTGTATTGCTGTGACACGCCTGACCATGCTTTTGTTGGAAGGAACTTGGACTTTGGGAGTGTGGGTTAAGAAAGCAGTGGAATGCTTTAAGTGCTGCTTCATGGGTCAGATCAGTAGAAGCGTGGAAGACAGTAGTGTTGGGTGATTTGAACCGTGAGAGACTGGTTCAAGAGGTTTCAGAGAGGAATTTTAATATGTTGCCTAGAAATCATTCTTGTAATTATTTTGGTAAAGAATGTGACTGTTTTTTGTCCTCGTATGAAAAGTTTACCGGAGGCTAAAGTAGAGAAATTTGGATTAATTCCCTTGGCAGAGGAAATCTTAAAAGATAGTCTATTATTGACTCTGTTAATGTGGTTACAAGTGTTAACTCTAATGAAGATAATGGAAAGGAGCAACCTGAGCAAATAAAAATAATTGAGGAGAAAAGGAGCACCAGAAAGTGGAATGGAGCTAAGTTCTGTATTCAAGGAGATAAACTGATTAACAAAGGGAATAAAGGGAGCGGTGACCTCAGGGCAAGATCCCACTCAACCAAGTTTCCAATTGTGAAAAAAGAATTAAAGAAAAGCTTAGAGCCATTGTGGTAGTATATATGCCTTTGATCCCAGCACTGGGAAGGCAGAGGCTGGTAGATCTCTGAGTTTGAGGCCAGTGTGTAGTCTACAGAGCAAGTTCCAGGACAGTCAAGCTTAGGCAGTGAAGAAAATCATCGAAAACACAAAACTGGTGAAGATCTAATTGAAAGATCTCTGAGTTCGAGGCCTGCCTAGTCTACAGAGAAAGTTTTAGGGCATTCAAGCTTAGGCAGTGAAGGAAACCATTAAAAACAGAAAGCTGGTGTAGATGTAACTGAACGAGGGGACCATGCTGCAGCCCAAATAAGCAGAACTTGGCAGCTTTGGCCACGAGCTTCTGGCTTCAAGGACAGAGGAGGGGCATTATGAAATCTCCCCGCTGAGGCCAGGCATGTGTCAGGGCCATTCCTGAACGCAGGCCTAGAGAGGCCATTGTGTGAAGCTGTGAAGGTAAAACCTGGGTGGCCTTGGAGATGCCAGAGCCACGGAACACCTGCCAAGAAGTAGCTACTAACAGGGAGCGGAAACAATCCAAGAGGAAGAAGTATGTTTTAGTCAACAAACATGAAAGGAGTTGGAGATCTGAAGAGTGTTTTGACATCCGACATGAAGATACAAAGTTTAGAGTTTGCCCAGCTGGGTTTTGGTCTTGCTTTGGCCCACTATTTCCTCACTAAGCTCCCTTCCCTACCTTTTGGAATAGTAATGTATCCTGTGTCATTGTATGTTGGAAGAATGTGAGCTTTGTTTTTATTTTTATTTTACAGGGGATTTTTAGCTACAAATTGCAGAAATCTCAGAAGAGATTTTGAACTTTAGATTTGTAAATAAGTTTGGGACTATTATAGACTATGGGGACGTCTGAAATTGACTGGATGAATTTTTGCATTGGCGACAAGCCTTTGGGGGCCAAGGAGTGGAATGCAGTGGTTTGAAAGAAAATGGCCCCCAAAGGGAGTGGCACTATTAGGAGGTGTGGCCTTGTTAGAGGAGGTGTGATCTTGTTAGAAGAAGTATATCACTGTGGAAGTGGGTTTTGAAGTCTCATAGATGCTCAAGTTATACCCAGTATTTCAGGTCACTTCCTGTTGCCTTTGGATCAAGATGTAAGGACTCCCAGCTCCAGTACCACATCTGCCTGGATGCTGCCTTGCTTCCTGCCAAGAGGATAATGGACTAACCCTCTGAGTTGTAAGTGCACCACCACAGTTAAATGTTTTCCTTTATAAGAGTTGTCATGGTCATGGTGTCTCTTCACGGTGAAAGAACCATAACTAAGACACTTTCTTCAAGAAAAGCCTTGCATTTAGACATTGTCTTTTCTGCTCCATACAGCCCGGAGGACAACTTATCCAAATGGTGTTAAGTACTTACCCACAGAGATGCTGGACCTTTACTCTTCATTATGGAGAGACTTATAGGGCTGTTCTCACAGCCTATAAAACAAAGGGCACCAGCAAGAAGTCACGAGGCACCCATCAGAAGAGCTGAATCGTTTTGTGGTGGGGGAAGGACGGCACCCCCAAGCCGTGAGCCCAAATAAACCCTTCCTTCTTGAGTTGCTTTTGTTCAGAAGTATCATCACTGCGATGAGAAAAGGAATTGATACATGACAGTGTCTGGAAATGGCTCCTGGAGAAAGCCAACTACTAAATCCAGAGGGAATGACTATAGAATTAAAGGGGCCACCATTGATCAGCCTCGTGTTAGGAGCTGGTTCAGGTGAGGGTCTTCTTGCTGAGGGTGATCGCTGAAACTCGTAAGGGAAAACTTGATGCATAACTGGATAATCATGTGGGCTCAGAGTGTCTCCCCACGAAATAATCATTCACCGTGATTATATCATTATGCTGGCGAAGGATGGAAAACTCCGTGATCCGAGTTAATCGCACCAATGATGGGACAAAGCCACCAGGTACCTCCTGAGGCAATGCGCTAGGAGTGACAAGTCACAGCTTGCGGTTTTCCTGTCACATCAAATGTGCCCAAATGGAGAGGTCACTCTGCAAAATTACTGCTCTGTGTTTCAAAGGATTTCATGGTTAAGGTAGTCCACTGGCATAACTTAAATTTTTAATAAGTCTATGGAGGAAATAATAGTATTGATGTCACTATCCCGACTCGGGATGTCAGATCATTTTATTAGGCTCTGTTAATTGTACAAATAATAGGTTTTGTGTGTACATGTGATTGACACCTACAGTGTTTAAAGAACTCAAAATATTAAGCATTCAAGGAACAAATAACCTAATCAGTAAATGGGCAAATGAGCTGAACAGTTTTCACATGAAGAAACACAAACGGCCAATACATATAGGGGAAAAAAACGTTCAACATCTTTAGCCATCAGAGAAATGCCAATCAACAGCACATTGGGATTCTCTTTCACCCCAGTCAGAAGGGCTATAATCAAAGAAACAAAACAGCAACAAATGTTGGCAAAGGTGGGGGTGGGAAAAGTACTCGCACACTAATGCTGGGGATGCGAACTAAGGCAGCTGCTCCAGAAGTCAGTGTGAAGAATCTTTACAACACTACAAACACAGTGACTACATGATCCAGCTATGGTGGTTTGAATGAGATGGCCCCCAGAAATGGCAGGCACTTGAACACTTGGTCCTCACTTGGTGGCTGAAAAGAATTGGGAGGGATGATGATCTTGCAAGAGGAAGTACATCCCTGAGGCCAGGCTTTGAAGTTTCTAGAGATTCACACCATTTCAAGTTAGCTCTCTCTGCTTCCTGTTTGGGGATCAAAATGTGAGCTCTCAGCTTCCTGCTCCAGCTGCCATGCCTGTCTGCTACCATGCTTCCCACTGTGTTGCAAATAGACTCCCAAACCCCTGGAAATGTAAGCCCCAAATAAACCCTTCCATTAAGTTGCCTTAGTCATGGGATCTTAAAAATCATAGCAAAAGGAAAGTAACTAATATGCCAGCCACCCCATTCTTACGTATCTACTAGATGGGATCAAAGTCAGCAGACAGCACAGAAGCCTGCATGCCCGTGCTGACTGCAACACTCTTCACAACAGCCATTAAGGAATCAGCTCATCAGTGGGCGAATGGATGAAGAAAATGTGCTACCTATACAGAGATTTATTCATTGAGGAAAATGAAAGCGTGTCATTTCCAGGAAAAGGGATGGCACTAGGGATCATCGTGTTAAATGAAAGAAGCCAGACTCAATAAGACAGGTATCGTGCTCCTCGTATTAGAAACCCACAGTTTCCTGATTTTTATAATTGGTCTGTCACTCTGCAAAAATAAAACAGCCCTTGCTCATAAGAGATACATACTAATGTATGAAGCAAAGGGAGAGCCTAGCCGGAACTTGCTCTCAGATGGCTCAGAGGATGGTTAGTATTAAAGGAAGAATGGCAATGGGAACCCGGCAAGATGAAACATCAGAGAAACTGAGTAAAAGCTGTACGGGACTCTTTCTTGCAGAGAGTAAGTGTAGCGTTGCTCCATCCCTGATGCTTTCCTCTGCTCTTCTCTTCTGCAGTCTTTGCCATCACGGGGCACAGTATGTATCTAACTTCCCTGGCAGGTAGCCGCTGTTACTATTTATTGCCCTTACAACTCCTCCTCCCAGAAATCCCTCCTCCCCTGGGTATCTCCAGGCTGCTCCGTCCCTCCTGGCTTTCTGATATCTGCAGCAATGCTCATGTCCTCCTTGTCTAGACTGCAAACTCCACGAGAGCAGCAACTTTGTTTACTGCTGGCTCCTCTGCCTCTTCCACGGCTCCTGGCAAATACTTCGCACTCATTAAACACCTCCATTACCAAGGAGAGACTTGGGGAAAGCTGTGGGTGGTAGAGCCAGGCATTGAATAAAGGCAAAATGATTCTCGCATCACAAACAACTGTATTGGCTCTGTTCTTCCAAGAAGCTCCCCAAATCACCTCTGCTCACATTAACATAGCTGATATAGACATTTCTTGGCATGGCTCCCAATATCCTTCAATTCCTGGTATGGGTGTCTTCGGAAGAGCTTCCTTCCCTCTCTGTGTGGACTGGTGGTGTGGGAGAATTGTCTGTATTCTGTCAATCATGTTTTAAATAAACGCTGATTGGCCAGGCAGGAAGTATAGGCGGGTCAACCAGACAGGAAGTAGAGGCGGGGCGATGAGAACAGGAGGAAGCCGATTCCTCCCAGTCCTGCCCAGACCACGGAAGAAGAAGCAAAATGTGACCTGCCCTGTTGAGCCATGTGGCTAACATAGATAAGAATAATGGGTTAATATAAGCTACAAGAGCTAATAAAAAGCCTGAGCTAATGGGCCAATCAGTTTATAATCTTATGGAGACCTCTGTGTGATTTTCCTTAGGACTTGCCAGCTGTGGGTGGGAACTGGGCAGGACAGAAACCCCAACAAGCAGGACCTCATGCTACAGACTGGATCTTTTAATTTACCTTCAACAAATGGAATATGGCAAGAACGACGAACTACCTCTTCCACAGCTGGCCTAGGTATAAAGACTGTGACTTCCGTCTTGCTGGTAGACTCTTTCTGGCACTTTCCCTGCCTTCTCCATTGCCTGTGACATCCTCACTGCAGAGGTCCACAGAGCAAAGAATGGAGGGAGGCCTCTAGCCAATGGTGCACAAGGAAACAAACATAGTCACTTTGGGGACAAGTCGTCCCCAGCCAAGCTCTCCCACCAGACTGCAGCCCCAGCAGACCCCGGAATTACAATCCATGAGTGACAGAAGGGAGACAAGAAATGCTGTCATTTTAGGACACTGGGTCTTGGAGTGCATCTACAAAACACCCCACACTCTGAAGTACAAATATCAGGTGAGGGTAAAAGGTTTAAAAAAAAAAAGGTATTCTAAGCAAATGGACCCAAGAAGCAATCAGGCAGTGCTATTTTAATATCTGACAAAATAGACTTCAAAGCAAAACTAATCAGAAGAGATAGGGAAGAACACTACATGCTCATCAAAGAAAAAATCCACCAAGAGGACATTGCAATTCTAAACATCTATGCACCAAATGCAAGGGCAACCAAGTTCATAAAAGAAACACTCCTACAGCTAGAATCACATCTTGGAGCAATTTACTGGAGAATGGGGGCTAGCTAATACTCCATCCCCCTGCATCTGCACTCTCCATAATAACCAAGCACTCCAGGTAGATGACTGTTTTTGCCATTCTTCCTGTCACCCACACCACAAACGCTCGGGGCACAATCTGATTTGCTCACTGCTTTCTCATAGCACAGTACCTGTGTGAGCCTCAGAATTCACGGAACACTTGCACACTGTTGGTGGCAGCTGCTGTGGGAATGAGTGAAGCTATGCCCCTGAGCACCGGAAAGTGAACTAACCTGTGATTCAGTTATATCACTCCTGGGTTCACACCTTAAAGCACCAAGGACAACAGACTACAGGCAGGCTTTATACTCAGGTTTATTGTGGCGTTGTTAACAATAGACGAGGGGGTGGAAACACAAGCCAGTGGATAAAGAAAAAGGGGAATATATGCACAGTTACTACTCACCCACTAAGGAGAAAGAAACCACATTGTAGGAAAAGGGGAATCCTGAAAACCATGTTAAGTGAAATAAGCTAGGCTCTAAAAGGCGAGCATCATACGTGGAAATAGAAAAGAGGTCATTACTGAAGAAAGAAGGGGCAAATATAATCAACTACATTCAATACATGAAAGAAAGGTCTGTTTTGTACAATTAAATATATACTAGTTAAAAAGAAACTAATAAAAACGTAGCAGTTTGTATTAAGAGAGCATTAATATGAAATTCAAAACTTTCTTTAACTATGACGCCAACTGTCAGACTCATGATTACCTCTGAGGGGTGAGTAAGTGACAGGGATACAGAAGGAGGGTTCTGGGGTCTGACATGGTTTCTGTGCTGGTAGTGATGGTATGAGTTCTTGTTCATAATAATTATAAGTGGTTTATAAAGGTTATAGTGCTTTATAATGGCTTCACTAGTCTGAAGCTTGTAGTTTGCGGGGTTTTTTCCTATTTTCTTATCATTCTTGATTATTAGGTAAAAAAAGCACTAGTGAGAAGCCCCTCATTAGAAGTAAATTTTTGGATCCAAGGATAGAGCACAGACCTTTGATCACAGAACTAGGAAGACCATGAGTTCACCGTCAACATGGGCTGCACAGCACGATGCTGTCTTAAAATAGCTATCTACAGAAGAGTTGAGTTTATGCGTTAACCTAGGCATTTAGACAGTTATTTGGACCTAATAAAATTCTTAATGTTGTGGCTCTCTGGGAGAAGAAACTGAATTGTGGGCACTTTGTTATGACCTGGCTCCCTATGAGGTTCAGCTGGATGGCCATCTGGTCCCCTGGGCAATATAGTTAAGTGTCTTCGGCTTGTAATTCTTCTTTGTAAATTTTGTGTGTGTGTGTGTGTGTGTGTGTGTGTGTGTGTGTGTGTGGTGTGTGTGTGTGTGTGTGTGTGTGTGCACGCTGAGGTGGGGGGGGTCACATACATGGCATGTATATGAAGATCAGAGGTCAACTTTCAGGAGTCTGCTCTCTCCTTCCACCTTTCTGTGGCCTCCGGGGATTGAACTCGGGTCATTGGGCTTGCATCACTGGGTGGCAAGTACCTTTACCTGCTAAGTCATCTTGCCAGCCCCTCCTGCGACTCTTGAAAACAGTATTTCTAACGCTAAACCATGTGAGAGGACCTGTCTATCTACCCATTCCAATTGATGTCCTTTTAAACCTTTCGATGAAAACTCTCTCGCCTCTTTCTTCTTCACCACACACAAAGAGTTAGCCATAAAATTTCGGCTTGGAGTAATCACACCCCGAATCAATGGCTTCCTTTTGTGAGTTAAAAAAAAAATTCCTCCTAACATGTTCATTTTAATTTAAAAAAATGCTATTTTAAATGGTAGGGAGCCTTTTAAGTCTCCACTCTGGGTTATAAAAAAATAATAGATAGGGAGAAATGTGTTATTAAAGCTATTTTTCTTGGCGTTCTGGTAATTTAGTAAACCGCTGAAGCTCGGCCTTAAGACTTTATGATGCAGCAAGAAGAGGGCTCGTGTGTTGATGAATAACTTCTGATAGCCCCTCCCCCAAGCCCTGGCTCCTGGGACACAGCCTGGAGGACAACAGCTGCCACTGAAGAGTGAAGAAGATGCAGGGGAACGTTGTGGAAATAGGGTTTAGCCAAGGCCTCCCCCCCCCCTCTCTCTCGTGTGTGTGTGTGTGTGTGTGTGTGTGTGTGTGTGTGTG
>NC_022016.1:56632618-56656721 GCF_000317375.1 Microtus ochrogaster | reverse complement strand
AAAAAAAAAAAAAAAAAAAAGATACTAACACCATGGTGACAGTTCTACTCTCAAGACCTCATCCCAGAAGTCCGTCTCCAGATAGTCCGTCTCATCACAGTGAGATCTGGACTCCCACCTGCTCAGTTTGGGAGGACGGAAGCATTCATCCTTAAACAGAGAATGTGCTGGGTACCAGATCTGATCCTTGGCCCAAACCCTCTTCCGATGGTCCTGAAACTCTACAGACCATTTCTGCTGTGCCTGCTTCTTTCTACCTAGGCTGTGCCTATATGGGGCACTGGATGGAGACCCGAAACTGGAAGATGAAGGACAATTTTCCGTGCATCGTCAGTTCCTGCTCTGGTCAGCATCATCCAACAGTGGCGTTTCCCCCGCAATAGCAGTTGCTATATCCAGTTTGTAAAATCCCAAACACTTGTAAAAACAGCTTCACTTTGGCTTCTTCCAACACCAACACCAGGAAAGTAGCTTCTCCTCCTCAGAGGTAGAGTTCACCTCCTCTAAGTCCAGAGACACTAACCCCAAATAGCCCTGCTCCCCAGATGATGACATGAATTCCAGCTCTCTACAGCTTCTAAGCCTTTTGTATTTTCCTAACTCCACCCCCTTCTGTTGAGTGGCAGCTGCTTCCTACAGTTGCTACTTTGGGGATTACTCTTGAAATCTTCTTCATGCCCTTTCAGTTCTTCAGTGCGAGGCTAACAAGAATTTGTATTATATACTTCTGTCTGCTGAGAGAGCTGAAGTCAATCGTCTCTTGCCTTGGCTCTGAGTCACAGCCAGAACTTGGCCTCATTTGACAGAACGCTAACATCCTGAGATACAGGTGGACCTCTGGATCCCCCAGGACTTCTTCCTTTTAAAGCAAAGCAAATGGCAAATGTGTTTCATTTATGAGTCTGACCCCACTAAGTCAGTTTTCTGCCTCTCACCTGGGTAATGTCTGAGTAGTAGGTTGTGGCAAGAAAAAAAAATGCCCGGTTGAAAAGGCTTTCTTCTTTCAGCCAGGTAGGTCTGTTAAGGCAAAATTTGACCATCTGTGCAGCTAGCATCTAGGCCTATGGCTGGTGCAAGGGAGGTGTGTCATAAGTGACTTGCCTGTAACTTCCCCCAAAATGTCTACTAAGCAAGCAAATGAACAGGAAGGTAGACGGCCAGTGGGTGGGTAGATGTTATGAGTATGTATATATGTATGCATGTATGTGTGTACCTAACCTCAAGAACATTTACTAGTGATAAAAATAAATGTCATCGCTTCACTTTTTTTAGTATGCCAAGATTAGAAATAGCTGTATGGGAAAGGAATTCAAAGTAGCATCTTATTTTAGTTAGACTTTCCATTCTTCTCAGATAAGCAAAGCCCAGGTACTCCAAGACTTGCCTGGCCACTCTGAGGCCAGAGAGAGCTAAGAGCTGGGTCCCTTCTCTTGTGCTCTGCCAGCCTCGCAGAGTATCCCCCACCTCCAAAAAGAGTGTCCACATTCCTGCTTGCTTCCCACCTGGCCAAAACCAGGTCACACTAGAAAGTGAAGAGTCTGTCTGCAAGTGGGGTCCTATACCTAAGGGCCAGTTGGAAAGGCACAACCAGTACAAGCAGCAAGCAACTGAGAAGTGAGGAGGCCCTACCATCAGGCAAGCCTTGGAAGAGGCCCTGACGTCCTGGTGGAGGCGCTCAAAGGCCGGGAGTCATCCTACCAACTTCAAGCAGCCCCTTCCTGTTTCCTGATTGAGGATCCACCACCAATCGCCTCCAAGCCTTCCGGTCTTACACCTCCATGTCTGATTACAGCGGCCTAATGCTGGAGAGTTGCTTAGAAGCCTTAGTTCTCCAAAATATTCATAACAAATATTCTAGGCTATGGTGTTACTGTTGGGAACTTGGGTTGTGGTGGTTTGAAATTTGGAGGCCAAGAGACAGAACTAGGGAAAAAAACATACTAAGCAAGGTAACCCAGACCCAGAAAGACAAATATAATATGTACTCACTAATAAGTGGTTTCTACGCATAAGGCAAAGAATAACCAGCCTACAGTTCAGAACCCCAGAGAACCTAGACTACAAAGAAGACCCTAAGAGAGACATATATGGATCTGCCTAGGAAGGAGAAAAAGACAAGATCTCCTGAGTAAATTGGGAGTGTGGGGGAGGGGAAGGGAGGAAGGGGGAAGAGGAGGAAGAAAGGGAAGGGAGGAGAAATGTATAGCTCAATTAAAAACAATAAAGTAGAAAATAAAAAAAAAAATGGCCTCTGTAGTGGCATTCCATTTGTATTTTAATAAAGTTTGCCTAAGGATCAGAAAAGTAAAACAGCCACACTGGCCAGCCTTACAGACCAGGCAGCAGTAACACACACCTTTAATCCCAGTAGCCACACTAGCTTGCCATAGAAACCAGGCAGGAGTGGTGCATTCCCTTAATCCCAGAGCTAGAGAGGAATATAAAATGAGAGGAGACAGCTCTCAGACACAGTCTCATTCTGAGATTCCTGGAGGCAGGATGGCCATTTTCGTTCTGAGATAGAGGTAAGAGCCAGTGGCTGACTGTTTTACTTTTCTGGTCTTTGGGTTGAACCCCAGTTTCTCTCTCTGCGTTTTTATTAATTGTGCTTCAGGTCCCCCAAAGGAAATGACACTATCAGGAGGTGTGACCTTGTTGGAGTAGGTGTGGTCTTATTGGAGGAAGCATGTCACTTGTTTTGTTTTTTTTAAAACTTTATTTAAATTTATGTATGAGTGCTCTCTGCGTGTAACCTGTGTGCCGGAAGAGGGTATCAGATCCCATTGTAGATGGTTGTGAGCCACCATGTGGGTACTGGGAATTGAACTCAGGACCTCTGGAAGAGCAGGCAGTGCTCTTAACCGCTGAGCCATCTCTCCAGCCCCAAGGAAGCGTGTCACTTCTTGGGTGGGCTTCAAGCTCTCCTTGGTGTGACTGTCAGTCTGTGTGTTGCTCAAGGTCTTTCTGGGACTTTTAGAATCTTATCTTTATCCCTGCTACTCTGAAATTTCCTAAGGGTTTAAGGCTCCTCCGCTTACCTCTTGGAGCAGTGGTTTGGACCATTCTGTTTGGGAGAACAACTCAGCATCCACCTCTCTGCTTTCACTGCAACTGCTGCCCAGATACCCAGGGGCCCTGGTCTTAGCTTCATGTTGTCTTAGATTCTGTCTCTTGTAGGTCACCTCATTCCCTTGCTTATTCTCCTTTTTATGAGATCAATCTGATATTAACCTTCTTTTAACTCCTTCACAGGAAAAAGTCCCGAATAACAAGGAAAAGGAAAAAAAGAGTCCAAAAATATTTTTCTTGTTTTTAGGCATTTAAAGTATGCTTATAGAAAAATTACCCTTTCTAAAAATAAGTAAATATATATATGTACACACATATATATATTACTGATTTCTCTTACTGCCTTTAGAAAAAATTTTGATCTGTTTTTCTACCTTTAATTTTTTCCCAGAAACATTGTTTTTCTGTGCAGCCCTGACTGTCCTGAAACTCTCTCTGTAGACCAGGCTGGCCTCAAACTTACAGAGATCCACATGCCTCTGCCTCCCAAGTGCTAGATTTAAAGGTGTATGCCACCACCACTGCCAAGGTTTTTTTTTTTTTTTTTTTTTTTTTTATTTTTTTGAGACAGGGTTTCTCTGTAGTTTTTGGTGCCTGTCCTGGAACTAGCTCTTGTAGACCAGGCTGGTCTCGAACTCACAGAGATCCGCCTGCCTCTGCCTCCCGAGTGCTGGGATTAAAGGCGTGCGCCACCACCGCCCGGCGGTTTTTTTTTTCTTTATCTTGATGTTTCTTATTGGGAAATATCTATTCCAAATAATCATTAGGTCCTGATGTTGACTAGGAGCTATTTAGAGAAGGATGTTCATTGTGGGCTGATTTCCAAAGGCCCCGCCCCCTGCTTCACCATAGCCTAGCTGTTGCCCTCAGGGGATGCAAGTGCATTGTTTTAAAATCTCAGTTTTCCTTAAGCTCCACAACCTTGCTGTGTGGCCCCTAAGTTTCCCTGGAGACAGTGCCTCTTGTCCTCCAAACAGCTGCCCATGGAGTTTGGGAGGCAGGGACAGAAGGTGCTTTACAGTGTAGACCTCTCGCCTTCATCAGCTTCTGGTCTCATGTTCCGTGATGCTCGGCATGTGGGACCTCAAGCTTTGTAGATGTTGGAACCTCACGAGGAAGTGTAGCTTGCTTCTTGTCATAGAGCCTTCGGCATTTCGGCGTGATCTGTCCTTCCGAGGTGCTCACCGCTCCTCCATCACAGCTCTGCCTTAGGTACAGGGTAGATGTGCTGCTTACTTTTCACTGTGGGCTTGACACAATCTACAGTCACTTTGGAAGAGAGCCTTCCTGAGGAGTTATCAACATCAAGTTGACCTGTGGGGGAGTGTCTTGGTTGCTGAGGTGGGAAGATGCAGCCCTCTGTGGGCAGTACCATTCCCTACACAGAGGGGCTCTGGCTATATAACAGTCGAGAAATCTAGAAGCCAGCAGGCGGCAAGGATGCATTCGTTTCTCTGTAATCCTGACTGCAGATGGGAGGCTCTAAGTTCCTACAAGGGACTATAACATGGGACTGAATACCGAACAAATTCCTCCTTCCCCAGGTGGCTTTCGGTGAGAGTGTTTTAGCACAGCACCGGAAATGGATGTTACTTAGAAGAAAGTTTTAGATGAAGGGCAGAAATGTCTTCATTGTCGCATCTTATACCATAGTCTCCACTGAGTAGACATTAAGTCTGACTCGGGTCTACACTATCGTTTAATCCTCACAACTCTTTCCATTACAATTAAAAGGACTCAGGTCCAGAGGGGGTGAGTTCTCGCCACTGTCAAAGAGGAGAAGTTTCTAAGAAACTGAATCTGACCAGTGATAAATCCCCATGTTCTCTGTCTTCTCTCTCTCTCTGTCTCTCTCTCTCTCTGTCTCTCTCTCTCTCTGTCTCTCTCTCTCTCTGTCTCTCTCCCTCTTTCCCTCCTCCCTTCCCCCTCTTTCCCTCCCTCTCAACAGGATGATTTCAAGGGAGGGGTGGTAAACTATAGTCAAGCTAGAAGTAAGACGTAAGACGCCCTTAGTTTACATTGTCAGCTTGCCTTGGAAATAACTCTTGGGGCATATCTAAAAAAAAACCAAAAAAACAAAACCAAAAAAAAACAAAAAAAACCCTAGATTAAGGGAAGGTAATTAATACAGGGGCAGCCTGTTAACCAAACATAGCAAGAAGAAGCAATATGAGAAGCAGAGGCCCAAAGAGTAACAGGAGCCCCAAATTTAGACCATGGTGGAAGATAAGGTATTATTAGTCCTAAGAGAAAGTGGGGAAGAAATTACTTTTCCAAAATAAAGGTCAGTGAGTCTAGTGACATCATACTATGAGGTCAAGAGAAATACTTTTTGTGGTTTATGCCCATTCCAAGACATCAATGCCTTTCAGACCCTCTGCCTGTCATTGCTTGAAAGACTGGAATATAGTGTTCAGTGTTTTCCGGCCCGGCTCTCACTATAGAGTCAGCTTCCAGGTACCCAGCACTGTGGATAAAAGAGCACTATAGAGGCAATAGCGGTGGTCCATCTATGTGCATGGACCAAAGCGTTCATCCTGACATTAACAACCCCTATTTAATTTCATCTTGATAACAAGCATTAAAAGGATAACCATGGATTTCGCACCACAGACCAACTCTGGCTGATAACAGCTGCTGTCAGCACCATCAGGAAAGGGATTCTTCAGCTCTGACCAGCCTACAGGGCATACAATCCAGCAGCTGACTCATGATGCCTGCCCATGGATGTAGACCTAGAGAACCAACTCCCTCTGTCTCCTCTTTCCATCGTGCATTCTCCATCAATGTGACCAGGAGGCTCTCAGGGTTGCCATGCAGGTCACTGGTCAGAGATGGACCCGACATAGTCAAGGACAGCGTCATTAGGCCTCCCACTTGAACAGAGTTTGTCACGTCTCAGACTGATTTTTGTTCCTTTTATTTGAGTATGCATGTGTGTATACATATGTGTGTGTACATGTGTGTCTACATGCATGGAGGTCAGAGAACAACTTCTAGGCGTCAGCTCTCTCTGTTTCCTCACTGGTTCCCAGGGATCGAACTCAGGTCATTGGGCTTGGAAACAAGGGTCTTGACTAGCCGAGCCGTCTTATTGACCCTTAAGATTCATTTTGAAATTGTATCTTATGCCAATCCTGTGTCCAGGAGAGACTTTCTGTAAAACTTCTACCTGGGGCAGACCACAGGGGAGAACATTCCTTGTATAATGGCCATTGTAGGGATGTGGAATCTGGGACGTTGGAGAAGAAGTAAATCACAGGAGAGAAGAGATAAGTGCTCAGGATTTTGACCCTGAGGATCCACATGTAGATAGCAACACTCCCAAGACCCCACTCTGTGTCTAAAGAAATGCCGAGACTCATGGGAGGAAAGTGAGCAGCTTCCACTAATCACAGCAAAATAAAGAAGAGGCACACGCATGTTCAAGCAGCTCATAGTTTTATCATAAAATATAAACGTTCTAAGTTAAGAGTCTTACTTTCTATCTTACCAACAACAACAAAAACAAAAACCAGTCATGTTAGCTAAACACAGGTGCCTGTGTGGTCTTACAAATAGGAGGGTGTGTCTGCGGTGTGCGCTATCTGAGGGAGGCTATGCAGGTAAGTGTTGGTCAGTAGATGAGTCTGGTCTTGCTGTTTTCTGGCGGCCACCTGGTTGGAACCTTGACTTTCCAAACTTCACACCAAGCTGTTGCAGAATCCAGAAATCCAGAACCTTTAGCCCTGATCCCAGGGCACAGAGAGGTGGGGAGAGAGAAAGCAGTCTAAAAGCGGATTCCATTCCCACTGGAGGAAAAATAGGGGCTGTTCATCAGGGGGGCTCTGGATGCCGAGTTGAACCTGGAGAGGGGAGACAGAAGCAGTGATGAAGTCTCTGGTGTTCTTGGAGAGACTGGGGAAAATTCATCTGTTGCTTTTGTGGCTGTCAGAGGTTGGAAAGCTGGGATGAGCTTGGAGGGTAAAGGCTTTAACATCATAGAAGGTTTTGGCTTTGGGCAACTCAAACTCCAAATGACAGCGTTAAAGGACCATGAAGGGCTGTGTCCCTTTCTATGTTGGTGCAGGGAGCTGCTGAGGGCATGTATGGATCATGTCTAGAGTCCATGCTGTCTCCACAAAGGGGCCACCAAGAATGAAGTGACCCAATTCTGAGCACCTCACCTCTAGGCCTGTGAGCGCCTATCTGTCTTAGAGGAGCAAACACATTAAGGAAGTTCACAACTTTGCAGAACACAGCGCATCCTGGCATCTGATCTCAGAGTTCAGCTAGCTCCAGCCTAACTGCCCCGCAGAGCTGCTTCCCCCCCACCCCCAGCCCCTTTGTCCCTACAATCCTCAGAGCAGCAACCCTGAGAGACCACTGTGTGAGTGCCTGGCATGCTGCTCGACTCTCAGGGAAGCAAGGGAGAGGCGGGCCTGGGCTTCAAAGAACAGAAACCCGCACGCCTCCCTGATTTCTTCACCAGCATACTTCAAACAGTTCAAAGGTCAATTTCTCCATGGACCGCCCCTAACCTCTTCAGATGAGACTGACGCAAGCTTCTGGGATCTGACTGCAATGCCCTCACCCATCTCCTATCATCCATCGAATGGAAGTAGAGCTTCATACAAACTGCAGCAGAGCAAACAGCTGGATTTAGTCTAATCCAGGCATTCTCAAGCACTTTTCAGCTGGGCAGATGCGCATTACAAAGGACAGTCACCTCGGCTCTCCCATCAGATGGAGAGACAACAGAGTGGGTGTCTTAGGGGAGGGAGGAGAGATGGAAACAAACCAGGGCCAGGATCTAATGGCCTCCACTGCTTCCATCTGTGGCTCCCTAGCTGTATCAGTCCACGGGCCAGCCAAGATTCGGATACGATTTCGTATCCTCTCTAAAAAGAGTTCCAGGACAGCAGCAACGGTTACCTGGCTGCTCAGCACCCAACCCAGGGCCTGCCAGCACAGGCATATTGCCTATGGAAAACACATCTCTTTTTTCTTTTAAAAACCACACTGAAGGGGGTGGAGAGATGGCTCAGCAGTTAAGAGCATTGGTTGCTCTTCCAGAGGATCCATGCTCGATTCTCAACACCTACATGACGGCTTGCAGTCATCTATAACTTCAGTCCCAGGGGATATGGCACCTTCTTAGGCACTGCACACCTATGGTGCGCAGACATATATGAAGACAAAACACATATATCCATAAAATGAGAAATGAGAATATATATGTGTATATATATATACATTATATATTATATATTATACACATTCGGGATTATAAATGATTGACAGCGATGGCAGCACAGTGTGTGCCTGTTATCCCAGCACTTGGGAGGCGGATACAGGAAGATCACAAATTTGAGGCCAGTTCAGACTCACTAGACCCTGTCTCACAAAAACAGGGGCTGAGGTGTGCCTCCATGCCAGAGTATTTGCCCAGCATATAAAAGGTCCTGGGTTTAATTCCCAGCACTGGAAGGCAAGAAGTGATGTTATTCTAAGATGCCCTGGATTTTGATCTGATCTATAAAATAAAAGTGGAAACAGTAACAACTATCAGTAACAAATCAACCATGCTGTCTCCTATATCCGATCACCATGCTCCACAGCCCCAGCTTCTCTGAGTGGAGCACTAACAGTGAAATCACCAAGGGTCGAGACTGCATGCACAGAGTGGGCCAGGAGGAGAAGCAGTGCATACGGACCAAAGCTACCAAGGAATGCTGCCTGGAGGAGGAGGGAGGAGGAGGAGGAGGAGGAGAAGGAGGAGGAGGAGGAGGGAGAGTAACAGGGAGGGGAGGAGGGAGGAGGAGATACATCATCTCCTAGCAGAGGTTCTCAACCTTCCTAATGCTGCAACCCTTTAAGACAATTCCTCATGCTGTGGCCCCCAACCATAAGATTATTGATGTGGGATTCCCCTCTATATGCTCTTAATATGTTTTATTACCATTGGTTAACAAAGAAGCTGCTTTGACTTATGACAGGGCAGAATAAAGCCAGGTGGAAAATCAGAACAGAGATATAGAGAGTAGGTGGAGTCAAGGAGACGCCATGTAGCTGCCGAAGGAGAAAGACGCCGGAGCCTTACTGGGAAGCCACAGCCTCATGGTGATACATAGATTAATAGGAATGGGTTAATTTAAGGTGTAAGAGTTACTTAATAAGAAGCCTGAGCTAATGGGCTAAACAGTGTTGTAATTAATATAGTTTCTCTGTGATTATTTGGGTCTTGGCAGCCAGAAACAAAAGTGCAGTCTCCGTTTACAAATTATTTTCACTTCTACATCATAACTGTAATTTTGCTACTATTATGTGTCATAATGTAAATAGCTGTGCCTTCTCATGATCTTGGGTGAACCCAGTGAAAGGGTCATTCGACCTCAAAGAGATCATGACCCACAGGTTGAGAATCACTGTCCTAGAGTGTGGTGAACATGCATCCTGACTTACTTGAGGCAACTGATAAAATACTGTTTCCAGAGCAAGTGTTACTCATACCCTAGTAAATGCTCAAACTTAATATTTTATTGTATAGTTCTCATTCTTGATAGTGTATGCAAATCGAGTGGACAGAGGGACTGAAGGGCTTTCCTCCTCCTCTTTCTCTTCCTCCTCCTCCTCCTTCTATTCCTCTGAGAACATGGGGCCCTTGTTCCTGTCTGTCCCCCTTCATCCCCTTTTACCTATTGTTTCCTTGCTTTTGATGACCCTGCCTGTCTTCCAGATCAGATCAACTATCTACCTATGGCCATGCATACATCTTCCCTTGCCTGATCCGGCCTCACCAGCTTCATAATTCCCTCAGCAACGATACTACCCAGAGTTTTCCCCACGTTGGCTCCCTTAGTGCTCAGCTTGCATTTCTACCCTTGGATCATGGCTCTCGTGTGATCTTCTGCAGAATCACTTCCTGCACATCACTTCCACTCTCTTCCTGACTCCCCCATAGTATACACACACACACACACACACACACACACACACACACACACACACACGCACACACCTCACTACAACTTGCTTCCCAGATTTTATCCCCGGCCCCTTTGCCCCTTGCAGCCCCTCCGCCTGCTGGAGGCCCCAGAGCTGGGCCTTGGGTCTCCTCTATGCATGTGCACACCCTAGTGATTCATCTTGTTCCATGCCTTCATCTGTCATCTACATTCTAATGACCCCCAAATTCATTACCAGCCCCAACCTTGCCCCCAAGCTCCAGGCTCCTGTATCCACCTGTTTACCAATAGTTAAATGAGAAATGCCTCCACCCATACTCTCAGACATTTGGATGCCCAGTCCCCAGTTGGTGGCACTGTTTGGGAAAGTTTAGGGGTGCTGCCTCCTAAAGGAACTCTTTTTGCTGAGGGGCAGTCTTTGAGAGGGTAAGGCCTCTACTGACAACTCATTTGCTCTCTCTGATTCATGCTGGGGCTCAAAATGTGAACTCCCAGCCAACCTGTTCCTGCCTTCATGCCTGCTATTTGTTGCCATGACTCCCTCCAAGATGGACTTAGATCCCTCTAGGACCATATAATCTCTTCCTTCTGTAAGTTGTTTTGGGCCTTGATGGTTTATCACACTGAGAGAAAGTAACGAACATTGACAAGTAGTTCCGTGTCCAAGACGGAACCCTTGATAAACAGCCTTGTTCTAATCATGACAGCCTAAGCATTTGCCACCGTTACTCATCTAGGGCACAGAGCAGAGAAGCCTTGGACTTGTGCTTCTCCCTGCCCCCCACCCAAGCCTGTCTGCCTCATCCCTTGTCCTTATTCCATATGTAACCATGATCAAGGCCCACTGGTTCTGCCAAGAAAATGAGCATCCTAGATGGGTTCCCATGTCTGTCTTCTCACAGGAACCACCCCCTTCTACGCCATCAGCATCTGTTCATGGGCAGCACTGAAGACCCCAGGCTTGACCCCTGCATCAGCCCTCAGGGGTTAGAAGAGAACATTGGATCCCCTAGAACTAGAGTTCCAGGTGATTGTGAGCTGTCAGACTGTCAGTGCTGGGAACCAAACCTGGGTCCTCTGCAAGAACAGTAAGCTGGGCCATGTCTCTAGCCCCCAGCCCTTTGTTTTTGAATGAAATAAGTATGCCTTATTATCTATGAATTCCCTGTAAGCTAGGCTCACATTAACTCCATGAATTAACACAGTACTTTCTAGTGTGCATGATGATGGTGGTGGAGGTTCTCCACGCCATGCTGTGCTCTACAAAATAAGAGGGAGGGAAGAAAGAGAGGAGGAAGTAGAGGAGAAAGGAAAGACATCAAAAGAAGTCATGGGTATCATATTCAAATACCACCATCAACCACCTCTTGAACATTCCCTGAGCACCCCAGGGAAGTAAATGATCTTAGAGTTCCGACTGATCAGAAATCTGCCTGTCTTTGTTTCTCAGTTTTCCCCAAACAGATCCGGCTATCAAACCTCTCTGAAACATCAGTCCCTTTTCACAAGATATTAGAGGAGATGCAAGATTCAAAGGGCAAGATTCTGGGGTCATGCAGCGGGTCAGGTGGTCAAAGGGTGTCTGCTGGGCAGAGTGGGGGAGGGCAGGAATCAATGTCACCCTAGAGAGTTTGATCTTACCCTAGAACCTGAGTTTTTCCAACTGGGACACATATGCCCCATGGTCTACCTAGGATTCTGAGGGCCACAGCAGTGGCATGGCGCCTCCTGCCTTGGGTCACCAATACTAGCTGAGGTTTTGACTCGTGGGAGTGAGTAGCTACCTGTTAATTATGTTAAAGCAAACACAACTGTGTAGCTCCAAACCATGCACAATCCAAAAGGAATTTTGACCCTAATTGCCCCGTTTGTGTTGGTAGTTTGCAGCTGAGCCCCTTGCACAAACCCAGGAAATGCCAGGCTTTTATACTGATTGGTGGGCATCAG
The DNA here is from genome assembly GCF_000317375.1 of Microtus ochrogaster. NCBI lineage: Eukaryota > Metazoa > Chordata > Mammalia > Rodentia > Cricetidae > Microtus > Microtus ochrogaster. The sequence goes on along the minus strand of NC_022016.1, from coordinate 56,644,758 downwards.
TGGCTAAGCTGTGGGGGACCCTTCACCAGGACCTGTCAGAAGTGCAAGGACTCCAGATGCACCAGGAAGTGGATAGGAGTCATATAGAGATTAGCTAACCACATTCTCTGCAAATCATCCAATGATCATGACAGCATCCTGAGCCACCTGTGAAGTAATTACACAGTTGCAGTTCTACAACCAGCCTGTAGGTGGCAGTCTGCAAAATACCTTCCAAAGGCTCCTCCTAGATCCCGGCCCAGGTTCACCTCCACAGGTGTTTCTCCAAGTCCTCAGAGACATTGGGCACAGGTACAAAGACATGCCCCCTCCCCATTACCACCACGATCATGGGGCACGTATACCCAGAAAGGCTCTATGAAGCCCACCCCACTCGCCTGCCTTCTCTGACAGCCATCTGGATTCAGGTCAGCTCCCCACCCCCACCATGGCTGAGGACTCACCCATATCCCTGGGTAAAGAGGTATGGAGGCCCATCTCCTGCCATTGGGGTAGGATCTCGGGGGTTGCCGGGCAGCTTCTGGGGCGTCCTCTGAGGATATGGATAGTTGGGCTGGACGAAAGGGATATAGCTCATCAGGGGTGTGTAGGAAGAGCGGAAAATTTGCTGTCCCATCTGCTGTGGGTTGTACGGTGTCACCTGCAGGGCAGAGAGAAGAGAGAGACAAGATCAACATCTCCCAGCCCTGACCCTAACCCCAGCTGCTACCTTATCGATCTGTGTGTGCCTTCCTTGCCTTATGTATCTGAGTCTCAAACTCCTAATCTGTAAAATGGACAAACACTATTGCCCTGCTGAGCTTCGCGCTATTGGCTTCTACCTTCAGACCTCAACAGACTGTAAGCCCTAAACAATCTCACCCAGAGGAAATCCCTGTCAGGGAAGAACAGGTCTGTGCTGTGAAGACCGCTGTGTAGCTGTCGGCTATGGTTGTCAAGGGCTTGAAATCCAGCTGAGGTGAATGAGGAGCTAAAGTCTGGATGCTATTGAGTTGCGATTCCTGTAAATGGCCGCACATGGCTAGCGGCTGCAGCATTGGGAGATATATAGTAAAAAGGAGGCAGGGCAACAAAAACCTGAGGGAAAGATGGGAATTCAGTGGGATTTCTGCCAGATACCTGGGCAAATGCCCACTGAGGACTGGGGCTCCTCCTTTCTTTCCCCCCAACTAGCAAGGGTATCACCCATCTTATTCATTGCTATTTCTGCAGCTCTGAAACAGCACAGTGGATGCAGTAAGAGAGGCCAGGGAGGAAGCAGGAAGAAGGGGGAGCACTAAGCATCTAATGGCATGATGGGGAGCACTCATCAGGAACAACACATCCCATTACTGGCAGGCCTTTCCTTACATGGATCCTCCTGCGTGCTGAGGGAGTTTCTGACAGAGCTGGCAAAGTTTCTGGATTTCCATCATAGAAGCCATGTACTCAAAGGCCCCTTTCTCTCTCCCTGCATGTTCATGTCTAAGATAAACCCACTTGGTGGGTGGTGGTGGCTCATTCCTTTAATCCCAGCACTCAGGAGGGAGGCAGAGGCAAGTGGGTCAGCCTGGTCTCTACAGGGCAAGTTTCAGGACAGCAAGATCTGCTACACAGAGAAATCCTGTCCCCCCAAACAAAACAAAACCTAAAAGGTCAAAACGAATAAATAAAGGAAAATAAGCCACTTAGTCAAGTGTGTATGAAACCCTCGGGCTGTGGGAAACCCTTCACCTCACCGCTGTTACTACAGCTCCAAACCCTGTGAGACAAGACACTCTGAACTTATCCTGATAGTCAGTTTCATGGAGTTTAGAATCACCTAGGCTGGGCTGTGAGGGTGTTTCCAGAGAAGCTTAACTGAGGATAGAACCACCCTAAATGTGGACAGTTTGAGTCCTAGGGGTTGGGGTTTTAGACCAGATAAAAAGGGGGTTAAGATCACTCAAACACCAGCCTTCATCTCTCCTCGCTTCCTAACTGTGGGTGCACTGTGACCAATGGCCTCATGCTCCTGAGTCATGTCTTCTCGCCATGATGAGCCATACTCTCCAACTGGGCAGAGAAATAAGAATGACCTGTCCTTCAGTCGCCTTTGCCAGTTCTTCATCATGACAAAGAGGAAAATGACACAGGTCCCCATTACTTCCATTTGAGAGATAAGGAAGCTGAGGCTCCCAGAAGTAAAATAAACTTGTCTCCAGTCCTAAATTACAGCCAGAACCCCCAGGGAGAGGCCAGAGTCCGGTTCTGTTCCAGCCTTCCTATGCTGTGCACTCTCTGAAGGCTGAGCCCCTCCCCCAATCTTTGCCATACCACTCAAAGAAAGGATGCAGGGCCCAGCGATACTGAGTGTGGGTACTGAAACCCTGAAAAGACAACTGTCCCACTAGTTCGTCGGCATGAGAGATACAAAGGAAACCAATAAACAGCAGTGGCTTTTGTCTTTAAAATTCCTGCCATGCTTTATACAGATCCTTCAAATATAAACACACTCATAATCGCCTAAAAAGACTCTTTGAGCCAGGAGGGGGCGTTACTATTTGCAGGTGGAGGTGATGTGACTGGGATCCTGAGACAGGCTCTCTCATCCCAGTTAGGATAGGGAAGGCTCTTATTCCTAATGAAAGAGTCCTGCCCAAGCTAGTTTTCACCGAAGGGCCCATCTCTACCCTCCAGAACAAACCAGCATTATGCCAGCTCAGAGAAGAGGTTTTTCAGAAAAAGGACAAGAATTCCTGGGAGGGGCCAAGGTAGAATAAGATGGAAGTGAAAGGTGGATTGTCCATGGACCTGTGTGTGAGGTGCAAGTCCACTTGGGAGCAAGGAACACTTGTCTTCAGCCTACTGTTTCCAATCTAAATGATTATGCTCATATCCCATCTTTGCCCCAACACTAGTACCTCTGAGCCTGTTTCCATGTCTGTTGATGAGTATATGTGAGCTATATGTGAGCAGGTATGCCAAGCAGCTAGAGAGTATGTAACTACATGTATTTCTCGTGTGTGTGTGTGTGTGTGTGTGTGTGTGTGTGTGTGTGTAAGTGCAGGTACATACACCAATGTGCACACGTGGAGGTCAGAGGACAACCTTGGGTGTCAGTCCTCATCTTTCACCTTCTTTTGAAGCAGGGTCTCTTGCTGTTCAGTGCTATATACATCAGACTAGCTGACCCATGAGTTTTCGGGGATTCTCTTGTCTCCAACCCCTATCTTGCCATAGGCACACTGGGATTACAGATTCATGCTACTGCCTCTAGCTTTACATGGGTCCTAGGGGTTCAAACTCTATTCCTCATGCCTGGAAAGTAAGTACTTTATACACTAAGCCATCTTCCCAGCCCGCCACCTATTATTCTCTGCTTCTCTCTACGTAGGTCTGTCACTATCTCTGCGGCCTACTGCAGGACTTTTGTGTATCTATGTGCAAGAGGTGTCCATCATGGTGACCAAGAACCCAAGGCTGCTTTTTAGTTAATACCTAAGAGGCAATGGTGCCTGAAGTACCAGTGTAATTCATACTGCCACATTCAGCAAATAAAACTACAGGACACCAGTTGAATCCAAACGGGAAATAACCTGTGAATGCATTTTTAACATAAATATGTCTCGTGCAATATTTAAGATTTACTTATATTAAAAAGGCATTCATTATTTATTTCAATTTCAAACCAAACTGAGTGTCTTGTTTGGGAACTAGCCAGCTCACATAGCATGAGGATGACTCTTGTCACACACATGCTGGGCAGAGCTGCGGGGTTTGGTCCAGCTGAAAGTGTGGCTGTCTCCATGCCCAGAGCCGAGGCTTCTGGAAGGACTGGGAGTTTCCCTTTATCTTTACATGCTTCTGTCCCCCGATGAGAGAGAAGCAATAGCTCCTGCATCTTCTGCTCGGACCCCAAAAGAGCAAGGAGAACAGCCCCTGATGCTGATCCACAGCCCAGTTCAGCCAACCCTGAGGCTTGTGGGCAAGAGCTAGAGACTCCTGGAAAGCCTCTGAGTCTTTGAAGCTAATTGCTATCACAGCAAACCCAAACTTAGGTATTACTGTGTTGGTTTAATCTCTTTATCCCTCAGTTTCCCCATCAATAGCATGCCTGATAAGGTGGTTGAGAAGGTTAAAGTAGTGTAGATGTCTTTGGGAAAGGCCTGGCATTATCACACAATAAGAACTCCTTTAAGACATGTCTGGTTTCACCGTGTACTAAGTCAGTGACAGGCTAGAAAGTCATGGTGATGACCGCTAGGCTAGGATGAAGGAGCAGATAGCTATCTGACCGAAAGACCTTATGGAGTCGAGGCACAGAAGGGGAAGTATCTACTCACCTGGCGGGAGTAGCACCCGAGTGGGGGGTGCATGGGTTGCTGGTAGGGCATCCTTGCTGACCGCTGTGGGTACAGGCCCTAAGGAGAAAGAGAAAGGTTCCCAGTGCTAGGTGAGAGTCCCCAGCCTGAGCTCAGTAGCCCACTCACAGGCCTAGATCTACATCCTAGGTTGACCTCCTCCCATCCCTCAGCTGTCTTCTTGATGTTGCCTAGAGCTGACTGGATCCAGCTGAGGTCAGCACAGCTCAGGTCACTTGACAAGCCCCTTTCAATCGACCCCGAAGCCTAATTGAATGTTTAGGAGTGTTTTCGAAGCGCCAAAGACTTTCGGCCTTTCAGAGGCTGATCTGTGCCTCTGAGACAGCTACTCTACTTCTCTTTCCCTTATCTTCAGAAGTGTGTGGGGCCAGGCCTGCGATGCTTATAGGAATGGCCACATTCTCATTGCCGATATCTGCATACATAGGTGTGGAGACCAGAGGTGAACCTCCTGTGTCATGTCTCAGTGGCTGTCTACCTTGTTCGTTTTTGTTTTTTAAAGATAGAGTCTCTCACGGACCTGAGGCTTACCAAGTAGACTATGTGGACCGCTGGGAAGTCCCAAAGATCCCTGTCTCTGCCTCCCCAGTACTAGGATCGCAACTCTGTCTTACCATGCCCAGTTTTCTTTATTTGAATTTGGGTGGATCAAACCCAGGTCCTCAAGCTTGCAAGACACTTTAAGGACCGAGCTGTCTCCTCAGCCACCATGGGCCTTTTCTACTTTACCCTAAGCCAATTCTACCTTTCACCTAAAATGTGAGGTGTCCTATACTTCCGGGCCCCAGTATTGAAAAATCCCATGTTCAAGTATACATGCATGTGTAGGGGCTGGGGTCTAGCCAGCTGTGATTCTGTGTACAGATGTGCAACAACGCCCCCATGCATGCTCATTTGGGTTTCTGCTAGGGGCCTGTGTGTATCTTTTGCTCAGGGTGATGGTAAGCAGGAAGATAAATAAAGGAATGCCAACAAAGAGCTGAGAAAGCACCTGGGCACACAGTAAGGACTCTGTAAATGTTAGGTCTGTCCATCATCCCCCCCCACTGGCCCCTCCCTCTAGGAGCTCCAGCAGCTTAGCCCAAGGGTGGAGCCTGGGATATCCACGTGTCCAAACAGACACAAAACTCACAGACCTAGCAGGAATGTTACAGAGGATGGGCCACCCATAACCACTCCAACAGAGCCAACCCATGGCCCCTCCAACTGATCACCCAGTTGTTACCTACATCACAAGGGGGCCCAACCCTAGCCCTCCATGTTCCCACATGGGAACCAGGAGCTAGGAATGCGGTCTAACATAAAATTGGAAGCTTACTTAAAACATTATTGTAAGATTGTTTTGCAACTATTTTATAACCTGACAGACTGATCCTAGGACATCACAGATGACAATGACTTTTCAAAATGCCATGTAATGTAAGCATGCTTGCTCTTGCAACCCACGGGCCATGGGTTGTACATGCCTAGATTTAACATGTTGCTCGAGGCAACTCATCGTCATCCCATGTGGCCGAGAGATGCTAAACATCTGGATACACTGCACCTAGCATGATGCTCAAATCAGTGCACCTCTTAGTCTGGGACCTATTTCCAGAGCATTCTTTATCCCAAAGTGTTACTTCTGCTCTGAGCTTGGTTTGTGTCAATCACCAAAATGGCAATGGTGGACACTATGCTCCTGATGATACCCTTAGCTCCTCATGAAGGGCTCCAGGATTTACGATGTGGAGTTGCCTCAAAAGCCTCCCAGCTCCTCTTGTTCCAGCTTCCAGGTCTCTGAGACTCACACTTCCTATCAAAGAGCCCTGCCCTTCCTCTGTCACTAAGCATTGACACTTGAGACCTTCCTGTCTTGGCCCCTCCAACTTCCACCAGTCCTGGTCTGAAGCCAGTCCCCCCACCACCCCTCATGACCTATTGCTTGAAGTTCCGCAACCAGTTCAGCCTCACTCACCACCCATCGTGACCTAGCCCCGTCCCTCCCACCCCACCCTGGTATGAAAGTAGTCCAAGAAGTCTTCCCAAAGGGTGACCTTGCTCATTCCAGGCCCTCGGTGAGCTGCAGGCCTCTGGTCAGGCTGTTCAGGGCCCCTCGACTGCTTGTTTCCTTTGAACTCCGCTCACAAGCTTAACTGCCCCTTCTTCTAGGACTGCCAACACAAGCAGCCATCCACCAACACCACCTGTTCTGCACTAGGCCACGCTGGGGCCACTGGAGGGCACACAGCTGGCCAGCCCTGCTCCCTCCTTGTAAAAGACGTTGCCCCGTTCATTAGTATGAGAAAGACGGCCTGACTCTAGGGATGTCTGCGGTTATTAGAATTGCAGCTTTGTAAAACCGTGAGCAAGTAAGGGCCAATAAGTGTTGACTCCTCTTCGCTTGAGGCCATGGCCTTTCCCAACATGGCTTCCCGTCTTCATCTGAAGATGCTCGTGCTCCTCTGTGCTAGGGACCTTGTCTTCCTATCTCTGAGACTCTCCACCATGGAGCTCTGAGTAAATTGGATTTGGGGCCTCATCTTTATTCCTTAGGCCCTGTGTGGAACAGACCGTGATAGACTAGTCCCCTGTTCTCTCTGCCCCTTCAAGATCTACTGAACTTCCTGACCCCCTTTCCTTGGAGCTGCATATTAATGCAATGAACATCTGTGTCACCCTGGAGATTTTAAGAGTCCTTCCCTGTGCTGGGGCTCAATTAATCCTTACAACCAAATCAGTTTCTGTGGCTGCTGTAATTACGATAAGCCCACCTCTCTTACAAACTGGGGCAGTCAAGGCACTTGCCCAAGGCCACACAGTGAAGATGCTGCAGGGCCCTCACCCATCTTCTGGCTTCCAGATCTGCCTTCTCTCTACTCTATCAGGCCTCCTGATCAGTTGGCTCAAAGCGAGCACTAGGAGATTCTGAGACACCACGAGAAGGCGGAGATGCTGTCTTTAGCCACCATCTAGGAGGGTCAGCTCCTTCATGGCCATCTTTGGTTGGACCCACTGACTGCCTGAACTTTCTCACAAAATCTAGTAGGTCCTCCTAGCCAGGCCAGGGCATTACTTCTTTGCAGAAGTGGATGGATGGATGGACGGATGGGTGGATGGATGGATACATGGGTTGATGGATGGATGGGTGGATGGATGGATACATGGGTTGATGGATGGATGTTTGGATGGGTGAATGGATGGGTTGATGGATGGGTGGGTAGATGGATGGATGGATGGTTGGATGGGTTGATGGATGGGTGGTGGATGGATAGATGAATAAGTAGATGGATGGATGAATAGGTGGATGGATGGATGGATACATGGGTTGATGGATGGATGGTTGGATGGGTGAATGGATGGGTTGATGGATGGGTGGGTAGATGGATGAATGGATGGTTGGATGGGTTGATGGATGGGTGGTGGATGGATAGATGAATAAGTAGATGGATGGATGAATAGGTGGATGGATGGATGGATGGATGGATGGATGGGTAAGGATAAATAAGTAGAGGAATAGTATGTGAATGAATGGATGGGAATATGGATGAGTAATCAAGTGGACGGAGAGATGGATACATAAAGCAGAAAGGCCAGAATGAGCAGCAGTTAGAGAATGCAGAATGTGCCTGGGAATACAGCTGTCTGAGACACTAAACTGAGCTGAACTTTCAGCGTGTGTTTCAGAAAAATACACCATGTGATCGACAAGAAAGTACTCTCTACTCATTTGCCATCCAGAGTCGCTGACTCAGTTTCCCTCCTTCTGTAGGAAAGTCACAGTCAGCCCTACAATATTAACCAATATTAACGTCAGTGTCTCTGAAGACACAGGACAGATTTGATGCTCAGAAAAATATATCCAAGCCTTACTCGCTCGGAAAGCCAAGTCAGTGGAGCACAGCAGCGCAGCCTGACACCGCGCTCGGTACATGCAATCAGCGAGAGTGACTTCCCACCGTGGGAAATCATGCATGCAGTTGTCTCTGGTTTGGAGGTCAAGTGTATCCCCCCTGGCCTTTGATTTGCTCCTGAACTTCCACTGGACTCCAAGTCTCTTCACCTTTGGGTGCCCTCACCTGGTGCAGGGCTTAGTCTAAAGTAACCACAGAGCAGGAGTCTTTAAGATTACTCAAGAAAACTGAATAAATAAATAAGAATGAGCCGGCCAATGAGTAGGTGAATAAATGAACGGGGATTAGGCAAGCCCCAAATTGCAAGGGGCTGAGAACGCCAGTGAAGGAAGTCATGAATTAATGACCCGGATGCCTCTCTCGAGCCTGTGTGAGGATGTCCTTACTAATGGGAGGATGATGCCCTGCAATTGCCCCTGGATGATCTCCACCTCGTCCTGAAGTGCAAGGCGTTTTGTACCTGTAGAGGGAGGGAGAGGTGGGGACTCCTGCTTCCTGAAATGGTTGAAAACAAAACAGAGACAGGTCCTTTGCTAAGCTCTTTGAGAGGGAGATGAAGGGGCATCAGCTGAGGGAGCCCCTAGAGTAGAGAGGCTCCCCACCTACATAGGATGTCTAAGTCATCAAATACTTCTTGCTCTGGTGTGAACAAAGAAAAGGCACTGGCTCCAGGTAGAAGGGATGTGATGAAAGACAAATTAAGAGTGACCCCAATTTCTCCTCCAGTTCCCCTTTCCAGACAGGGCCAGGTCAGCAAATGGCCAAAGCCCTGGATCGGCAGAGCTGAGCCCCCATGGAGAAGAGCCAGGGATGGTAGCCGAAGCTGGGAAAATCTTTGATGCTGAGCACCTCTCCTGAAAACACGGAGCACTACCTAAGGGGACTGTTAAGTTATTGGATCGGACAAAGGCTTAAACGAGAGTGGACATTTATTTGATTCTTTCTTCCTTCTACCAAGTGGGCCATGGCTCTTAAGGGATATTAAGTTAAACGGACAAAATGAAGAAACTACATTTTCCCTGCATAATAAGCTCCGTGAGTAAAATTTCAAACCTGGCTACAAGTTCTTCATTCTCCCTTGGTGGGGCACTTCTAACTCCCATCCAGACAGGGTCCCTAGATCATGTGTACATGTAAGGTATGTGTGTGCGTGAGCATATAAGTGTGTGCGTGTGTGTGCATGAGTGCGCGTGCCAAGTGGTGAGTCGGTGCAGTTACAATGGACATACAGCAGAGGTTCACAGATTGACAGTGTCTACTCTCGTTCTCAAGTGACCTCTGGTTAGGGATGTCATCAGAGGGGAGTTCCAAGGCCCTTGGCACAGCAGGCTCCTTTGTGGAGCCAGAGCCACCTGCTTACCTGATACTGCGGGAAGGCAGAGTGGCTGGAGAACACTGGTGGAGGTGGACAGTTCAGATTGAGCCAGAGAGGCTGGTTCAGGGTGGTCGAGGTCAAGGCGGCGGTGAAGCGTGGGGCGAACACATTCCCGGCATACTTAATGTTCTTGTCAGGCACTGGTGCCAGTGTCGGTGGGTTAACTGCAAGTCACAGCGGGGGGGGGGGACAGCTCAGTGCCTGCAGCAGGGGGAGGCTGCACGGTAGCCACCCAGGGATGCAAACTCTCGGTGTCACATCCTTTAAGAGCGAGGAGGGTCCGTCCAGGTCCAGGAGCTTTCTAGCTCCGGGAAACCATCATTAGTGCACCGCTTGCTCATTTGGAGGGAATGGCTTCTCTATCACTCACTGGTAAATGAGGCTGGTGAGCAGGGGATGCAATAAATCACGTGGCTAAGGCTGGGTTTCACCTGCTTGCAGAACCAAATTCCAGCCTTATGCAAACAAGTGCAAAGCTGTTGCAAAGGGTCTCCCTCTAAATGATTAAATCTACCCCAACCAGAGCTGGATACTGAGTGACGCTAGAAACTCTGTACAGGTTGTTGTCTCTATATGGGAATAGTTTCCTAGATGTTTTAAAGATTAATCTTTCTTTTTCTTTATGTGTATGTGTGTGTCAGGTGTGTGTAAAGAGGGCAGGTGTCAGAACTCCTGAAGTTTGTAAGTCATTCAAAGTGGGTGCTGGGGACTGAACTCCGGTCCTTTGGAAGAGCAGTCAGCTCCCTTAACCACTGAGCCATCTCCCCAGCTCTCAGTGTTCTCCTGAGTATTCAGAAACATGAGGTAGTTCAGTGTGGACTAACAATACTGAGTTCTAAAGCATGAGATTATGTTTAATTGTTAGTGATTTTTCTCTTCTACAGAGACATCCATGGACAACGGAACCAGAAACACGCCCCTCCGCAGCATCCTTTTATGTTCATCTGTTTGTGTTTGGAAAGGGGTTTTGACTTCATGACCGAAGCAATCATAGTGAGGTAAAGGGGAGGAAGACAGGCCAGGCCCTGGATAATCTTAACATGGAAAGAATACAAAGCACGGGTTTCTCTGTGGCCTGGGCACACTGAGAAGCTGTAATAAATCTCAGGTTAGGACTGTGGACCACATTAGTTATTGTTTGTGCCCGTGGGATCTCTGAAAACCAATTACACTCCTCTAGCAATTGGATTCCCTTAGGGGATGCTGGGAGAAAATCATTTCCTCCATTTTACAGAGTTAAAATTCCTGACACCCAAGAGTAAACAGTGACTTGCCTGTGGAAAGAATGAGGTAGCCTACCTGGACTTATGATGGCTTCTGGGTACCCTGCCTGGACTTATGATGCTGTCTGGGTACCCACCCAGGACTTATGATGGTTTCTGGGTACCCTGCCTGGACTTATGATGGTTTCTAGGTACCCACCCAGGGAAGGCCCACTTACACTTCAGATCCAGCCCATCCATATCCACTTTGCCTCGAAGCCTCAGCTGCCCACTGGGGTTCTTGTTGGCCCCAAAGAATTCATAAAGCAGATTCTTCTCAGCCGGCCACACTGGCTTCTTGGTTGGCAGGGTCATGGAGATGGTGCCCATCGAGTCACTGTGACCCTCCTCACCACAACTGTCCTTCCGACTCTGGGGCCATTGGCTGAGAAAGAGGCTCTCTCGACCTTTGGTCAGCTCTTTGGTGCCAGGGGTTCGTTCTACAGAAAGAGGGAAACCGAGTCAAAGCCTCTGGGAAGCAAATATGTCTTGTAGATTAATTTCTTGTAGCCCATATCTCATACTGAGGTCCAGCTCATAACAGGGACTGTGTGTGTCTCAGTCAGGTTCAACCTCAGGTTCATGCTGAAGTCTGCTCTGGTTGCTGCCCATTCTGACCTTTCTGTCTTATACAGGCCCTCTTCAGTCACCTGTCTCCTCATCCATCTGACCATTGACCCATTCACCCACATACTCATCCATCTATCCATCCGTCTGTCCGTCCATCCATCCATCCATCCATCCATCCATCCATCCATCTGTCCACCCATCCATATGTTCATCCACCCATCTACCTGTCCATCCATCCATCCGTCCATCCATCCATCCATCCATCCATCCATCCACCCATCTGTCCACCCATCCATCCATCCATCTGTCCACCCATCCATCCGTCTGTCCATCCATTTACCTGTCTATCCATCCATCTTCCCAGTCACCAGTCCATTCATCTGTTCATTGGTTTATTCAGCCAGTCACTTACCCATTTATTCATTTATCTGTTCATCTGCCTAGCTGTCCATCCATCATCTATCCATCTAGCATCTATCCAATTGTCTATCCATTCATCTATCCATCTACACGTGTCTTTTTCTTTCCTTTCCTTTCCTTTCCTTTCCTTTCCTTTCCTTTCCTTTCCTTTCCTTTCCTTTCCTTTCCTTTCCTTTTTCTTTCTTAGACAGGGCCTCATTGTGTAGCCCTGGTTGACCTCAAACTTACTATGTAGACTGGGGCCTTAAGGTCCCAGCGATCTACTTGTCTCTGCCCC
>NC_022016.1:56630449-56632218 GCF_000317375.1 Microtus ochrogaster | reverse complement strand
TAAAGATGTGCACCACTATGCCTGCCTCCTGAGTGCTGAGATTAAAGATGTGCACCACTATGCCTGCCATTCATTTTCATTCTTCCCTTCCTCCCTCCCTTCTTTTCTTCCTTCTCCTACCACATCCCCCCTTCCTTCTTTCCATCTGTAGGGCCAGGCTAAGGACATGAGGTAGCTTGGACATGGTTTAGCAATGAGGGAACACGTGGCCTAGGTAAAGAGACGCACATCCCTACAGGACACACAGTGGAGCCATGCTGCTTAGGCCCTCATCATGAACTTCACCTCTGCCGTGATTCTCACAGGCGATTCAGCTCTCCTGTCAGAACCAGGCCTTGCCCCGAGTACCGGGGACAAAGTGATGAGTCAGAACCAGGCTGCCCTGCAGGAGCTCACGCAAGGAAGAGGGAGATGTGCCCAAAATAGCTCTAGGACAAGGCAGATGGGCACCATGAGGTGACAACGAGACAAAATGGGAGAAGACACTGACTGGGATCTCGTCTGTCTAAGAAGATCCTTCAACCAGGAAGGAAAGAAGGTTTAGTAAGATTCTCATTCGGGGTCAACAGGAATGCGTCACAGGCCTGGGAAACCACAGACAACTACCAGGAAACATGGAAGGGACAAAGTTAGTCATTATAAATGACTTTATACAGAAGGGACTCGATGGGTGCCAGACTCAGGTCTCACTGCAAACACACCGAGCACCCATCCCCTGCAGAAGGACACTGTGATACCTCCATGGAGCTCTCATCCACATTCCCCTCAATGTTATCATGAATGGAGTGTGTGTGTCTGTGTCTGTGTAACAGTGGATGCAAAACATTCTAAGTAAGAATTGCATTCTTACTGAAAACACACTGAATTTCTTGCTCATTCCCCAAACAAGAGGCTGTAATCACCGTTTATACAGCATTTACATTGGCTTAGGCAGCATCAGTAATCTACAGATGGTTTACAATGTGTAGGAGGGGGTGCAGAGGTTGTATGACATTATGTATAAGGCTCTTGAGCATCTATGGGCTGAATATTTGAGGGGTTTCTGGGACCAAGAACTAGAGAGATAGCTTTATAAATGTGTATACACATAAATTATATTATATACTATATAATATATACATTTACTCACATATATTACCATTATTATTAAGGCATTTCTCTGTCAGAAGCAGAAAGTGGGTTTTGCCCTCTGTCCTGCACTCTTTCCTCAGCCTGGCTGACTCCGAGTGCCTCCGCAGAGTGTGGCTAAGAAGCCCATGTACCGGGCGATGGCTCTGTGCTGCTCTGGACAGCCTGTGGGCACCTGGGAACTCTGGTACCAACTGGATCTGAGGCCCTGTGCTTCAGACATTACCAATGGCAGTGGATGTGATCCCACCATATCAACGACGCCCTGTAACCCAGCCCATCAGCCCCTGAGAGTTGATGCATGGACCTGGACCTTACCTTCCCAGCAAAGGGAAGCCCTGCTCTAGCTAAGACCAATTTAGAAGTCTAGGACAATTTTAGCAGAACATGTCCCCAGAGTTTCCTCCAGGAGTTCCTCTGGTTGCTTAGTTTAGCCCCCAGCTTGAATGCTGAAATAATATACCTACTAATAATAGTCATCCCCCCCCCCCATACTGGTAGATTTGCAGCTTCTCTCACATCTACAGTCAGCCCCTTGAACATCTGTAAGACCCCGCTGACATCTGGGTTCTCTCTCTCTCTCTCTCTCTCTCTCTCTCTCTCTCTCTCTCTCTCTCTCTCACACACACACACACACACAC
>NC_022016.1:56628725-56630349 GCF_000317375.1 Microtus ochrogaster | reverse complement strand
AAAAATGAAAGGGATGCAGCATCACTGTGGGCAAACCAAAGCGTGTCTGTCTGGACCATCCACTAAGAAGCCATGAAAAATACCCAAGACAGTGTTCATGCGATGTTCCTGCTTTCCTGGTAGTGCTGTTTGCTTATGAGGACACACAAACAGGCACACACACACACATGTACCTCAGACACACACACACACACACACACACACACACACACACACACACACACCTATCTTACCCTCTGTTTCCTAACTATACAGACACATACATGACAAACACACACACCGATATATACACACAGACACCCTCAGATCGGCCACCCCTGTGCTTTCCCTAACGAATGCTCTCACCCTTCACCCCGCATGAGGCTCCCTCTGGCATACCTTCCCCATGGGTTTGTGCACAAAGGCACTTATGAGTGTGCAGAGGAGAGACAGACAAGATACTCATCACCTGGAGCCCTTCTCAGCAAGGAGCATAAAGGGTCCCCTCTAGAAGGAGGCGTATTTCCCTCCCTCTCGGGGTGGTGGTGGTGGGGGACTCAAGTCTCTCATATCCACCGTCATCATCCCAAAGCCTTGTGACTCCTTCAGGCCTGCTGGGCTCTGAGTCCAGTTTGTCATCTCAGCTCTGATTTCCTGGGGTCCCACAAGGGCTCCAGAATGTAGAATACTCTGGAAGGTCACCTTGTTTTTGGTTCTCAGGGAAGTGGATCTGGGCCCTCCCATGCGGGCACTGTCAGCCAGCACACTTCAGACTGGGGGTGACCTTTCTTTTGGTTGTCATGAGGAGAATCTAGTCTCCTAGTAACTGGGGACTGTGGGCAAATGGCTCTGTCATTCAGTCTGAACATGCACAATGCAGAAACTCAGGGAGGAGTAGGGAGCACTCTGAAGGGGGAGGAGTAGGGAGCACTCTGAAGGGGGAGGAGTAGGGAGCACTCTGAAGGGGGAGGAGTAGGGAGCACTCTGAGGGGGGAGGAATAGGAAACACTGAGAGAGGGTTGAGTTTCCTGGGAGGACTGTGGAGTCCCTGTTCAAGGGTTGAAAATACACTTAGCTAAGCCTCTAGGGAACAAATCAGGACCAACAGTTTGAACTACACCTGGATAACTTAAGCCTTAGAGAGAGTGGACCAGTCCTGATGAGCAGGGTGGGTGCCTCCATTAGAAGTTAAGTACCCTCAGCTGCCAATCAATTTTCTCTCCTAGCCTGGACCCCAGACTGAGATCTTTCCTTATGAGGTAAATACTTCCTCCAGCATCTTCTGGGTACCTAGGAAAGTCAGCAATTACACCCTTCCCAGGGCCCAGAAAGAGGCTAAGTTAGTGAGATTCTTGCCACGGCGGCCTGAGAACCTGTGTTTGGATCCCCAGCATCTATATAAAAAGCTGCATGTGTTGATGTGTGACTGGAATCGTAGTCCTGGGGAGGCAGAGCCAAGATCTCTGGAGCCCACTGGCCAGCTCCTCTAGCTGAATGGCTAGGCTACCTGTGAGGGGAGTGAGAAGCCCTACTAAGAAAATAAGATGGAGAGACACGGGGAGGTCATCTGACACCTCTGGCCTCCAGATATACACATGTGTGTATGCATACACACAGAGAAAAAGAAAGAGGGAGAGAGAGAGAG
>NC_022016.1:56598811-56628625 GCF_000317375.1 Microtus ochrogaster | reverse complement strand
CTGTGTTGTTTTGCTTTGCACCAAGATGTAACATGGCCTTTCAACAGCTTTTCAGATCAAGGCCCTCCTCCCCGGAAACCCCTTCGCGTCCCTGCTCCCAGGCCCACTCACCAATCCAGTGGTGACCCTCAAGACTGGCGTCAGCCTCGGTCTTGGAGCAGATCTTGGCGAACACTGGGAGCTGCCTTTTCGGAGAAGAGCACTCCTGGGGCTTGTCAGGGAGTGCAGGAGGGGGTGGGGGTGGCAGCAGCAGGAATGGGCCCAGCCCCATGGGCTCCCGGGGTCCAGAGCCATTGAACATGCTATTCTGCAGGAAATCTTTAATGACCTTGGTCTCTTCCAGCACCATCTTGTTGTCGGGAGCCTTGGACATTTTGGTAGACTTCAGTGGGAACTGGGCCAGGAGCTTGCTGATCTCTGAATTAGAGGCACCCAGGCTATGGCTTTTGTCCTTAGTTCCCTTGACACTGTTGACCTTGGCGGCGCGCAGGATGCCTGTGACTGTAGACATGGCTGAATCACAGTCCTGCCTGCTACTGATGATGGGCATGGACAGCTTCTGCTCCTGAAGCTTGTCACCAGCCATTAGAGCAGATTCTGGGTAGTCAGTGCTGTCTGCCCCCAGAGGAGGCACAAGGAAGCAGGGAGCCAGCTCCGGGGTCCCCTGGGGAGTGACAATAGGTGTCGCCAGCTCCCCAGGGCCCTCCTGGACCAAGATGAGATGTTCTTTGGTGAGGCTCAAGAACTCCTGCTCTACCAGCAGAGAGATCTCATCCTTGCCACTGCTCAGCTCCAGAGCTCTGCAAAAAGTTCAAAGACACAGTGGAGTTAGCGCTCAACCAACCAGTGGCTCCCCAGCAGGATGCAGGCCTGGGGGTGCCAGGGAGAAGGCAGGGTCACAACCTGTTGAAAATTTGTTTCCTAAGGAGAAAAACCTGTTGCTTTCTCGAGAAGGAAACATGGACCAGGTGGACACAAAGCCAACATCACCCACTAGGCTACAGTGCTGAAGACATCTGTTCTTTCCTCCTCAGGCCCCAGGCAACAAACAGCAGAGAGAGAGAGAGAGTTCCCTGGGGAAATCTGCCCAGCAGCCAAGGGGCTGGCTGTGACTCAGCAGTTCAAAGAGGAAGATCTAGAGCCTGAAGAAGTCTCCAGGAGTATAATACAGCTAGTCCCCTCTTGCAGCATGGGGGAGTGTATGATAAGGCTCACACCAACCTCGTCAACTTTAATCTGTGCAGCCCCGAGCAAGTTGTTCGGCATCTCAGATTCTCGGGCATCCTTGTGTGACTTCCAGGAGTCATGGAGGGGGCATTTGAACAGTGTAGACACCCTGTCACAAGGGTCACACACCTGTCAGCTATGTCCACATAGCTCAGGCTCACAGTCTGACCAGACCCTGAACTCTGGATTCCACAGTGTGACCGGCCATCTGGACATCTGTGTCCACCCTTGCTGGCATGGCCTCTGACAGGGCCATGGCATCTGAATTGGAATATTATTGTGAATGACAGCAGCACTTGGCTGGACCCTGAACCAGTTCGTAAGGCTCTTCCTGTCCTCCTGTGTCCCCGTCCCTCATCTCCATTACTGAGCTAGACTCCACTAGCCTGATGATGCTTGATCAGCCAATGACTTCCTAGTTGCTGGTTACTGGTTCTCTTCAGGTGAGGGAGAAATTGATAAGCCTGGCCTCTCAACTACCCACCAGCAACCTTGGTGAGGAGGCACCTTCCTCCACTGCATTCCTAGGGGAGCCAGGTTCCCCCAGCTTAGAAGTATCTGCTATGCATACAAGAAGGGTTCCTGGGAGGGGTAGATGGAGTTGCCTATGCCTGGAACATTCTGGAAACTTGCTCAGCAGCCACTCAAGGTACACAAAGAGGAAAGATGGTTAAGAGACAGAGGTAAAAAAAAAAAATGAAAGGGATGCAGCATCACTGTGGGCAAACCAAAGCGTGTCTGTCTGGACCATCCACTAAGAAGCCATGAAAAATACCCAAGACAGTGTTCATGCGATGTTCCTGCTTTCCTGGTAGTGCTGTTTGCTTATGAGGACACACAAACAGGCACACACATACACATGTACACGCACCCCGATGCACAGAGATCTTCACAGTTGCCTCCGAAGCAGGGGAGCAGAGCCTGTTCCTGATAGTCCACAGCCCGCTTCCTACTCCCAGTTTCTCTTTCCTTCCTACTCTTCTCTCCCTCTCCCTAACCCCCTCGAATCTTCCCTTCCCTTCACCTCCTTCTCATGTCTAGACTTAGGGCTATAAATAGGCCCTACTCTCACCGCCGGTGCCCCAGGAACAATCAGAGTAAAGAGGATGCCCCCAAGTTTCAGTTCCTCCTCCTCCTCCTCCTTTCAAGGAAATCAGGTGAGTCTCAAGTCCTAGGGACCTGTCCCTTGAAGGACTGGTTTTTGCTTGGCAAAGCCGGCTGCATGCCAATAGCTCTTCTGAATCCGCCTCACCCCAAGGATGCTTATTTCTTAACACTGTGAACACGGCATGGTGGTCACACTTAAACAACAAACAAAAGCAGCCCTTATCTCTCAGAGCTACATGTTAAAGATGTACAGATCAACGATGTCTGGGGTTTCCTTTAAAACTGCAACCAGCTGAGGAAGGGAGGGGGAGAGGGAGGAGAGAGAGAGGGGGAGGGAGGACAGAGGGAGGGAGGAGAGAGGGAGGGAGAGGGTAAAACACACAAGATCCTTCACAGGCCGCAATCATGGGGAAAGCTGGAAGCAGACACCTGGGGCCATGGAGCTAGTCAGTCTACTGGTGTCTATATTTGGTTTCTGGGTTACACGCACACACACACACACACACACACACACACACAAAGTCACCACACTGAATTTTCAAAAGTGCCAAGTGGCAGGAAAGCGGCTTCTTCCCCCCCCCACACCCCCTGCAGTGTCTCTCTGTGTTTGTGCATGTGCAAGCCTGTGAGTATGTATAAACTATGCAAGTGTGAGGGGGAGGAGTTAATGTGTTAAGTCAGAGATCAACTTCAGTTATCTTCCCCAGGAATACTGTCCACAGGGCCCCTCACTGGCCTAGAGTTCATCACCCAGTTGACCAGTAAGCCCCAGTGATCCTCCAGTCTCTACCTCCCCAGGATGGGGATTACAAGTACATAGGCCACATCTGCCGCTTCTATGTGTGTTCTAGGAACTGAATTTCGGCCCTCACGCTTCAAAGCAAGTACTTGCATGACTAAGCCATCCCCTAAGTCCTCCACAGAAACACCTTCTAAAAGACCTTGAGGTCCTGGTATCAAAAACACTCCAGGCACAGACCCTACTTGACACCCCACCCCCGTCATTCCCATCCTGGAAAGCAGGTGATGGACAAGGACCAGTGGATGCTGAGCGGAAATTCTGTGCTGCCCCTTAGCTCCCTTGTAAGCCTTGTTTTCCCCTGGCATCGAGTCAAGTAAGGCCACGCCCTCTTCTCTGGGTTAGACTGTGAAGATAATGAAGTAGGTAAGTAAGGCAAGGAGGTAGCACAAGCCTGGTACACAGCAAGCCAGCTGGTTTTTATCAGTTGTTAGATCTGTACAAAGCCTCCGCAGCCCACCTCTGCAAAGCCTGCCATCACCACCAGACTGTGGGCACCTGGATCAAGTCTATCCGGGCTCGTCCAGCTCATTCCCCTCTGGATACTCAGTCAAGGTCGATGGGGTTTGTTAGAGTTAGAAGTAGCTGGGTGGTGGTGGTGGCGCACGCCTTTAATCCCAGCATCTGGGAGGCAGAGGCAGGCAGATCTCTGTGAATTCAAGGCCAGCCTGGTCTATGGAGCGAGTTTCAGGATAGGTTCCAAAGCTACACAGAGACACCCTGTCTTGAAAAACTAAAAACAAAACAAAACAAAACAAAAAAAAAAAAAGAAAGTTAGAAGTAAACACTGTACCTAAAATAGAGATGCCCACTCTGGCTATGAGCACTCCCGGTATCTCCCACAAAGGTTACTCTAGGGAGGCATCATTTATTATGAATCTACCACAAGCCAGCAGGGAGGCCAGTATAGATATCCATGTACACACCTGGCCCTTTCCACATCCCTGGACACCTGAGAGTATCAGTCCCACTTCACAGACAGGGACAGTTTTCCTTCCAAAGACGGGGGACCTTGTCACCATGCTAGGGAGGAGGTGGATGTGGAGGAACACAGCTGGTCCACTTCCTGTACTCACTCCTCCAGCCTGAGCCAGCTTTCTTTCAGGAGAGTTCCTCCATCAAAGTCCCACCGCGTGCGTTTGTTCCCCAGTCTGAACGCAATCAGGGATGTTGCCACTTTCATCCTCTAATGCCAGCCCTTGGAGGATCAGCATGGTGAGTCTTGAGCCTGTCAACTGTGGTGTTAGTCATCCCTGACAGCCATGTGTCGGCTGCGTGTCTGATGAGCGTGTCCTCTGAGTCTGAGCGTGTCCACCAGTTCACAGGTAGAAATGTCTAACGGGGCAAGACTCCAGGGCAAGGCCCTGGGGACACTGCCAAAGACCCTACATCCAGTATGACAGTAATCCGGTATCAACATATGGGGGAAATAAAGCAATCTGCTATCATCCAATCTCCATGCCTCCGTGAGAACCTTTATCAAACACCTAAGATTTGTCACGTATCCTGAAATCCTTAATCCTGTGTTTTCCCTGCCTCCTTAGCCCCCTCTATCCCCAGGAAAATAAGATCGGCTCATTCTTGTTTGTTTTAGAAAACTCCATGGCCACAGAGGAGGGACATTCTCAAAACTCAGATCAAGCAATTCCCTTGCTTAAAACCACCTTGTGGATTCTCATTACTCACAGGATAAATTCCAAACCCCTTGATGATCCCCGGGACACGACGCAAATTGGCCCCATCTCCCGCTCCTTCCACCATGCTGATCTTTTATCTCTTCCTTGAAATGCCAAGCTCATTCCTGTGACAAAGGGCCCTTGCATTTCCTGTGGCACGAATGCTCTGGGCACCCCCTGGATTGCTCCTTACCTGGCTCCTCTGCACCATTCAGGTGTCAATTCAGATGCCAGAGTCTCCAGGTGCCCTTTTCTATCTGATTTTTAAGAAAATGTCCCTTCCTCTCTCATGAGGCATGCTCTGTGGAGGTTTCTATCAGCCAGTTTCTTTCATAGCATCTGCCTTTATCATAGTATTTATTATTATTATTATTATTATTATTATTATTATTATTATTATTATTATTAAAAAGATGTTACCTCCCTATCATATGCACTCCACGAAGGCAGGGACTCTATCATCATACAGGCCTTGGTGCCTAGAACAGCACCTGGCACACAGCTCCAGCTAGGCAAGGCTTTGTTGACTGCCTGAGTGAAGGAACTCTTTTGTCTCTGTCTCCTGCTGTGTGGCTGTGTGCTTCTCTTTCCCTCTCCTAGCCAAAAACTGTGCCTGCTTCTTCTGTTTGTTGCAACCTGTCTGGCTTTGTACTCAGTTCTGACCTCGCATCCCCTTAGGTTTTTTTATCAGAAGACCCCTGCCCCAGCCACCATCCTGCTGCTTCTGCTTAGCCTGATCCCTGGCAGGCACAGGTGGAGGCCCTTATCAGCTGACCACTGGAATGCATTAAACCCTCAGGGAGCCAGCACTACCTCTCAGCAGGGAGATGGTGGCACAGGAGAATTGTCTGTATTCTGTCAATCATATTTAAATAAATGCTGATTGGTCAGGCAGGAAGTATAGGTGGGTCAACCAGACAGGAAGTAGGGGTAGGGCGATGAGAACAGGACAATGCTGGGAAGGAGGAAGCCTATTCCTCCCCAGTCCTGCCCAGATCACTGAAGAAGCAGGATGTGATCTACCCCACTGAAAAAGGCACTGAGCCATGTGGCTAACATAGATAAGAATAATGGGCTATATAAGTTATAAGAGTAAATAAGAAGCCTGACCTAATGAGCCAATCAGTTTATAACTTATGGAGACCTCTGTGTGATTTTCTTTGAGACTTGCTGGCTGTGGGAACCGGACAGAAATCCTAACATCCTAACAAGCAGGACCTCATGTTACAAGCTGGGGTTTCATGGGCACATATTCTAAGCACTAGTTAACTTTGCTAAGTTCAAAGATAAGCACATATTTCCTGGAATCAACCAGGAAAGTGTGTGTGTGTGTGTGTGTGTGTGTGTGTGTGTGTGTGTGTGTGAGAGAGAGAGAGAGAGAGAGAGAGAGAGAGAGAGAGAGAGAGAGATATGATGATGTCCTTTCAGTTATGCATGCGAATATCCCCTTGTGCATAGCAACATGCCACAGTTCTACATTAGACGGTTCCCTTGATCACTTTCCACCTTTTCTTTTCTTTTCTTTTTTGCTTTAAGGCAGGATCTCTCACTGAACCTGGAACTTATCAATTTGGCTAGGCTGACTGTCCAATGAGATTGGGGGATTTTCTTGCCTCTGCCCCAACCCCCACCCCCAGCCCTGGGACTACAGATGCATTGTCATACCCAGCATTTATTTGAGTGCCAGGAGTCTGAACTCGGGTCCTTGTGCTCACACGTAGCGCTTTACCCAGAAACCATCTCACCAGCCTCTAGGATCCACCCCTGAATTTTGTTAGCACTGCCCCCCTCCCCTACTGTTTGCCTTCTCCTTTGGGTTGATAAATGCCATAATCTCTACCAGACTCTATCTAGTAAGTCATTCCAAGAAGGCAACCTAACTCCTGGGCTTCTGACAAAGGAATCAAGTCAGAAGCCATGCCAAGGTTCTGAGACTCCAGGTCTGTGCTGGTCCCCCTACTTCGCCAACCTCTGAACATGACCATTATGTGCTTGCGGTTCCGATGCTGTGTCATTTCTGCATTTTCAGTGTACAGAGTTGTGTAGAAATAAAGGCGACTGACTGACTGGCACCCCTTCCCTGCACAATGACTAAGCAAGCGTGTGGTTAGCTCCCCCAGTGACAGCTCTGTGTGCACGATAACACCGAGCAAGGATGAAAACTGCTACTCCGCTGAGCCAAACAACAGAAAAACGCAAGCAGCAAGTTGTTAGCACCGAAATATTTTCCTCCCGCTATGGCATCTTAGACCAATGGAAAACACATCACACAAGCCAAGTGTCCTGGCCACATGGCTGAAGCAAGTGGAGACTTGAACCGTGGTCTGTCTGCAGACTGACCTCTGGCCTCGCGGTTCTGTGTCTACCTGGTGGGGAACAGCATGGTAGAGTACTTAATAGGTCAGTTTCCTGGAGGGAGGTGGAAACTAGCTAGACTCGACTCCCTACCCTTTTGCAGAGGGAGGCCAGAACTTTTAGCAAGAGTCCTCATATCTAAGCCAAGTGCTAACATTGATTACATGGTACAGCTCTGAGCACTCCCCACCACAGCCTGGGTAGGGTAACATGATCATTTGATGAAACATCTCTACTGCATCATGCTGTCATCAAGTCCTTTGATAGCTGCTCCTCTTTGGGATGCAGTAAGAAGAAAAGACTTAAGATGTGCTGTGGCTGAGTGGTGGTGGCGCACGCCTTTAATCTCAGCACTCAGGAGACAGAGGCAGGCTGATCTTTGAGTCTGAGGCCAGCCTGGTCTACAGAGTGAGTTCCAGGACAGCTAAGACTACACAGAGAAACCTGTCTTTAAAAAAAAAAATGCTGAGCTCCAATCGCTAGCCCTAGCCTGAGTCACATATCCTAATACAGCCTGGTGATTCCATCTAAAGCTAGTCCATGAGTACCTTCCCCAATCTCCAAACCTATCTTGGGTTGTACAGATGTGTCTAGGCTCAGTCCGGGCTTGGACCCAGTCACATATCTTGTGTGCCACCTCAGTCTGGTAAGTCTGCCTGAGGCTAACCTTTCCATACCATGCCCAACCTCCAGGGCTAGCCTGTGATACACATGTGTGTCCCAATCTGCTGTGTCCTGGGAACTTCGTCTGCCCCTACTATCCCCAACCGTCAGGCCTAGTCTCAGACTCACAGACACAACCAATGAAAGAGAGAAATCCACAAGCCCAGGTCTCATCACAGACACAAACAATATGAAAGGCCAAGGCGGTATTCTGTATGCCATGAAGTCCACCAGTCCCATAGAAATGTTCTCTAGTGAGAATTGCCTGGATGAACTCCAAGACACAGAACTTAGAAGAGCAACCATCAGCTTCATCTAAGGATTCAAGTTTAAAGAGGAGGCTAACAAATCAGCTCCGCGAACTCTGTGAGAACAGCAGTAAAAATGCCTGCATGAGGCCCAGGAAAACACAAACATATGGCAGAGTGAAGTGTCTGAGACAACTCAAGACTTGAAAACCGAGTTCAGTAGAGAAATAGTGAAGAAAACTCAAGCTGAAATGAAGATGGAATTTAAAGAACTCGATAACCCAGTTAGAAACTCGGGGCTTGGCCTAGGGAAGGCCATGGTGAGCATTCGTGGAAGAAATCAAACCATGAATGAGCAGGTGCCGTCCCTCAGTCAAAGGAAAGCCCAAAGCTCCCATTCCAAGGCTGAGGCATTCCAGTAATGTGGCAAATGAAGCTGTGATCCTCGGCTAAGAGTCAGTGAGCGGCTTGCCACAATTCTCTAAGTCCAAATTTAAGATGAATTAAATGGCTGGGCAGTGGTGGCGCACGCCTTTAATCCCAGCACTCGGGAAGCAGAGATAGGTGGATCTCTGTGAGTTTGAGGCCAGCCTGGTCTACAAGAGCTAGTTCCAGGACAGGAACCAAAAAGCTCAGAGAAACCCTGTCTCAAAAAAAAAAAAAAAAAGAGATGAATTAAATGACAACTCAACAAGATTCTGGAGTTCAATTGACTCTAGAGAAGATGACTGACTCCTTGCAAAAACCCTTTTCTCCCCACTTCTTTAAATGGCATCATTCTTCAACCAAGAACCCAAGCCAAAACTCCCGGTTCTGCCTCCGTGTCTCTGGCTTGCTCAAGCTGCATAGGGGACACCACCCGCTCACTCCTTACAAGTGGAATGGATCAAGTAGAGAATAGACTATCAAGACCTGAAGTTAAAGTAGAGGAATTAGACCACACAAGCAAAGAGGAGAGAAGGAGGGAACGAGGAGGGGAAGAACGAAGAAATAAAGGAGCATGCAAGAACTGTGGGACACCATGAAAAGACCCAAATATTCAGAATAGACCTAGATGAAGAAGAAGGATGACAGGCCAGTTACCTAGGCCATATCTTCAGCAAGTTCACAGAAGAAAATTTCCCCAAATTGAGGAAATTTGATACACAGCCATTCAGATACAAGAAGCACACAGAGTAGCAAAAAAGTCAAGACCAGGAAAGAAACTCCCCATGGCATATCACAGTTAAAACACCAAATATTTGCAAGGAAGTGTGGGTATCAAAGATGCAAGAGAAAAAGGCACATCACATATAAAGGAAAGCCCATCAGAATAACATGATTCCTTGGTGCAAACTTTAAAATCCAGAGGAGCCTGGAGCAGTGTACTGCAAGTTCTGGAAAACCACAGATGCCAACCTGCACTCTTGCACCCAAGGGCTTCAGAAGAGAGGCCTACCTGAGGAGACAGACGCCCTTGAACCCGGTCTGAATTTTCCCCAAAGGGAGACCCATGTCAGCTTGGGTTGAAGATGGTGGTGTTTCTGGCCTTTCTACTTACAGGGGTTCGGAGGCCAACACTATTCCCATGACACATATATCAGCCCTCCCAGGGTGACCTGGGACCACTCGGGAGGGAAGCGGGGCAGCTAGCTCATCAAAACTGTCCCATCCTCCATCTCCCCCTGCTCAGGTCCAGTCAGCCAACTACTGGGTCTCCTTTCCCTATACGGTATGCAGCCATGTCCACACATCCATTATGCACACACCTATGCACCCGTGCACATAGGCATATACCCCAGACACATGTACAGGCACACAATCATGTACACACGCCATAGTGAAACACACACACCACAGATGTTCCACACGCATAACAACCATATACACAAACTGTAGCTGTGCACCCATGGGCACATCACACTACATACACCCCAAAACTACACACACACACGTGCATAAGCACGCGCACACACACACACATGCATAAGCACGTGCGCACGCGCGCGCACACACACACACACACACACACACACACACACACCACCCTAACTGTCTTGCTTGCAAACCAAGGTTGAGCCCAACTCTCTGGCCACCGGAGACCCAGACCACCTCTCTCAGTTTAGGGGTGGTATGCAGTAGTCGCCTAGGCAGCCGAGGTCCGAAGGGTACCAGGAACCCCACTGAGCTTCCAGCTATTACTTTTCTGGTAGGGAGTCGAGGGCAAAAGGAGGGCCTTGAAAAAGCACCGGCCGCCCTGCCCCCCAGCCCTCCTCCCCTCTCCAGCCCTCAGCAGGATTAAGGGAGATGATGAATGCGAAAGCGCTCGGTAAATTGTAAGGCGCGCTATGCAAATGTTAGCGGTTCTGACTGAGAGGCTGCAGGGTGAGCCGGAGAGCCAGACCCGGCCGACCGGTCGGTGGCAGGTGCTGGAGTCCCACGGGCCAGCTTCACACATAGCCTGAGCCCCGCGTCACCAGTGCTGACCAAGGTGTAAAATCATTGAGACCTCGTTTCTTCAGCTGCTAAGTGGGGACAGGGTGGTGACACCTTCCCAGTCAAAGGTCAGCAACACTATAAAATCGCTCTGCTCCCAGAATGCCAAGCCTGTTTATCGCATTTCCTCAGAACAGGTCTCCCTCCGCACACGGTGGAATCCGTTTCCTTAAAAGTCCCAGCAATGCTGCTGAAGGACTCAGCAAAGATCACCTGCCACGCTTTCCTTTGAAAACCATCAGCCTGGGTTGATGGGCCTCACCTTTGACCCCTAGAGTACTCCAGAAGTGTAGAGGGGTAGGTTCCAGGGCACTGGGGCGTGGTCCCAAGTACAAGCACCCTGAATGTGTGACTTTTCCTTTAGAATCGTTTTTAAATTACTTATTGTGCATTGGTGTTTTGCCTTTGCGAGGTCCCCTGGAACTGTACTTACAGACCTTTGTGAGCCGCCATGTGGGTGCTGGGAATTGAACCCAGCCCCTTCTCTAGATTCTTCACAGCAGTCCTGGGACTAACAGTCATTGACAAGCGGAAGTGAGACACACCCCTCCAAATCACGCCCCTTCCTGGAGCCCCCAGGAGATCAAGTGTTGAGTGCAGCCAAGGCCTGAGAGAGCTGAGTTTGGGGAATGAGGGATTCAGTGAGCTGGGGAATGAAACAGGAAATACTGGGAATAAACCCAGCAGTAAAGGAGCTTCGGCTGGGAGCTGCCGAGTGATTCTTATTGTTCAAATTATCTTTAAAACTTTTCATTTGAATCTGTTTAATAAGGGAAGGCTTACCCCAAGGAAGAGGTATTTTTTTAATGTGACTTGGGAGCTGAATTGGAAAGAACGTTGCAACAAAGATATTAAAAAGGGGATTAAACCAAACCACTGGTGGCCCGTCTCTGCAGGCCTCCACAACCTGCGACACAGCTCCCAAAACCCATAAAATCAAATTACAAAGGGGGACACAGGAAGCGGGACCGTTAATCATGATTCTCCTTCCTTTGCTGCTCATGGCTCCTGGTGTTAAGCAGGCAAGGACAGCCGGCTGTTGAGAAGGGAGCCTGTTGTCGGATGAGCTCAGGCACTGAAGCCCCCCGAGCTCAGGCACTGAAGCCCCCCCCCCCCCCCGGGGCTTCCTATCTTATCTCAGCTCCCTTTGAGCTGGTCATGTTGCCTAACCTCTCTGAGCCCCAGCATCATCCCCATCACAAAATGAGACCAATAGTTACCATCTACAACCATGGAAAGGTTGCTAGGAACGGAAATAAGAGTACATTGACTTCCGGAGGCTCACACATACAAGCTACTCAAGAACATGCTAGCTCCCTTTTATGCAGCCTAAGGCAGAAGAGCAAAATCTGCCATGTCTCAGCAGGCATGATATTCTTGCCCTACATGCCTCTATGCTCTCTCTGAGGGCTGTGCCCCTTTGCTTGGATCTCAGCCACTGCTAGGGCTTACTCTCCTCAAGGTGGCATTGTAATGGCTCGTCCATCATTCACTTCCTCCCTCATTCATACATACTGCATAATCACGGAGTGCCAGGAACTTGGCTGGACAGTGGAAAGACAAAGTAAGACACAAGGCCAGTCCTTAAGGAACCCCATGGTGCAGTGCTAGAGGGAACCATTGCCACAGGCAGCCCACAATACAACGTCAGGTGACCATCAGAACATGAAGACACCTGTGCTAGCATGGAGCTGACAGGCACGCTTTTGGCCAACAGGCAATGAGAGCACTGGTTCTAATTTAGTTCTTCAATTCCATCACTGTTATAAAGACTACATCGCTCTGCCCTTGCTGCCAGGGAGGCATTTGTCTCCTGTGCTCATCTCTTCTGCTTTCTCTCGTGAAATAGGATAAGTTACGAAATTCTCTCGCTCCCCAAAGTCTCTCTTCCTTACTTGAGTTGTTTCCTTCAGCTTGACTAATGAGACCCAGACCCCCCTCTCCCCATTGCATTCTCGCGCTGTCATTTCATCTTTGCTAATTATCAGCGCTGATGGTGAAGGTGACCATGGTGATGAGGAGGATGGGGGTCATGATGGTACCAGCGACAGTGGTGGGATAATGGTGGAGTGATGCTGCTGCTGA
The DNA here is from genome assembly GCF_000317375.1 of Microtus ochrogaster. Lineage (NCBI taxonomy): Eukaryota > Metazoa > Chordata > Mammalia > Rodentia > Cricetidae > Microtus > Microtus ochrogaster. The sequence continues at coordinate 56,615,990 of NC_022016.1, read as the reverse complement.
GAGTTACAACTGTGATAACGGTGAGGATGCTGGCGATGGTGGGGACAATGAGGATGGTGGTGGGATTGGTGACGATGATGACGATGAGATGATGCAGGTGATGGCAATGGTGACGATTGTAATGGCCATGGGGGTGACAACGATGATGACGATGATGGTGAAGTGATGATAATGCTGATAGTGATGATGTCAACCATAATTGTGATAACAGTGATGATGATGATGGTGGTGGTGGTGGTGATATTTACCATAACTGTGATAACAGTGATGATGGTGGTGTGATTGGTGATGATGATGATGTTGATGAGATGATGAAGGTGATGGTAATGACGATTATTGTAACAGCCATGGGGGTGATAGGATGACGGTGATGATGGCAGTGTTATGCTGATAGTGATGATGGTGTGATACTGGTGAGATTTGTCTGGTGATGGTAATGATAGCAAGAATGGTGATCATGATGGATGATGATAGTAACAGCCATGACAATCATGATAATGGCAGTGGTAGTGATGACAATGGTTACAGTGGTGTCACAGTGACGGGGAGAGCAATGATAATAATGACAACGAGGAACATGGAGCTTTTTATCTTACCCCAAATGCCATCAGGCATCACGTTCATTACTCCATTGACAGGACCCTTCAGGGTAGTCACTATGACCTTTCTCCATTTTTCAGATGAGGGCAGCAAGTGACACATCCTAAGGAACTTGGTTTCAACTAGAGAAACTAGAGAATTAGTGGTTCTTTTTTTTTTGTTTTGTTTTGTTTTTCGAGACAGGGTTTCTCTGTGGCTTTGGAGCCTGTCCTGGAACTAGCTCTTGTAGACCAGGCTGGTCTCAAACTCACAGAGATCCGCCTGCCTCTGCCTCCCGAGTGCTGGGATTAAAGGCATGAGCCACCATCGCCCGGCCGAGAATTAGTGGTTCTAATCCTCCTGTCTAGTTTCTATTATATGGAATCATATAAAACACTTTTTTATAAATTACTTATTTTTATTTTATGTGCATTGGTGTTTTGCCTGCATATATTTCTGTGTAAGGGTATCAGATTTTGGAATTACAGATGGTTGTGAGCTGCCATGTAGGTGCTAGGAATTGAACCCAGTTTCTCTGGAAGAGCAGTCAGTTGCTCTTAACTACTGAGCTATCTGCCCAGCCCCAAGAATCATATAAAACTCTTAAGGAAGAAGTGGAGTATGTGCATAGCAAATCTCTGGGCAGAACTTTAGGGACAGTACACTGCCAGGTCCCCAGTTCAATCCCTAGCATCAGAGAGAGAGGGTGTGCAGATAGAGAAGAAAGTATCCTAGTTCCTGTTTCTAAGAGCAGGTAGGAATTCAATAGGAAAACAAAAGGGCATTTCTGACAGTTGAGTAGCCAGAGCAGATGCAAGGCCATGCAAATGCCGGAGCCGATGCAAGGCCGTGCATCACAAGAGCAGATGCAAGGCCGTGCATGCCGGAGTAGATGCAAGGCCATGCATGCCGGAGCAGACACAAGGCCATGCATGCCAACCGGTGCTCATCTTAGATTACAGAAAACTAAAAGAAATCAGCAATGTGTATGCCTAGAACTACTACTCAGAATTACAACACAGACTCCAAGCCAAGCCAGAAGAACAGAGACCCACATGAGATGTTTGAACAGAGCTATTGACAAGCTTCAAGCGGATGAAGCTGGTGAAGTGTGGAGCACCTCCTGAAGGAGGAGGGAGCAAAGGCACCGGAACAGGAAGGTGAGCGATGGCAGACATGACAAAAATGAGGAAGGAATGACTCGAAGGCTCCTGAGCTTCTGTGTCCCCAGTTCATGCAACTACTCAATAACAACAGTAGAAAGAATTGTACCGTTGGGAGAATCGTCCAAACAAGGCGGCATCTTTGCCTCTCGAGTTTCTCTGGCTTGCCCTGTATGGAAGACTGGAGTAAGCAAGGATCTACTGAAACAAATGAACTTCAGTGCAAAAGGCTGCCGAGCTCATCCCTGAGTTTATTTTGTTCGGATTTTGAATGCCACGTACTAGTTCGTGGGACAAGCAAGGGATGGGTGTGTGGGTATCACAATGCCAGTGGGACAGATGTTGAGACCCAGAATGGGGAACTCAGGAGGAAAGCACACCTGTTTATGGATCTCTGACATCATCCTCCAACTATTGAGAGATGTGGGACTATGTGTTCCAGCAGCAGAATGCCCAACTGCCTTCCACAGACTCTCAAGGAGGTGCTAACTCCTGGAGGGGAAGAAAGCACCGCTTATCACTTTAGACCACAAAGATACCCAGAACAGCCTGGAATGGGAGACATGTATCAGGCTGGGTCTCCCTCTGTGTGGGTCTTGTTGCTTTTACTCTCATCACCAGGCTCCACGCTTTCAAGATAATAGTGAAAGACAACGTGTGTCTGAAGTGATTTCTCCAGTAAAGTAAATCCACTCAATTCCTTAATAACAATAGTAGAAAGAATTGCCCTGTTGGGAGAGTCATTCAAACAAGGCAGTGCCTTAGCTTCCCAAGTCTCTCTGGCTTACCCCATGTGCTATATGGATGACTACTTTGCACTGATATGGATCTCGGTTTTTTGGTACAAATTTAAGGTCAGTTTTATTATTTGTATATTTATGCTCTTGATTAAAGCATTGTGTTTGAGCAACTCATTTAAAAATGTGATGTAAACTAATAAATACAGGTTAATAGACAGTCATTTATAATAGCCAAGCTTGTAGTCATGTTAGTTAGGTTTTCTAGATGTACAGAGATAAATTTCAGATGGACAGTTATTTTTCATACCTTTCAAAGACTAACAGAATATGGCATTTAAAATGTTTTAAGAACTTAGGACTTTTCATGACAGTGAGACACATCTGCTCCTGGCAGCACCAATCTACTTCAAGAGGATGATGGGTATCAAAGAGGTTCCATATGGAGTTGGTTAGCCATTTTGGCAAGAAACTGCTCTTGCTTTTACTGCTTGATGGTATGCTTTATAAACTGGACATGCAGGGCCCACAGAAAAATGACTGCTGAAGTTGCCTAGAGAAGGTGAGACAGTCCTTCGGGGTTCCTGCTTCATGAGTCTGCCAGACATTCTGCAGGACACAGAAGAAAGTCAGTGACAAACTGTCAACACAGGTGAAACTGTCTTTGAAATTTCCTGCTTCATGGAAAAGTCTGCCAGAAACTATGGGCCTGTGGCTGAAGATGGATACTACAATGTTACAGAAGAACTTTGGGTGACTGTCCAGGTAGTTAGATGTTTTGGAAGTTGTTTACAATGTACTTCCTGTTTACTTAAGTAATATTATATCCTTCTGTAGTCTTTGATGGAGTTGAAGAAAGATACTTAAAATTATAAAAGATAGATTATTTATAAAACTTTAGACTCACAAAGATAGGAAAGATGATAGAGCATTTTCCTTAATTTGCCAAATGTAAGTGGACTAAATATTGTAACTATAATTTTTGCTGGATAACTGTTTTGTTACATGTAATTTTACTACCTTAAAGTTAAAACCTTCCTTTTTATTTAGATAGAAAAGGAGAGGTGATGTGGGATTCCCCTCTGTATGCTGTGAATATGTTTTATTGCCATTAGTTAATAAAGAAGCTGCTTTTGGCCAATGGCTTAACAGAGTAAAGCCAGGCAGAAAATCTGAAGAGCGATGTAGAGAGAGAGAGTAGGTGGAGTCAAGGAGATGCCAAGTAGCCACCGAAGGAGTCAGATACCAGAACTTTACCAGTAGGCCACAACCTCATGGTAAAATACAAAATAATAGGAATGGGTTAATTTAAGATGAAAGAGCTAGCTAGAAATAGGCTTACGCTATTGACCAAACAGTATTGCAATTAATATAGTTTCTGTGTGATTCTTTTGGGTCTGGGCAGCCAGGAGCAAAGGGGCAGTGGCCACCTACACCCATGTAGATGGGGTGAGCAAATGTCCCTCCTGGAGCAAATGAGAGTCAGTGTGAGCCACCAGGGTGCTAGGCTCATTCCTGATTCTGCTTTCTGTTTTGCTTGGACTTTGAATGCCTAATTCAGACTTCTCCTGCCAACTTATCTTTCTGCCAGACTTTGCATGATGCTCAGCAAAGCCTTTGAACTCTGAAAACCGGGTTCAACCTGATTTGAGAAGCTCAGCAGCCCAGGAAGGGCCTGGAGGCCGTAAGGGAAGCTGCTCACAGCCAGCCAACCCAGGATCAACTTCCGACTCCACTCCTCTCTCACCGTGTACTCCATCCTTAGGAAGCTCCCCCATCCTTCCCTAAACTTGCTGGACTCTTTCCTCGAGCTCCACCTTCTCCATCCTCAAGACCAGGGACACATGTAGTTTGAGAAGCCTTGATAACAAAGCTACTGTTAGTTATGGTATTATCTCCTACCATGGAACTGTACCCATGTCTTCTGCTACAGTCACAGTGCAGGGGTGCCCAATCTATCCCGAAAGCCTTCCCCAAGTCTCAGTCATGTGCTCCTTCATTAGCGTGCTTATTGTCGTATGTCACCCATCGTCCTTGCAAGGCACTGAAGCTCCACAAAAGATGTCAGGGCCTGTATCCTCTTTCCATCACAAAATAATGTTTCACCAAAGCCAGCAAGTGCACCTTAAATGTTTCCTGGGTATTTCTGCTGCCTGATGAATCTGTGTCCCACCCTATTCACTGGCCGGGAGACTTTTCAAGGGAAGGGGATTTGCCCTTCTTAGCCCTGTATCCCTGTGACCCAGCACTTGGGCCTGGTCCGCAGAAGGCAATGGCAAGCATTCACCGAAGGCATCAAAATAGAAATAAATGAGCAAGGACTGTTGTGTAGTCGGAGCAACAGAGACAGCAGAAAACCCAAAGCCCCCATTCTGAGGCTGGGGAACTTTATTAGTGATGCTGTGTGGTGAATGAATGAATATGTAATCCGCGAATATGAGTCAGTAAGTGGCTTGCCACAATTCTCTGAGCCCAAATTTAAGACTAATTAAAAGATAACTGAGCAGGATTCTGGAGTTTAATTGACTCTAGACAGAACTATTGATTTCTTGCCAAAACCCATTTCTCCCCACTTCTTCCCCCACCTCTTTAAAAGGAACCATTGTTCAACCTATAACCCAAGGTAAAAACCCTGAATTCCCTCTTCCTATCGGTGTGCCCAAGCCATCTGCAGGGTCCCTGGTTCCCTCACGCTGCACACGGAACCCCCTACTCCTTCCATCCATGGTACAGTCACTGTGGTCCCGACACTGCCCCAAGTGGGCCTCAGCTGATCCATCACAGCATCTCCCCAGAGACCTCTGACTTCTCACGCACATCCTAAGCCACGCTTGTGCAGAAACTGAAGGGATCTCTGAAAAGCTCCCAGAGTGTGCCGGCACACCCGCACTAGAACTCAGCTCTATGCGGTGACACTTTGAGGTCACTTAAGACCTCACCAGCCCTATTCGGGTGTCAACTAACACTATGTCCCCATAACTCAGGACCCCCAGCCACACCCTCTTTCCCAAAGTTCACATCATCCCCTCAGAGTCCTTGTGCTTGCTGTGTCTCCTGTCTCCACCTAGATGGTCTCTTCCAGGATTGTCAGATGCCCAGCTGCTTACTGGCATCTGAGACTTAGCTCACAGGCACCTACACTTCGGCCTAACAAGTCTCATGTTGTTTCTTTGTTGGATGCTGTTTTCATCATTGTACTTGTTGTTAGCTGGTATTATCTCACCTCTTTTATGTGCTTATCACTGGTCTCCTCCAATGAGAACACCTTCACATTTTGAAGTTATCATAGTTTTTTTTTTGTTGTTTGTTTAAATCTTACTTGTTTTCTGTTATTTTATCTGGCTCAAAAGACTTGTCCCCCATCACTTAGCACTGCGCCAGGCATACAGTACCCTCTTAGTATTTTTTGATGGAGTAAATGAACTTCTATGTGCCTGCAGAATGAACACGGCATGAAAATGAATGTGTCTGCGGTGTCGGTCACCACTAACAGGACTATATAATGCAGGGGTGGATACAGTCAGCATGCACGGATCCCACCCATATATCCACACTTGGTTCTGAGGACCCCATTGCCATGAGCACCAGGAATATGAACAGAAAGCCAATATATGAGTCAGATAAAGAGTAAAAGGAAACCAGGGGTATTCAGTTTGCAAAGCCAAAAAGTCCGGGAAGGGGTCTGCTGTTGTCCTTTGCCATCTAAAGCACTGGAGAGAGAAGAGAGCAATCCTGTAGTCCCAAGAAAAGAATATGGATCTCTTAGTTTGATGGGAACAGATTTCAGCTCCAGGGAAAACAAGTCCCTTTGAGAGAGGTGGCAGTTTCAGGCATGGCACTCCTCCATCTGAGGGAGGGTGTGAATGACCACTTGGCAAGGACATCGTGGAAGTGACTCAGGCAGACCAGGATGGCCTCCAAGACCTCGCCTTCAGGTTTCTGAGACATTTGGGGACAGGGTCAAGAAACTTTTTCTGGGATCTGGAGAGATGACAGATGACTCAGTGAAGAGCATCAGGTACTCTGCCAGAGGACCCAGCTTCAATTCCCAACACCCACATGGCAGCTCACAACTGTCTAACTCCAGACTGAGGAGGACCAATGCCCTCTTTTGGTGTGTGTGGGTACCAGGCACACATGTGGTGCACAGACATACAAACACAACACCCATACACATAAATATTTTAAAAGTTTTTAAAGTTTTTAAGATTCAAAAACTAGCTTAGTTATCCTGAAAAGCGACACCACCAAACTAAATTCTACAGATTGGTCAGGGAAAAGACTGACAGGCGGGTGTCTCATGGCCCAAACACATAAGACACCCTGGTATGCTCTTTAGTTTTAAAGTCTACCCATGATCCCTCAGAACATGGGGTTCCCAGACAATGTGATGTGCAGACATGCCTTGTGTTCTAGGGGAAGATGGGCCACCCTGGTCACAGCTGGGCCAAGATGGTCCAATATTTTGTCTCTGAAATTCTACCCTTTCTCAAGAGTAGAACCTCAGGCCTCAGGCAAAGAAAGAAACTTCTTCAAACCTCAGCCTACTCCTCTGTAATAAAGTATTTTACCATCTGGGAGGCTGTGAGTTTGAGCTCAGCTTGGGAAGTATAATGGGTTCCAGGCCAGTCTGGACTACGTAATGAGACCCTGTCTCAAGAAAACAAACAAATGGCTGCTGGTGGTGCAGGCCTTTTCATCCAGCACTGGGGAGTCAGAGGTAGTTGGAGATCCTTGAGTTCAAAGCCAGCCTGGTCTTCAGAGCAAGTTCCAGGTCAACCAGAACTACACAAAGAGACCCTGTCATGAAAAAAACCAAAAAAAAAAAAAAAAAAAAAGAGAGAAAGAAAGAAAAAGAGAAAAGAAAGAAAGAAAAGAAAAAACCAAATAAATAAATGAGAATGAATTTCATTTAAAAGGAAGAGAGGAGCAATTGAGAAACCAGAATGGCAGTTTGATAGTTATAGAAATTTAGATCTATAGACTCTCACTACCCAAATTTATTCTGGGGGTTTGCAAATGTGTATAATGGATAAAAATGGGGAGTTTGAAAAGGTACCTACCCCCTGCAAAATATGCAAGGTTTACAGAAATTTATAGCTGTTCTCATTAGAAGGAATATATCAATCCTAACTACTAGCAGGATCATTGAATGACTCTGATTTGCCACCTCCAGCAACCCCTACCATTACCCCCATTTGGCAGATGAGGAAACCAAAGCTCAGGTCCACTGACAGTCACAGGTTCTGCAGCCGGCACAGGGCTGAACCTGGTTGTCTTTCATTTCAAGAAGCGTTCATTGCATTTTACTAGGCAGAGAGCTTACACAGTTATGATGTGCTTTATTCACCTCAACCAATGGTTTCCCAGGTCTCTTCTCAGTCTCTGAACTCTTTCAAATACAACCATACTCAGAACTCCAGTTAGTAAAACCAACAGAAGCCTCAACAGCTCTGGCTGAAGCATGTGTGGGGCCCAGCGCACAGCCCACTTGACTCCAGGGTGGCCATCTGAAGGAGCCTCGGGCCTTGGAGCACACCATGAAAACTCTAGATGAAAGCCAATAGCAGTGACCCTCCCATCCCCAAACTTTACGAATTACATAGTAAGACAGGTTTGTTTGTATAATGCATCTTTCATTTCTTGGTTTCCCATCGCATTTGACCCTCGTTATCGACTATGAGTTGGACAAGGCAGGGCACGTCACCCTCAATTTGCAGATGAGGAAATCAAGGCCAAATGGAGTGAATCAGCCGGCCAAAGTGAGGCCAGTTCAAGTTGAACTGGCAGAGGAAGGACTATCTACTGGAAACTGTGGCTGACCTCTGATCCAGAAAGTGGACAATCAGCTCCTTGGCCCCTGAGAGAGCTGACTACAGCCCCAAGGTTTCCCGTGCCACGGTGCTGTCCTAAAGCAGATGGCAATGAACAGAGCTGAGGAGCTCAGCACCACTGAGCAGACCAGCCACAGGATGCTGGCTATAGAAAGGCCACTTCCATCTGAGCCCGCCCTGCTGAGCACAGGGCAGAGGAGGCAGAAGCAGCCAGCATGCCTTCTACCTTCATCTGCATCAAGCAAAAGCGCTTGCAAAGGGACTGCAGCAAGTGCAGACCTGAGCATCTGCCGCCCTTGAATTTCCCTCTCAGCCATTGCTTTGAGAGCCCTGAAACCTGAGGCGGCAGATAAATAAATGCCTGAACCGCTCCCCCATCTCTGAGCTGAGTCGGAGCATGTGTTGGGGGGGCAGACAACACTTAATTATCACTTAGTCTTTAATTAGCACTTAATTATTAACACTTAATCCATCTGTAAAATGGGGACACTAATACCTGTTTCGCAGGCAGACCGGGAGGATTAATTAACGCTTGCAGCCCACTTTGAAGATGCTGAGCCTTGAAAGAGTACACTCAACAGTGACATTAATCACGGCAGCGGAAGCACTCCTTTTCCTAATGAGATCCCTTCTTCCTCTCTCATCCTTCCTCTCCTTTCCAATATCCAGTCCCAACAATATCTCTTCAACTTTTCCCTGATACAGAAACACTTAGCTCTGGGTTTCCCACACATGGGATTTCCCATCCGGGAAGCTGGCTATTTACAGCCATCTTCCAGCACTTTAATTTTCTATTATGTCCTCTGAATATGTCAATGCCTTCCCAGTAAATATTTTGATGTGTGCTCTTGCAGTAGCTCTGTGGATGCTGAATGGGACAGCTGCTCTCTGTATTAGGGGATTCCAGATGTGGTTTCCAGCCACCAGACTCATCTGTGCCGAAGCCTGAACTTTTCTTGGGAGAGGGGAAAGAGCCTCTAGTTGCCTCGGGATACAGGAATCTAAACCCTAGGCTTGTCGAGAATGCTCTTGCAATGACCCCAGAGCTTCATCTTAGTTACCCAGGCCTTTAGAATCAGAAATGTCTTCCTAACAGCTGGAAAGAAGCCGCCAGGAATGATGTATACCCGCTTCCTTGGAACTTCAGGACCTTGGTCAGCTCCCCCCGCCAACCTCCCCTTATTGAAGATTATGAGGATGGAGAGCCAGAGCGTTCAACCCAAAGTCAGACTTCATTCCTCTTCCCTCCATTCCATCTAGATAACCAACCAAACAGGGGACTACTCACTCTTCCTGGAAGCTGACAGTCGCAGTCATCGGCGCGGAGAGTTTCTCCAGTGAGGTCCTGGGCTGCAGGGACTCCGGCAAGCCCTGAACTCTCTTCCAGATGTCATGGCAAATCTTGTCTAGGCTATCCTGGGGTGTGTCCTGGTGGATCCAGACGTATCTGGGGAATGGCCCCAGGGCGGATGGACGCTTGGCCACCAGGGCCGAGGATGGAGGGAGCCCATTTCCACTGGCCATCCTCTTTCTCTCTTTCCGGAAGCCCCTTTGTCCACCCAGGGCTGGGAGACAAAGGGGCTGTCCACCACCAGCCCTCATTCACCAGAAAGGAAGCTGAAGATTGGGCCTGGGAAGCAGTCAGTTCTGGCTGTCTGTTGCTCCAGCCAAGGGGTGGGTTTCAGAGGCCTTTTGTTTGGGTGGGAATGAGAAGTAGGGAGCAACTTTCTTTTGGGGAGGGGGGGCTTATGTTGACTTACTTTTATTTCCTCTTTCCTGGCTTTTGCCCCCCTCCCCCTCTCCCGTAGAAGAAAATATTTAAAAGTCAACAAAAACCAGTAACTTAGTAACCGTGGAATGCCCCGGAACTCAGGAACCAAGCGCCTGGGCGGGCAGAATGACATCTGGGAACGACTGGAGGGGAGGACTGGCTCTCCCACAGAACCCTGCACTCCCCCTTGCGACACTCCTGTGACACCTTTCAGTGCCTGGGACTCAGCCCATTTTCGCCTGTCTAGCCGCCAGGAGGGCTGAGTAAGGGCTGGACACTGTTCTAGACTGGGTGGGGACAGGCCATGAAACAGTCACCTCCCACCTTCCCAGAGATCAGGTGCACACCGAGGGCTAACGGCCCCAGCCCGCCCACAGCAGGTCCTGGTTTTAGCTCTCCCGGCCGCCCCCTTCTGTCCCTCCCTCTGCTGCGGCGGCTGCTGCTGCTCTGCCTCCCTAGAAAGAACTCTCCAATGCGGTGTTGTGCTGGCAGTCTGCCTAGCCCCAGTCCCCAGTGGACACCTGTCGCGCCTCCGTGCAGAACTGCGACCCAGCGCCACAGAGGGTCCCAACCCTTCAAAGGGCGCCGATTGAGCAGGGCGGGCCCGGGCTGGGGTCAGCAGATTTGTGTGCCCAGTAGCTCCCACACACCCCTGCCGTCGAGAGCTGCTGGGATTCTTTCTGTGGGTTCAAGCAACGGCTCGGCGGCTGAGTGCGCGGGGGCACGGGACCGAGCGTTCGTACCCAAGGACCTCAGGTGGAGTGGGGGCGGGGTGCAGCTGGGAAGACCACAGGAGCCTCTCTTTTGAAGTAAGTCCAAGTGAAACACTGTCTCCCCACCACCACAGAATACAAACTTAAGAGCCCGGGAGAGTGGGTGACCTGCCCCTTTGTCCTCTGGCTTTAATCCTAACTGCCATTCCAAGGGAGCACCAAGGACCGAGCTCAAATCTTACCCTATTCAAGTTCAAGAGTTTAGTACTACTTTTTATTCGGTGTACACGACGGGAGGAAACTGAGTCTCCAAGTCCTGAAAGGGTGCATCCAGAGTTCAAGAAGGCAGTCTGGATTTCAAAAGCTCCCAACTCTAGTCTCGATCTGGTGCCCTGGGCTCCCGAGCAGACCCCAGCAGTAGAGGTGGAAAACAAAACCAACTCAGCTCACTCTTTTTCTAGGAATCGATAGTCCCCGCCCCCACCGGAAGCTTCTCCTTACCTCGCCTTCCAAGCATTCCCTGGTTCCCCAAAGCAGTGGTTACTCCTCCAACAGACCACTGGGGAAAGAACCAGCAGGAGGTGGAAGAAAGAATAGAGGCGCACAGAAGCAGCCTGGAGAAGTCAGCTGCAGTGACCTGAATCTTCCTTTTCCCCCAGTTACTCACGGACCCTCTTTCTGTACCAGGTAAGCTTCTGGGCGCTGAAGAAGATGATGGAGAAAAAGTTGGTGCCTCCTCTCATGGTGCCTTCTTCTGACGGAGGGAGGTGTGTTATTAACTCAAAAAGCCTGAAGCGGTGACTACCCGTAGACCAAAGAGCTGCTGCAAAGTAACTGATAGCAAAGACTGAATTTCTGAGCTGGGTGTGGTGGCACATACCTGTAAACCTAGCACTTGGGAGGCTGAGGCGGGAGGATCTCAAGTTCTGGGCTAGCCTGAGCTACATAGTGTGCCCATCAGAATTCTGGCACACAGTAGGTACTCGATAAATACATGTTAGATAAACTAATGGTATTCTGTATATAAAGTGTAGCTTTGCTCTTTACAGAGGGCCTGAGTTCCTGGAAATGTTGACTCTGAGTTTTGCAAGCTGAGCTTCATTCCTTTTTGATTTTCATTATGAAATTGAAGATGTGCTCCTTTGGGGAAAATTCCGAGGACCTAGACCGGATAAAATTATAGTTAAGAATGTAGAAAACCTTTTAAGAGTGTATTTAAAGGAAAAGTGATCACTTCTGATGAAATATTAATAGTTCTGAAAATGTCACTCGGTGTTTGTGCCGCTTGGCATTTGGTTGGCTAACACCCATGCTTAGAGCAGAGTTCCAAGACCTTACACTGCCCAGGCCACAGGCTTCAGGAAAGCCAGTCTGGCAGCCCCCCTCCCCCTGCTTCCTCTTCCCCTGAACAGGGATCCAGGTATCTAGGACTAAGTCAGAAAGGACAGGAGAGAGAGGGGAAAAAAGCAAAACAAGGTGGGGATAGGGAACAAAGATAGAGATGGGGTTCTTTCTGCGAGATGCTGAAAAATTCTTAAGTGATGTCTTTAAAACCGCATAAAGCTACATCTGATCTGAACGCCACCAGCCACCGCGGGATTATTGAAATTTTAATTGTATTTTAACATAAGTTTAAAAATTCAGTTCTTGGGCTGGAAAGAAGAGGGCTTGATGGATAAAGTACTTCCCTGTAAGCATGAGGCTGTGGATTCAGGTCCCCAATGACAATATAAAGAAACCAGGCAGCAGCACACAACTGTTGTCCCGGAACTGGGGGTGGGGTGGGGTGGGGTGGAGGAGGATTCCTGGGCATCCTGGAGAGGTTATTGTTTGCTCCACACAAGTGAGAGCCATCCAAGGGGAGGGAATCCTTGGAAAAACGTAAGATGGACCTGCATGCAATTGTATGGGGCATTTTCTTAACCAGCAATTGCTGAGGAAGGGCCCAGCCCACTGTAGGTGGTACAGCCCTCGGCTGGAAGTCCTATGGTGTATAAAAATCCAAACTGAACAAGCCAGGAGGAATAAGCCAGTAAACAGCACTCCCCTTGGCCTCCTACCTCCAGGTTCATACCTTGAATTCCTATCCTGACTTCCTTTAGATAGACTAGGATATGGACTATAAACTGAAATAAACCCTTTCCTCCCCAAGTTGCTTTTGATTATGGTGTTTTATCACAGCAATAGAAACCTTCTCAGAGACACTGGGGTGGCGGGTATATACACACGTAGGAACATACAAGCATGAATGCACATGTGTGCATGCACACACATTCCTATCTAAATAAAAGATAAAAAAAAATGGTTCTTCACCTGCGCTAGGCACATCTCAAGTGCCCAAGAGCCGCCTGGGTCTGGGATTATCATGTTGGATGGTACAGAGAACATACTACAAGACACTAGAGGGAGCCTACTTGGGTCCAAATTAAGATTTCATTAGGTTCTGAGTTGTCTATCGCCTGTCACAGGACACTGAGGTGAGCACTATGTGCTTTAGTATATGGTTTGTGAAGGCTGTCACACTATGTGCTTAAAATTAGGAATTCACTTTTTAGTAGTTCTAGAGGCTAGAACTTGTTCTAGGACTTGAACGTCATCAGCGTTGTCTTCAGAAGTGTGATGATCAGTTTTAATTGCCAATTTGACAGAGTCTAGAACCTGGGGAGTGATGGCGAGCATTACGATGGCTTGAGGGCAAGACTGTGGGTAATAAGACATTATGGTAGTTTAAATGTAATTGGCCCCATAATCTCATAGGAAGTGGCACTACTAGGAAATGTGTCTTTGCTGGAGTGAATATGGTCTTGTCACAGGAAGTGCATCACTGTGGGGGCGGGCTTTGAGGTTTCCTATGCTCGGTATATCCCCAGTGTCTCAGTCAACTTCCTGTTGCCTGCAAGATGTAGGACTCTCAGTTACTTCTCCAGCACCATGTCTGCCTGAGCACCCACCATGCCCCCTCCATCATGCTGTGAATGGACTGAACCTCTGAAACTGTAAGCCACCACCTCAGCTAAGTGTTTTTCTTGATAGGAATTGCCGTGGTAACGGGGTCTCATCATAGCAGTAGAATTCCTGACTAAGACAGATCATCAACATAGATTATGTTGACGTGGGATGATCCATCCACCGTGGGTGGCAACATTTCTTTTAAAGGGGATCCTGAATTGAGTAAGATTAAATGAGTTGAGCTTAAATATATATGCACAAAGTCACTGTTATCCACTCTTGACTATGGGTATAATATGACTAGATGCTTCAGGTTTCTGCTGCCTTGGCATTCCCTCAACTATTACCTAGAAATTTGAGCAAAATACATCAGATATTTTTGAAGGTAGTTTATCACAATGATTATAAAGAAATTTAGACAGAATCTCTTTTCCCTAGCTGTAGACTATCTTCTCCTTGTCTTCACAGGGACTGTCTCTGTGCATGACCCTACCTCAATCTCCTTTACTTAAAAGGACTTGAGGGGTTGAGGAGATGGCTCTATTGGTAAAGTGCTTGTCACACAAGCATAAGGATTTGGCTTTGATCCTCAGCACCCAAGCAAAAGGTGAGAAACAGTGGTACTTGCATGCAATCCCAGTGTTGGGGAGGCAGAGAGAAACAACTCTCTAGGGATGAGCAGAATGGTGCTAGATGCTCTATTATGAAGTAATTGTTTAACACATAGTAGTTGCTAGGATACCTGGCACAGAAGAGGCCTATTGAAGCACTGTATATTGGTCTGATTTTTGATTACATTGAATTGTATGCTATCAGAGTCTCTGAGCTGCAGCTTCTGGGCTAAGTGGAGCGACGGAGAATTTTAACTGTGGAAGTCATCATGTGAGCCTCTCGAGGCTCTGATTACTTTTTCATGTGTGTGTGTGTGTGTGTGTGTGTGTTTGTGTGTGACTGTGTAGACACACCTCTCCTGTGTGTGAGTGCACATTCATGTGGAGGCCAGAGATTGACTTTGTCTACCTTGATGTCTCTTCTACTTTGTTTCCTGGAGCAGGATTCTCTCCCCAACCAAGAGCTCTTCCTTGGGGCTAACCTAGCTGGCCAGCTTGCCTAGGGAAATCTCTCTCAGCCTCCCGAATACTGGTATTGCAAGGGAGTTACTACAGCCACTTGGCTTTTTATGGGAATGCTGGGTAGATGAGATCTTTCTCATGCATGTATGTGCAGCAAGCATTTTATGCACTGTAACATCCTATTCAACCCCCACCCCATGTCACTGGCTGCATTTCTGAACACCAGTCATGGGCCCCATAGAGTAAGGCACAAGGATTAAAGGAGTCCTGTACCCCAGACAGATCACTGCTCATGAAGGAGCAAAGTGGAGTGACATTTCATTTGTATTTTAATAAATAAAGCTTGCCTGAGGATCAGAAAAGTAAAACAGCCACACTCGCCAGCCTTACAGGTCAGGCAGCAATGACACACACCTTTAATCCCAGCAGTTATGCTAGTTTGCCACAGAAACCAGGCAGTAGTGATGCCTGCCTTTAATCCCAGAACTAGAAAGGATTACAAAACGGAAGAGACAGTTCTCAGTCTCTGTCTCATTCTGAGGTTTTCTAGATGCAGGATCACCATTCTCGGACGGAGGTCAAGGTAAGAGCCAGTGGCTGGCTGCTTTGCTTTTCTGGTCTTCAGGTTGAACCCCAATATCTGTCTCTGAGTTTTTATTAATCATGCTTCATTTGGCACTTAACTTTTGGGGTACAAATTTACAAAAAAAGTCCTTTGCCCAAGCTAAAGCCAGAACTGGGATCGGAATTCCAGTTCTAGGAATTTGAAGCCAAACATAGTCACCTGGGTTCAGGAGAAAAGAAACAGCGCTCCCAGGTCCCTCCCACTCCAGCCTAGCTTCCATGTAAAGATGAAAAATCCACAGAGAATCTGGATATTGTATGGTATGGTGTTGTCTTTGAATTATTTGACTGCTGAAGAAGGAGCAACAGCTGCTAAAAGACATTTGATTATAAATGCTGCTGGATTAATCCAACCTATATATTTTGAAAAAGCCTCAAAATTTAAGTCAAAAGGTTTGTTACTTTGGAGGTTTTGTTTTCGTTTCCGCAGAAAGTGAGAGGCTGTGAATTCATTCTTGGTTAAGAAAAATAAGGTTTGATCAAGGAAGACCCCCTGAGAAATTTCCAATGGAAATGGGTGGCCCGGATCATCCAACATTTCAGAGAACCTCTGTTGCAGTTTCCTCTGAGTTCTACATCCAGAACAGCCTCAAGACTGCTGGCTGATAAGATCCAGCCTCACAGAATACTCCAGCCAGGACTTGACCATAATCCTAAATTTTCTTTGGATCCCCATAAAAATATTAGCACCCCCCGTTCAGCAGGAAGTATCCTAGAAAATTATACCCACATTCCCCCAAAATGGATTTTGGATGTTTGTCTTTGTTTAGGATATATGTTACAAGTTGTTATGAGTTAATTTAATAGGAAAAAAGTTAAAGGAGATTAGATTCAAAGTTCTTGATTTGGAAAGAAAAAAGGGGATATAGATATGACAGGATAAATGGACAGATTATACAGATTATGGAGTCTACTCTGAAGAGAAAAATGGGAAGAAATAGATATTATAAGATTAAAAAGGTAGATTATTGAATCTATTTTTAGAAATCAACTGCTAGTTTTAAAAGTTTTATATTGAATTGACTGAGGGCATGCACCACTACCACCTGGTTTCTATGGCAAAATAGTGTGGTTACTAGGATGAGAGGTGTGTGTCACCATGGCCTGGTCTGTAAGGCTGGCTACTGTAGCTGTTTTACTTTTCTAATCCTCAGGCAAGCTTTATTTATTAAGATACAAATGAAATGCCACTACATTTCCCCTTTTTTGTCTAAAATAAAAAGAAGGCTACAACTAACATAAGAAAAACTATATACAATAAGCACAATAACTATATACAATATATACAGGCAATAAATACATCAACAATTTCCAATCTATTTGCATTTGACAAATTCAGAGAAAATACTCCATATCCTATCTTGGTGAGTCCAAAGTCTTGCACCTAATTTACTTCCTCTTATAACTTGCTTTCTGCATCAGGTAAACAAGGAAAACTATAACTATCTAGTCTTCAACTCCCTCATAGACCCAAGAAGGAAATAATATTAACTGAGTAAGCAGGAAGTGCAAGCAAGTGACTTCCAAAACATGTGTGTAATGACAAAAACAGCTGGCTACTTGGACAGTCACCCAAAGTTCCTCTGCAATGTTGGGGTATCCATCTTGGGCCTAAATACTTAGCATATCTGATAGCATATTCACAGACTTCTCTGTGAAGCAGGATATTCTGAGGGGCTGTAACTCCTTGTCTTGACAATGTTTGGCAGTCACTCTCCTTTATGTCCTTGTCCAAT
>NC_022016.1:56576347-56598206 GCF_000317375.1 Microtus ochrogaster | reverse complement strand
TTCTAAAAAATTAATCTCAATATACAAAATTTGTATATAACAAAGCAAGCCACCAGTGCTTGGCACAGACTAAGCTAATTCCAGTGTCCAGGGAGTTACATCCCCCTAGCACCCACGACTAGTGATGCTGAAGACAGAATACTGAACAAGACAGGCTTGCCTTCCACTTCTTTTCTTCTTCGTTCTTGAAGCCTGGCATTAATGGTCACAGACACTATTTCATTTATGAATTATTTTTAACTTGGGAAAGTTCTTAACTTCCCCGTTACTCTGAATATGACCCTGGGCAGCTTGTTTCACCCTGTGTGCTTCAGTTGACTTCTCTACAAAATAGACCTAATAAAACCCTGACCTCAGAGAGCTGTTTGGTGCCAACTGAGACAATATATGGGAAGAGCTCAGTGGCTTGGTGAATACATTGTCTCCACTGCAAGTTTGCTGTCAAAGCGAGGATTCTTGCTCCCTCCACCTTCATCCCCAACCCCCACTCCCCGCTTTTCCTACTTATTTTCTTTTACTTTTCTTTCCTTGCTTAGAGAAATGAAAACATGGCTGTTTCTGACTTGGTTGATTTGGATATTACTTTCCTGCCGTTTAGTTAACTTTGATAAAGTTTTTTCCTTTCCTGTTGATTTTCTCAAGGAATAGACACTTTGTTTTATTGTTGTAGTCCTAGGACAAGCCTGAACTTCTGACCCTCCTAGCCCCACTTCCCAAGGGCATGTTGGGATTCCAGGCACACGCTGCCACGCCTTGTTCTATGAATGTTAGGCAGGCACTCTACCAAATGAGCTTTCTCTCCAGTCCTGTGCTTTTGATCTCTGGGGAAGGCAGCATTCCCATGTGCCCTGCAGTCAGAGTCCACTTCCCTTTCTGACACAAATATGTCTAGGTTGCAAAACTCAAAAAAGTGGGGGTGTTCTGGGCTCTTTTAAAATCTTAATGGAGCATAGGGTACACCTCAAAGTAGTTACCCTAGCATGCATAAAGAAAAATAATTCCAAAAGCCAGTTTGTCAGGAGACTGAGGCAGGAGGAACTCTGAATATGAAACCAGCCTAGTGGACATACTGAGTTCCAGGACAGCCAGAGAAGTATAATGAGACCATACCTTAAACAAACAAACAAACAAACCAAAAAACTGAAAATCAATAAACAGAAACAAAATGCCTCCTACCCTTTTCCTCATCTGGCATATGTCACTTTTTAACAATATGTACATCTTTTCAGGTATAAAAGAAAATTGCAAAGCTTTTTTTTGTTTGCCATTTTCTTTAAAAAAAATTTTTGGCCATGAATAATTTATTTAATATCTGGGCAACTGAGGTTTCTACCCCATCTTGGTGCCTACTCAGGAAAACTTGAGCAACGAGAAAAACTCTAACCTATAAATCCTTATCAAATGTAATGAAAATTTTATGCCTACCAAATTCGGCAGTTAATGAAGTTGATATAATATTATACTTTGCATTTGATTAAACATTTACTGATTTCCATGTTGCCATTTTAAAAATAAAAAGTATTGTGGCACTAACAAAGATTTCCAGGCCTAGGTCAGGTGATGGTGGCGCACGCCTTTAATCCCAGCATTCAGAAGGCAGAGGCAGGCCAATCTCTGTGCGTTCGAGGCCAGCCTGGTTTACAGAGCAAGTTCTAGGACAGCCAGAGCTGTTACATGGATAAACACTATCTCAACAAAAAAGAAAAAAAAAAGAAAAGAGAAAAAAAAATCCAGGCCTCAAATTCTTTTGGAAGTCCCTAAAAATTTATAGACAGCTGCACTCCATTCCCATTTCCTCCATACCTAAAGGGTCAAACTGCCCAGAGGTGGGACTGGGACATCTGAGGACAAAGTATCAGGAGAAAGAGGAAGTTGCTGCTAACTTGTCTCAGCAATGGAAGCAGGCTGTAAGCTAGACAGTCTTTTCCAGGGCTCTGGAAAGGAACATATAGTGTTCCGGAAGGAAGGCTGTGACTTGTGTCATCTGTCTCCTGGCAACACCGCCAGCAATCCCTCACTCCTGGGGTGGTGCGGGATTATTCTTCAAGTGCCTTTTTGCCCACAGGTGAGGGGGTAGGCAGACGCTTGGAAGGTGCAACTGGTGCCCTTGAGTTAAAATGCTTGCTCTGCTATTTGCTGACTTGGGATTGCTTTCATATGCAAAGGGCAACCACAAGTAGTTAAGGGGATTTCGAATAGGGAAATGCAGGCTAGGGATAAATATAGCTCAGTGGCCTAGCAAGAGTGAGGCCCTAGGCTCAGTCCCTAGTACAAAAAAAAAAAAAAAAAAAAAAAAAAAAAAAGAATAAACAGGGGCAAGATGCATGTAAGATTCCCGGTATGAAGTCTGGTCCTCAGTACAGGAAAATCAATATTATTATCAGCAATTATTATGAGCAATCTTGTAAAAATGTCAGTCTATGAGATCTGCACTTAAAGTTGGGGTAAAGAAAGGCCATGGTTGGTGAGCAACAACAAAAAAGAAATAGAAAGGCAAGGACGTGACAGCTCCTAGGTTTGGTGAAGGAGAAAGTTTATTATAGATCTGTGGGAGCGGTGGAGAGCATAGCCAGAAGCAGGGATATCTGGGAGAGTCCTTAAGGGAAGTGATCCCCAAGCCATGTGAGGAATGGGAGAGGGGGAGGGGAATCAGGTGTAACAGCCAGGAGCCCAAAGAGAGGAGAGAGTAAGCAAAAAGACCAAGTAACCAAAATGCTTGGCTTATATAGGGAAGGGCAGCCCAGCCCCTGGGCTGGAGTTCAGGGTAGGGGGCAGGGTATGCAGGCCAAGGGGGCCCTGTAACAGGAAGAGACTGGAGGGTCCACTTTGATATGTTAAATAAGCACCTTGGCAGTTTGTCCCAGTCTGAAACCTAAAGGTCTGCAGAAGTGGCCAGCGAGCCAAGCCCAATAAGACAGCGACAAAGCCAGAATCAGGCTGGCTGGTCACCTCCCATTTTGGTCTCTCTGCTAGACCCAGTTATGCTAGCCACGTGGAGATTTCTGGAGATACTCTATACAAGATCCCTGCTGAGTTGGCTAGTTCATGTCAACTTGATTCCAGCTAGGGTAATTCAGGAAGAGGAAACCTCAGCTGAGAAAAGGCGCACACCAATTGGCCTACGGAGCATTTTCTTAATTGATGATTAACAGAGGGAGCCCGCTGGTTCAGGGTGTTGTCAGAGAGGCTGAGCAAGCCATGGGGAGCAAGCCAGTAAGCAACACTCCTCCATGGCCTCAGTATCAGCTCCTATCCTTCCTGAGTTCTCTGAGTGTTCAAGTGTGACCCGAAGGGCAAGATGAAATAAATCTTTTCTTCCCAAATTGATTTTGGGCATGGTGTTTTGTCGCAGCTCTAGACACCCTAACTAAGCCACCAACCGGAAGCTTCGTGTTTTACCCTCCCTTTCCTCATTGGGACACTGGTCACCGATATTGGCTCGAGGAAGATTTCAGATTTACAAGTGCAAAACTTTTACTGAGAAAAGCCCAAACTGACTCCATTGGAAGAGAGCAGGAAGAGCTGCCACTTCCAGGCCCCTGAATTGATCTGACTGCATGGAGTTAATAAGGTAATAAAACTAGGTATCCCTACTCGGGAGCTGAAGCAGAAGTGGAAACCGGTCAAGAGGCGGTTTTTATTTCCCGCCAGCAGCAAGCACACATCTTTATCTGTGGAGACAAAGTGTTTCCTGGAAATAACTCCAAGCATGAATTTATCATGAGTCCTTGTCTAAAGGACACCGAGTGACACAGTGGGCAATATATTCAATTCTGCTTTCATAAAAGACAGAAATGCTGTTAAGTTGATCAGTCTCTCATAACGGGGTTCTCTGAAGACAGAGGGTAGCATTAAATCCTAACTCGAGGGAGGAGTTTCTTTAAGGAAGTCAGTCTGTAAAGTCCAGGAGATAGCAGTGAGTCCATTTCACAAATAGCACTGAGAACCTCTCAAGATTTTAGTCATCTGTCTGTTCATTCATCTAGCCCTTCACCCATCCATCCCCTATCCACCCAGCCAAAAGTCCATCTACTCATCCAAGTTCAGGGAAAGGCCACTGTCTGAGTCAACAGTCTGTTGCTATGCTAAAATACCCTAGTAAAAGCAGCTTAGAGGAGAAAGGGCTTATCCACATTGGGGGGGGGGGGGAGGAAAGAGCTTGAACAGGAAGTGCATCAGAATGTAAAGTCCCAAGTGAAACACTTCCTCTGACAAGGATCCACTTCCTAAAGTTTCCACCGCTTTCTCAGACAGCCAGAGACCAAGTGTTCCAGCATGGAAACCTATGTGAGACATTTCTCAAGACAGCCGGAGACCAAGTGTTCCAGCATGCGAACCTATGTGAGACATTTCACGTTCAAGTGACAAAATCCACCAAGGCACTGGCGGAAGACTGCTGGAGAGCTCTCGCAGCTGCGCTAAGTTTTGAAGGGCAAATAAGCGAAGGCCAGATGCAGAAGCCGGTAGAGAGCATTCCAGGTAGACACAGGAGCACACAGCAAGACCCTGAAGGAAGGCTTCCGACTGTAAAGGCCTCAGTAGGGCTCCAGCTAGGAGGTTAAGTTCAAAGAAACCAGAAACCAGAACCTGTCAGGGCAAAGATAGACAATGAAGACCCTTGCGGGGAGGGCCTGGCAGGAGTTTGAATCTCACCCTGCAGGCTCACAGAAAGTCCGGGGAGGGCAGTAAAATTATGGCGTTAGTATTGTAAAGGCTAACTGATGGCAGAGAAAGATGGGGGGCGAGGGCATGAGCAGCGGCAGGGTGCCTGTGGCGGAGTGGATGGAAGGAAACGGAAGGATCTTCAAGGCATCGAGGAGGCTGATTTTAGGAGACTAATGATCATGTGGATATGGGGGACTAGGGTGACTATCCAGGCTTCAGGTTCTGGAGTCTCTGTGGGTATGGACAATGCCTGCTGAACAGGAGGACTGAACAGAATTAGAAATGAGTTCTGGTCTGAGAAGGCTGGAAGGGAAAACCTCCTAGGTCATTCGAGAGGAAAGAATTCCAAGCACAATACAGGCACTGGGAACCCAAGAGGCAAGATAAAGGTTTTGCCTTCAGGAGCCTCCAGTCCGCCTGGGTGATAGCAAATGAGAAAACGGACATCCGAGAGCCCAGAGTACCACAGACAGAGGCCTGTGGTGCCCCTGTGCCCTTTCTTGGTGCCACAGCCTGGTGCAGCATCTTCTTAGTGTTATCTTACCTCCCTGCACCCTGGGCTTTCTTTCTAGAAAATGCTACTTCTCACCTACCTCCCTCTCTCCTGACCGAGCATGGAGCCGCCCTTGCTTCCCATCACCTTCCTGGCAACATCAACTGTGCCTTGTCATTTAACTCTTAGTATGTCATCAGCCAGGTAAGGGCAGGAACCTTGCGTGAGGTCTCGTTCATTACAAGTGTTTCTTTGGATCCTCATACAGAGCCCGACACATAAGGAACACTTGCAGCAGAAATGAATGAATGAGTGAGGGATTCATGACTGTGAATGCCTAGGAAACACAGAGGAACCAAAGCTATGCCAGGCATGGCGAGCTGCTCTAACAGCCTCCAGTCACTTAATGGCTTAGTACCTTAGTACTGTACAAGAATATTTTACTCAGAATGATCCAGAATGGGTGTTTCTGGTGGGCAGGTGATTTTCCTTCCCGTGGTGACTTTGAGACCCAGGCTTCCTCCTCTTTGCGGTTTAGACATGCCTAAATGTTCTACCTCTAGTCTACTCTTGCTTATATTCCTTTGGCTAATACCTTGCCTCACACAGCATCCAACTGCAAAGGTTACTGGGAGATGTAGTCTTGATTGGCATTCACTTTTCACGGACAGCTCAGACCTATTGACGGTTGGGTGGGACCATTCTTGGGGGTGGAAAGAGCCGCTCTAGGCATCATAGGAAGGTTAGCAGTAACCTTGGCCTCTGTCTCCCAGATGCCAATAGTACCCGTCAGTGTGACAACAAAAAATGTCTGCACACATGAGCAGATGTCTCCTGGACATCTCCTCCATTAAATGTCTCTGTTCTGAAAAGGGAAGGAGGTATTTGTGATGTCCAGCTAGTAGCCGGTGCCTAAGGGTTATCTCAGCCAGCAGTGGGGCAGAGTGGGCAGGACTGCCTGGGGGAGGTGGCACCTGAGCTGGGTGGTAGTTAGGAGAAGTGATGTCGCAGGCAGGGAAGTGGGATGAGGGAGGCAAATCGCCGTTAAGGTGAACTTGAACTTGAAGAAGCTCCACTAAGCGGGGGCAGCCCCTTTTCTGTGGATTAAGACCTGGCAGCAAAGGAGAAAATCCTGAAGCATCTTGTCCCTGATGTGAGCCCCGTCTCTTCCCTCCTTTCACAACTATTGGTTTTCCTGGAAGAATATGAAAATCTGTTGCCCGCAACGCTCAGGAACACCAGAGGGAATAGCTTGGACTCTGGCCCTCCTCCCTCTGTGTCGTGGATCTCACTATGGCTCCTCCTGGGCTGTTCACCCATGATTCTGTCACTCATGCCTCTACCACCACAGTGCCGGCCTCACCCTTGAGAAATCAGCCCACTCTCGGGGCCAGACTCCCTGCAGGCTCACTCCTATGGCTCAGCACTCAGATCCCAGCCTAGCCCTCCCATCCCTAGAACAGCCATTTGTGCTCTCTCTGCTCCCCCACCCTGTCTTCTCTCCCTCTTTCGCCCTCTCTCCCCCAGCTTCAGAAACCTCTTTGATTTTTCTTCTTGTGTCAGAATGAAAGTTTCAGGGCACCCAGACTACAGTTCTTAGTGGAATCAGCCGGAGTCCTCCAAAGCACCAGGCTTTGTTTTCTTTCTGAAGCAAACTAGGATCTTATCTGGGTATTGGGCTTATCTCGGCTAGTCACTACACTGCAGTGGCTCCCCCCCCCCCTTCCTGCAATGTGATATTATGAAGAGACCTTGACCCAAGGCTGCCTATTGCTTATCTGGGGAATGGAAGGGGTGGGCAAAGAGCTGGCTCCGGCTCTGGGCTGACAGCCACCCTCTCCCATGCTTGGGGGATGAGGGCCTGGAATGTCTTTAATCCCTACTTCTCAGCCTCTCTGAAGGTATCGCCATTGTCCCGGTCTCTCCAATCCCGCCTTTGCCCATATTACTCAGATTTGGGGCTCAGACCATTGCAGTAGCCTCCAGAGTGTCAATCTTTTCCTGTTGTTCCTCCCCTTCCTTTTCATTCTTCACAGAGAGGTCAGAGTACAATGAAGTGTTGTGCTACTTGGTTCCTTGGGCTAGAAATGAAAATAGACCTCTTAAGGCAGGACTGCATCCAGCTTCCACAGCAAGCCCTGCTACAGCCCCCTGTGATGTTCACAGCCTAGCACACATCCTCTCTCTTACTTCTCCCCACCTCCCACCACGGCTCAAACTCAGGAATTCATGCCAGCCAGCCACTCTACCACTGAACGACACCTTCAGCCCTAACAGACACCTCCTTACCTGCGTATTCCGATCGTCATCCCGCTGCTGCTGCTCCTCCACCTGCAAAGCCCTTTCCACCTGTTAGGGACTGGGTGGTGCTCCCATTCGCCAAAAGACATAATTCGATGCCCCTCCCCCATTTTTAATACGTGACTTTATTTGGAGATAGAGTTTTTTTTTTTAAAGAGGTAACTGAGTTAGAATGAGATTGTTAGGGTGGGATCTTAACCCCAAATAATTGATTTCCTCTCAAAAGAGGAACTCTGGATGCAGGTGTGGAGAGAGGGGAGCATACGCGGAGACGCAAGGAGACAGTCATTGTATCTACAAGCCAAGGAAAGAGACCTCAGGAAGAACCAAGCTTAGGGGCGTCTTGTGCCTCCACGGCTGTGCAGGAATCATTGTTGCTTAAGCCACACAATCTGCAGCCATTTCGGCCCCAGCAAAAAGGTACAGCTCTTTCTTACTGCACAGGATAAAGTCCAAATCCTCACCAGCCCTGAGGAGATCTGCATGATCTGCCTCCTGGTCTGGGTCTCTCCATCTCTGCCTCTCTAGGCCATCTTCCCTGCTCACCTCAATCCAGCCTTACGTGCTGTCACTTGGAGCCTTCCACAAGGAAGGTCTTGCCTGATCCTTCTGTACAGAAACCCCTCGGCAACTTGCTTAATTTAAGATACATTTTCATGGTCACATCAGAGAGGGCTTCTCAGACGGTCCCCATAAAATGCACCCCACATTCTTACATCTTTCCTTCATCAACACCCTTCATAGGGACCTTAGGCATGTTTACTTACTTAATGGCTTCATCAAGTTAAGAAGCATCCACTGTCCTTTTCTAAGATGGTGCCTGGACACACGTTAGTGCTCAATAAGTATTTATTGTCTATGTGGATCTTCATCCTCTTCAAGTCCTTATCCTGGCATCAAGGTCCAGCCCAGATGCTCCTGGCCTCTTTAAATTAGCTTTCTTGATACACCAAGTCCAAAGCCACCTCAGTGTAGCAACGTGGCTCTGTACAGCATGCTTCTTCTTCATCTGTGGAGATTATAGCTGTCTGGCTGCATCAGTTACCTGTGGGTTTCCACCTCTGCTTCCTCCCAAATCAGGACCACACACTGAGCATCTCCACGGGGCTCACAGCGCAGCCTAGTACAGGGCCCCTGAACACAGGAGGCGCTGTGTAAATTTGTGTGGACCCAAATAGATCAGAGTAAGCTCCAGAGGCGGAGGATATGAGTAAGTGGGTCGTTTACAGGGATTAAACTGTGCCCCTGCCTTCCACAGCCCCCAGGAAGGGTGGAGAGCATTTTCCCAGAGGAATCCAGGGTAAACTTTATCTGCCAGTTCCAGCCAGTCGGTTTCTTGGGTAGGAGAAAGTCCTACATTTTGAGCCCCACAATTATGGAACAGCCCAGCTGTGGGCTGCAGAGGCCTGGCCATCATTGCTCGCCTCTCCTTGGAAGAGAACCCTGCCCACAGGAGCTAAGGGAAGGGCCAAGAGTCCACCCTCAAGAGTCCACCCTAGGCAAGGTCCAGGAAGCAGGAAACCTTCCTAAGGCCACGACACCGTGCAGGGCTGGTGGGAGCCTCGGCTGGCTTAGCTCTTTGGGGGGCTGGGTCTGGACAATGGGAAGCGAATAGCCCCCTCCTCGCTGTCCCAGGCACATAAAGCAAGCCTTTCACTGAGGCTTTCTGGCTGCTTCAGTTGGTTCTTGGCACTCAGCGAGGCCGCGTCTGTAGGGGCCAGGGGAAGCCAATGTGATGGGGGTGGGGATTGGGATTCAGAGACTTCTCCGTGCCCACCCCGGGGGCCACCGGGCTGGCTCCCCAGCTGTGAGATGAGCTCATGCAGGGAAACCGGAACCACCACGGGTGGGGTGGGGGAGGGAGAAAGATTCATACCAAGCGCTCTGAGAAAGCATGGCTCTGCAGAGCAAGTTTTTGATGGGAATAAGAAACTAGTGTCCAATACTCCTGCCTGTCCCTCTCCTCTCCAATCCCTGCCATAATCCCTAAGCCCTCCAGCAAACCTTTCCCGGAAAATTCCCAGGCTCTCTCACTGCTGGCCAACTTGGGTTTCACCAACCTCCCCCCGACACACACGCACACACACACACACACACACACACACACACACACACTCCACACTCCAAACACAATTCATCAACCCTGAAGTCCCTGTCCTTCCCAGGAAATGTCCCGGCCTCGCCGCCTGCCATCAGTGGTCCTTTTCTCCTGAGCCAAATCACTCGGTTGCGAGACTCCCTAAACGCCAGAGCTGCCTCTCTGGGTGCTTTTGGCAGAGGGGGGTGGAGTGTACACAGGCAGGTGTTTCTACGCTGCGCACGCCAGGCGGGGCCTCCCCCTCCCCCCCAGCCTTGTCTCTCGTGGTCCCCTCCGGCCTCTCCTACCTCCCTAAGCGTCTTTTCGCCCTAGGCAAGAGTTTGGCGTTGACGACGAAGGAGCCATCGTGACTGGCAGAGCAGCCTAGGGTAAACCAGACTGAGACTGTTGCCTAGGCGTGGTGGGGGATGGGGTGGGGGAAATCTACACTGAGCCCTTGAGGTCTGAAGGCAATTGCTACCAGCCTGGGGGAAGAAAAAGGTTCACTCCCTTGGGAAAAACTCAGCTGGTTTGGGACCCTGGCTGGGAGGATGTGGGGGACAAGTCGGGCCCAGACATTTAAATTTGAGGATAAATTGTACAAGTAAGTCTTAACACAGTCCTTGCCCCAACCTCACAGCCCTGCCTCAACCCAGTACACACACCTGCGACTTTGTCTTAGGCTAGGGGTAGGACTGCTCTGGACCTAGTGAAAGGGACCCTTCATCCCTGTTCACCCACTCTTCAATTCTTAATCCTGCCTCCCTCCTTGTCCATGCACTCATCTCCTGTGACTTGAACTCCAGTGTGTCCTCCCCAGCCCCGTGACTGCAAGTTCAAAGCCAGCACCCAAAATTATCTCTTAAGATACTCGGAGAACTGCGATCTTCCTCGGTTACCTTTCCCCAGGCAGCATTCCCATTTTCAAGCGTGGAGGAGGCGTGTATGTGCCTGTGTGTGCAAGTGTGTGTCTCTATGCGTGTGTATGTGTGTGTACGGGAGGGGCTGTATTAATGGTGATATTATAAATGAAAGCTGGAGGACTGAACTTAAAAGAAACTGGTCAATTGTAAAACAAATAGGAATAAACAACCCTTTAAAGATGTAATTTGTGGTTTATCTGGAGGTGCGGGTGGCGCTGAAGCTCCCCCTCCCCGTTTTTTTTTTCCTTAGCTGCGCCTCCACCCCCAGCATTTGGAGCGGCGGAGAAGCGGCTCCGGAGTGATTAATCCGGGGATAATTCACCCCCCCGCCCCCCGGCGCGAACCCCGCGAAGCGGGATTGGAGCGAGTCATTTCCGAGAGCGCAGCGCGCCTCTCCCCGGCCGGGCGGACACTTGGTTCATTCCAGCCGCAGAAGCTCAGGGCTCCCGCGTACCGGGATTTTTTTTTTTTCCTCCCGAAGCAGAAAGAAAAAAAAAAGCTTCAGAGCTCTCCTGACCTCCTTTCTCCTCAGCGGCGAGCGGAGCCTCTCCCTCGGGCTGCCGGCCGCGCCATGCCGCGCTCGCGGGCACCGGAGCAGGGATGTTGCGGCTGCCCGGCAGGGAGGGCTCGCGGCGAAACCGGGATTTGGGCGCTTGTGCCGGGCACCGGGAGTCGCTGGGGCCGCCCGCCGCCACCACCGCCGCCGCCGCCACCACCGCCGCCGCCGCCACTATTGCTGCTGCTGGGTTGGGGGCTGCTCAGTGCCTCGGCTGCCGCGGGTGAGTCCGGCCGGGCCGCGCGCCCCACCCGAGCCCACCCAACCTCGACGCGGTCCCAGTCCCTTCCCCCACCCCAGCTTGGCTTCCTCCTCCTGATTACCCACCCTGCTTCTCATATTCGCCTCTGTCTGTCTGTCTAGAACCTCCACTCCATCTTCGACCACGTCCTCACCTCTACCCTCATGGACGTCCCCAAGCCCAGCCGCAACTTGGCCGGATCCGGCCAGTTTGTGGGGCCTGGGAGACAGACATCCCCCTCCCCGGGTTGCGGGGCACCTGGATTGTGGCTTCAGTTTCTCCAGTCTCCCAGCCCCATAAGGTGCCAGGCTTTTCCGGTATAAACTTTCCTGGAGCCCTACTCCCCCATTCGCTCCCCAATTCTGCCTGGCACGCCCGTCCCGGGGGTTAGAGAGGCTTGGCGCGCCCCCTCCGCGTCTGCAGGGTCGGTCTTCCCCTGCCCCCGCCCATTTTCTCAGACCAAAGCCGTTGCCCCCGCCCAAGCAGCCCAGAGACTGCGGTCTCCTCCCCCCTCTTCACATGCCCTCCGCCCCCTCGGTGCTCGGGCTGGGGGCGGGATGCAGGTAGGCGCGCGCCCAGGTCGGGGGTCCCGTGCAATCTTTCTTGAAGGGCTCCTGTAGGGTGGTTGGAAGGGGCTGAACCACTAGAGGTGGAGGCAGGGATCACGCTGAGTTGGGAGGGAGGA
Source organism: Microtus ochrogaster (assembly GCF_000317375.1). Classification (NCBI taxonomy): domain Eukaryota; kingdom Metazoa; phylum Chordata; class Mammalia; order Rodentia; family Cricetidae; genus Microtus; species Microtus ochrogaster. Next base: position 56,586,265 of record NC_022016.1, on the reverse strand, counting down.
AGGCGAATGTCGCCGCCAGGGTCCGTGCCGACACATCCCCCTTGCTTGGTTCCCACTCCGCGCCAAAGTGCCCTTTCCCGCGCCCTGCTGCAGCCGAACGCCTGGGCTGCGGCAACCGTGGCGCGGGTGGCAGGACCCGGTCTCGTTAAGCCAGTCGGGACAGACTTGAAGGGTGCGGAGAGTCCTGGGACTTTAGGATGGATGTCTGGCTGCAGCTTACAGTTAGTAGTGGAGCGGAGGGGAGGCACGTGGACCTTTTAGTGAACCCAGACACACTAAAGGTTACTGGTTTCAACTGGTTCTCTCCTACTTTCCCCATGGCACCTTCTGAAGCTTAGCAACAACCTAGAAAGTTCTCTGTGCCTGTGAGGGGACCAGTCCAAGCAGGGATGCCCGGAGCTGCATTTTCTCTTCACTGGATACTGGATGCTAACACCCGCTTGGAAAGAAAACCCCAAGTACCTGATGCCTGGGCCTGGAGCCAGGACACTCTGGCATAGAGTAGCGCTTTTGTTGTTGCTTGTTTGTTTGGTATTTTAAAACTACAGGTTGACCCTCTGAAGCCTTGGCTTGGGTTATCCCCAAACCCTGCCGCTTCTTGGAAAGTGTACCCCACCCATGGTTGTCCAGCGAGTAAATGGTAAAAACTCTCAGGCTCTCTTTGGCCTCCAGCATCTTGTGAACTCAGACCTTGCCATCCGTCCTGTAGTCATTCAATGTTGGGGTTCCCTGTGAGGGAGGGCTCCCCAAGACAGTCTTGCCTGTCTATCCCTTCTAGACCGGACTTTCTCAGTTCACCTAAGGAGTCATAGCTACTGACACCCAGAGAGGGGCGCCCGTGGTGCACCTGTCTCTCAGCTTCGGCCTCTCACACACCCACACCCACCCGGACGCTGCTCACACCATTGCTTCTTTCTAGTCACCAAGACTTCTCACATGGGCTGTGGGCTCCGTTGTTACGTGCTGTAGGGCCCATTAAATGGTTGTCCAGGCCAGGGCCCTCTCTGCCTTGGGCAACTGGAACTCGTTCGGGATTGCCAAATTTGTTTTTCTTGCTGGGTTTGCCGTGCCCCCTTGAGTATGCCAGGTCCCTGGAGAGAGAAAAAGGCCGACTCACCCGGGCCTTCACAGGGTTCAGCATTGCTGGAAGGCTGCCTTTTTGAGACCCATTTGTCGTTGTCTCTTGGGTAGGTATATAAGTTGGAGAGTGTGTGTGTCTCAAGGAGGGGCAGCTGCACTCTGGCAGGCCCAGCTCTGGCTTGTTTCTCTCAGTAGCTTTCCTGTGCATTTCCACACACTGTCTGGCCTTGCAGCCAAGCAGACATTTGAAAATAGAGTTAGTGACAGATCTGCAGGATGTAGTGTGTGAGGCATGGGGGAAGGAAAGACATTCCTTTTGTGATCTCTTCACACTGTTGACTGTAGAAGATGCTTTGGGGATTGAGCACCTCCTTTGGCTAGGGGGCTGCCGGATATAGTGAACACGAGGATTTGCGGGGGGGGGGGCACGTGTACAAGTGTGTGTGTGTATGTGTGTGTGTGTGTGTTTTCCTCATCCGTGCCTGTCTCCTTCCATCTCATCCTTCCTGCCTGCCTTTCATCACACTCCGACCCCCACTTCCCTTGAACCCCAGCCTCCCTCCTCTCATTAGTTACCCGCCCCTTCTACTTCCCTCTTTGAAACCTGCTTCCTCTTGACCTGTAAGCAAGTGCATCTTTTACATCAGACCATTAAACACTTGGCCTTCCTAACCTCATTTAACTACCTTCCCAATATCCAAGGGGATATTCACTCACCCCCTGCTTCCAGTCACTCCAGCAGCCTGGCATTGAAGCGTTCTAGAAGAGATCACCACGCACCTCCTCCTTGCCAATCCCATTGCACTTCCCCTGCCTACTCTCTGTGGCCTTGGCCACTCTGAGCCACTTCTTTTGAAGTCTCTCTTTTCTGGGCTTTTGGGATTTTATATTTCGGTGCCTCCCACTCTCTAACGCTCAGCTTTCTCCCTGAAGCACTGTGTCCCAGAGCTATCACTTTTCTCACCCTGTCCCCACTCCCCAGATGAGCTCATCCCTGCTCAGCCCTCTAACACTGTTCAGAAGCTTCCAGACAGCTATGTCCTGTGAACCGTCTCCAGATACGTCTGTTGGCTTCCTGGTTTGCAGATACAGTCAGTCCATTCAGCCTGTACATCCACCTGCTCTTGGGGCGCCTTACCTTGGTGCTCCCCTCCTAAGATAATTGCTCTCATACCTCCCTTCCAGAACTGCCCAGTTACCCATCCCATACTCTTAGGTGGACCCCCATCTTCTGCATCATTGGCCATGGAGACCTGCAATTCGAGACCCTTGGTTCTTCTCAAGCACAGCTACTTTTCTCTGGATTGAGAAACTGCATTTTTTAAAAGGCTGGGGTGTCCCTTCGTTCCCAAGGAGTGGTTGCAAATAGAACAGATATTAAACCGTACCTGTAAAGAGTTCTGATTTTCTTCTATGTCCTCACCTTTATGGTTTAAAAGGAATGAATCCCAGTTGATGTTTTTTGTCTTGCTTGTTTCTTAAGTACCGGCTTTCAGCCTGCCTCTTGCGCCACGTGCAGCCAGTGTTCTACTGTAGTACCAAGGAAATGGAAACATGTTTGCCTGCCTCAACTGCTAACCCATGAGCTCTCTGAGAGCAGAGACAGGGTTTTATTTCTCTTGGTAGCCCCAGCACCCAGCTGCATGAGGTCTGCTGAGCACAGAGCTGGTGTCTGACGGACAGCTAGCTGTTCCCCCAGCAGACGGTTCTCATATTCTTTTCCTTGGAGAGCTTCCCAGGGGTTGATGAAGCAAAACTGAGTTTTAGGGACTAAGAGAGCCAGCTGGTTTGTAGAGGTGACGCAGTGACAGACACCGAGTTCCGTTCCCAGTTGTTTTTGCTCTACAACTAAATGTCACAGGTTGATGAGCTAGTGTCCTAGATTCTAGAAGCAAAGCAACAAGTCCTCAACTCCCCTAGCTCCCAACAGGGCAATGTCTAAAAAAAAAACGGTAACTGACTGTTCGGTCACCAAGATGTGTTTGGGTTTGAAATCTCATTTATAATTAATTTGTGGGCTCATGGTTTAAAAAAAAAAAACGAAAAAAAAAAAAAACCAAGGCTGACTCCAGTACAGCAGGCAGTGCTGGCCCTGTCCAGGGTTGGTGGCTTGGGTGGCTTTGTTGAATCAAAGGGACTGGGAAACTAGTGTATGGGGTCTGACACACTGATGGGCTCTGCTGGTCCTGGAGACTCCAGCAGGTGGCTTTGGCAGCAGCTCCTCCTGGCTTACCCACGTCATTGTCCCTGTCAGGCCAGCGGGAGTCAGCAGAACACATGCTCCTGTTGGAGATCAGGCTGAGCTTCAGAGCTAAGGCACAGAGCCCTCACCTCCAAGGGGACAAGTTATTCGGGCAGCCAACTTGGACTGTACCTGCCTTGGGAAGCTGTTGCTTAAAGGGGAAGGTGGGTCCCAGCAGCAACGTGGAGGACAAAGGAGCCCTCCAGGGGGGCTGTGTGCCTTTAGCTGGGGTTCTCAGAAAGTTGTGTGGACAGCCAGAGGAGTGACACCTGTAGCTGAGGTGCACCAAGAACTCCCTGGCGAGTGTGTGCTCAGGCTCTGGCATGTGTTAACTCAGTGTGCACAGCAGTGGCCCAGGTGTAGTTTGGACTCAGGTCTACCTGACTTGAGAGCCCTTACACATCCCTCCAGACGCCGTTCTTCTCAGGAAATCCAAGAAGTGTAAGCCATTTGGAATCCTTCTGCCCTGGATCCCAAACTTGTAGTCACTAAAAAGCAAGGCTCCTCCATCGTCCATACAGCTGTCTCAGAGATGATGGTAAAGTCACTTTGCTCTTAAACTTCGGGCTCCTGTCTAGGTAGAACTGCAACATGGGCGCTTATGTCGCTTGATGTCTTGTGACAGGAGGACCTTTGTCTTCCTCTCCAAGACACCGTGAACTTCCGGCCTGGACTGTGAAGTTTCTAGGGTAACAAAGCCTTCATTTGCACCTTCTTCTCCCACATAGAATGGATCCCAAGATATTGTGGGTTTCCCTATCCAAACTATAATAGAGCATTCTTCAGGGAGAGTCCTGGTTGACCACCACCAGGAGCCATATCAGAGAAATTCATCTGGCATGAGCCAGGAGTATAATGGCCACTAATGTCAAGTCTGGTACACAGAACTCCTTTGTGTCTGCTTTTGAGCCATCCACATTTAAATGCCTGGGTGGGGCAGGGGGCATTGACTCGTATTCTCCTTATTGGGGAGAGTTTTCCCACCGGAAACCCCATTTTACTTTTTACCTATCGCTTGTTGCTATATCGTTGTAACGTTTGAAACAGAACTGATCTCTAAAGGGATCTCGGTCCTCTCCTAGACATAATCATCATCACAAGGATTTTTTTGTGATGTTAAAAATAGCATAGGTCAATTATTGAGAGTGCCAATATCTCTTAGAAGTTTATTTGAGACTCTCTGTGTGGTCTAGGGCTCACATTGCTGCACAAAGAGCCCTTTTCTCTGCCAGTGTCTCCTTCAGACTCACTTAAGTGCAATTATGATCCAGAAACTTCAAGACGGGAATCGTGTCTGTCTTCCAGGTTTCCAGATAGAAAAACTGAGTAAGTCCCACTATTAAGTAGCGACATCTCTTTATTGATCGAAAGTAAGCAAGTGTGACGGTTGTAGCTCTGGAAGGAGAAAGCGGAGATGAAATTTAGACCGTTGGTGGGGTGTATTATCAGAGGGCGTGCAGGCATTTTGTGTGGCATGATCGATGGCTCTTTCTTTCTGAGATGAGTGGGTATGGTAGAGTTGATGCAGGCAGGCGTCTGGGGGCTTGTCTCTCTAGCGCTGCCTGTGTCTCCCTGCTTGAGTCCCATTGACAATCATACAGTGCCATTTGAGGTGACAGTGGAGGTCAGAGGTGGACAGAAACTCAGAGATTGGCAGGATTGGGGATGAGTGGGTGTGTCTGATACGTTGTGGAGAGGAGGGGGTGAAAATGTAATGCTTTATTTTCCCCATTAAACTGTCCCCAAATAAAACCTTCAGGATAACACCCTGGCTTGTTGTCCTCTTGGTTCCTGTCGTATGTACAATCCTAGAAGGTTGGTTCACAGCAGAGTGACCAAGAGAAAGTCATTGTATGATCCAGGAGTCAGCAAGTTAATCTTCTAGCTTCCGTCTGGCCTCTCACAACCTGTGTGGCCTTGAGATAATGAAATTAATTTCCTCTCTGTAACTGGGTCTCAATTTCCTTACCTGTAAAATGGGAGCAATAGTAAGGCCCATCCTGTCTATTTCAGGATGGACTTAGAAGCTCCGGTATCAACAAAACAGAAGGAAGCCAGAATTGTTACACTAGAACCCAAAAGTTCACCTTTGTGAGCTCTGTCCCCTGATCAGCCTGATGCATATGAGCTTCTAGAAATGAGGCCCACGGTCTGCCTGCCTATGCCCTGGGGTGCTCAGGGCAGTGGGTGAGGATGGACCTCAGCATCCCATCCCTCACCCATTTTCCCTGCTATAAAGCCAGCACAACTGCTCCTCATAACTGGGAAAGGAGAAAGAACTCCTCCCCTCCAGAACTCACTAGACCTCCTGTGTGCAGCTTCCACACTCCTGGCCCCTGGCAGCAGTATGCTGTGAACCTTGAAGAGGTAAAACCTCCCCCAAACACATCCATTCAGGGGACAAGATCTACGCTGAGGTCTCCAACCTCACCTGATGTATTTGTTTGATAAATTTACCCATCCCTCACCATTCCTTTTGAAATACGCATGGTCCTTATCCAGTATGGCGGGGTGTTTCTAAATGACATTGCCCTATACATTTCCTTGTTTCCATTTTCCTGCTTGTTTTACTCAACCCTGTGTTTTGCAGATTCTGCTGGATGTCTTTAATCCCAGCACTCAGGGTGGCAGAGGCAGGTGGATCTCTGTGAGTTTGAGGCCAGCCTGGTCTACAGAGCAAGTTGCAGGACAGTCAGAGCAAGAGATCCCCCTGGGGTCCTTATGTGTGTCTAGCCTGGGACTTGGGTTTCTGAGACAGTGTTGCATCAGGAATTATTTATATTTTTTCTGCACTCAATCCTCCACCCTTGCCTTCCTTGTTCTCTGACCACGCACAAAGTGCTGAAGAACCTGCTTGTACCTTTTGTATACCCTACACGCTTTCTTGGGACCTTGCTTGATGATAACTCTGTTATTCTAAATGGGAGCCTGAGGTCCCCAGAAGCAGGCTGATTTTCTGTTGTTTGTCCATGGTGTTTTGTAGCAGCTGATATGCCAGCTCTACTTTGAGTACCTTGAGTTTCTGCTTTCCCATATCCTCTTCAATACTTAATATTACCAATACTTTCTGATTCTGCCGTGTATATGAGGTCAAAGTGACATGTCACTATTTGAATGACTGTTGCATTGTCCGATTACTAGTCACTTTGAAAGTCTGCTGTGTACTTGTCAACTCTTGGCCTTTTCTTTTTGTGATCTGATAATGCATATGTATTAAAATTATAGTCGTTTTGTCAAAGTTGAAAACTGAACTCTAATATTCTAGGCAAGCGCTCTCCATTGAACTGCATTTCCAGTCCTCTCCCCATTCACGTTTACTTTGAAACAGGATCTGTCTAAGTTGCCCAAGACAGATCTTGAACTTGTGAGTCTCCTGTCTCAGCCTTCCAAGTAGTTGGGAGTATAGACCTATACCATAAGACCTAGCCAAATTGATAAATTGGATATTTCTCTCTTCTCTCCTCTCTCATCTCTCATCTCTCTCTCTCTCTCTCTCTCTCTCTCTCTCTCTCATTTATTTTTATTTCATGTAAATGGGTGTTTTGCCTTTCTGTATGTCTGTGCACATTTGTGCCCGGTGTCTGTGGAGCCTAGAAGAGGATGTTGGATGCCCTGGAACTGGAGTTCTAGAGAGTTGTTAACTGCCATGTGGGTGCTGAGAATCAAACCTGTGTCCTCTGGAAGAGCATCCAATGCTCTTAGCCTCTGAACCATCTCTCCAGCTCCCTAAATTAAATTTTGATATGCATATTTTGAAGCTATTCTGTCTTGTTTGCCACCTCTTTCTCTGGAGAGAGGCGTTTCACTCTGACTCAGTCTGACACATCACTTTTTTTTTTTTTTTTTTTTTTGGAGACAGTGTTTCATATGTCCCAGCCTAGCCTTTAACTTGCTATGTAAGATGACTTTGAAAACTTCTACTCTCTCTGCCTTGACCTCCCAAATTCTGGGATTATAGGCATATATTCTCATGCCTGGTTTATAAGCTGAGAATTGAGCACAGGGCCTCTTGCATGTCAAATGAGCATTATACCAACTGGGTTACACCCTCATTGTCAGCAGTGTTATGAGGAAGGTAGGAGCCGAGAAATCTGAGTGTGTTGGTGAGCTTGGGGACAAGTCCCACCTGGCCCATTGTTTTACAGAGTCCCAGGCCCCTCTTACCCATTCTGCGCTCACAGATTCTCCAAGAGTTCCCCCTTCTGGCTCAAGGCTTTGTTTCTTGAAGACCCCAGTTAAAGAAAAAATTAATTAATCCATGGGTGCTTCACGTAGAGAATATGAGAAAATAGAGGCCTTTTGCAGGCATTTACTGAGGGCCTGCACTGTCCCAGGCCCCTAGATGGACTTCATAAATCTTGCATGTGTTCACGGCATATTTCACATAAAAGGTGGTAGCCACCTGAATGTATGTGGCAGAGAAGGAACAAATGCACACCAGTGAGGGGTAGCACAAATGCAAGTATTTTTAATGATGTTGAACTGTGCCCTGTGTTAGTTAATTTTCTCTATGATGTGATTAAGTATCCAACAAAAGCAAATTAGGGCTTAAGGAAGAGAGGGGGTCGTAGGGTGGTCTGGGGAACACAGGTGCTGCTGGGGGAACCTAGAGGATCATAGAGAGAGGGGAGCTGGGAGAAGCTCAGAGGACCCCTTTTGTCCCATATCTCCTCCCTGTGCCCCAGCCTCCTGGGCCTGAAGGAGCTGTCAGAAGCTGATAAAAGCCACTCCTGGATCCTAGGTCACTGTGCTACCTCCACGTGAGTGTCGCAAACTCTTCATCACCAGAGAAAAATGACAATAGAGCTGGTGGCTGCTGGGACTGATTTAGAGGCGTTCATTTCACGGTTTCACATGTGGGGAGACTGCATAGTCAACCTCATCGGAGCGAGCATGGGTACCATTCAGTTTGGTTTATGACCTGTTCTTTTCTTCCCTTCCCCCCTTTACTTTCTGGTACCCCCTCTTTCCTAGTCTTTCTCCTCCTTAGACATTGAGACCCCCCAGTCTCTGTGGAGGTCGTCTTCCTCTCTACCCAACCATCACTCAACCATCACTATTCCTCAGAGCCAAGCTTCTTCCTGAACTTGAACCCAGGACCTCTTCTATGGCCTCTCCTCAAGTCCCTCTTCAGCCCAAACAGCTCTGCCAGCTAGCAGGGTTTTAAGACCTTTGCTTGCGCCATCTGTTTATGACCCAAGGGCTAGAGCGCACTAGAACATTAACTGAGAACCAAGTGGCCCTGAGCTTGGGACACAGATGCAAACGCCTTTCAAACCAGGTTCACTCACTCCCTGAAGGACAGTTGAAAGGTGCCCAAGGCCCAGGGAACGCTAAGCAAAGCAAGGAAGGGGGTTGGCTGCCCTGGGCTGCCTTTGTTTTGCAGATTCTTCAAGCCTGAGCAGGTGACTAATTGGTTCCAGGGATACAGGCTTGGATGTTGGAGCAGCAGGCTGTTTGGGGGGTTGTTACATTTGCACCCCTCCTTCTGCGTCGTTACTGTTTCCCCAGAACTGTTCCTCACAGAACTCTCATGCTGAGGGCTGCACCTTTCTCCCATATGCCTTACAGCTCTCCAAAGAAATGCGTCTTCTTGTAGTTGGGTACACTGAGGCTTAAGAAGATTCGGTTCCTTGTTCAAGTACAGGCAGGAGGGGAGAGTCCGGACTTGCGATTTCTTTAGTTCAAAAGTCCATAGGCTCAGCCAGTCCACATCTTCCAGTTAAGACATCAAGTCCCAACCCGTCTCTCTCAACTTCTGAGTGAGTATCTAGGAGCAAGCCAGATCCCTGAATTTTTCATGTATTTGCCCTTCTGTCTGTGCCTGTCCAGGAGCCACTCAGCTATCCAGCTCTCCAGGGGCAAAAGGGAAGTTTACTGAAGATCAGCTTCCGCTGTGTCACACAGAGGTCACATCCCTGTGACCCTGGCCATGAAGGAACCTAGGAAGGTCCTCATTGTCTCGGCAGTTGCCTTTCCAGCCACAATAATTCTCCCTACCCTCTGTCTCACCCTTTCTCATCAGTCCCAGCCCCGTTCCTGAGGCCACTGCACCCTGGAGGTGACAGCTTGTGTTAGTGAGATGTGCAGCTCCCAGAGGAGCCTGGGCAAGCTTAGCTTTCCTGAACTGCTCACACGAGCCCTGGGGTGTGGGAACTCCGGTCACCAAGTCCTTCCCCCAGACTGGATCTGTTAGGTGACAGTTCAGAACACTCTAGAAGCCTGGTTCAGTTTTCCTTGTGTACGAATTCCCACTCCTCTAGATTTAGTGCTTGTTGAAAAGCAGACAGAAGCACCTACATGTTTTTCTCAGGGCTGCTAGTGGGAGGCAGCGTGGGAGGAAACTCCAGAGTGGACCAGCCAAGTCCAGTCTTCCAGTCTCCCCTGGATGGGAAAGGGAGTACCAGTACTTGGGAAGAAGTCACCAGATTTGTGAAGCCCTAGCCCTTGGTATTTAAGACTCTCCCTGAGAAAAGTCAGACGCTTATCAGGGAAACTGAGGTAAATGGTCAGTTATGCAAATAGAAGTGCTAAGACCGGAAGTCTACAGACAATAGGAGGTTCAGGGATAGACCTGTTTATCTATCTATCTACCC
>NC_022016.1:56571267-56576033 GCF_000317375.1 Microtus ochrogaster | reverse complement strand
CCACCCACTCACCTGCCTACCCATTCACTTATTCAGTCATTCAGGAAATGAGGGAGAGACTAGTGAGTCTGGAGAATAGGCACAGTAGACTGGCTGGCAACATGTCCCAAGGCACTAGGAAGTTTCTTAGACATTCAGCTCCCTAGGTTCCAGTGATGCCCTATGGAATCAGAATCTCCATTTTAGCAAGACCCATAGGTAATTTACAAAACCCCCTCAAGAATCTCAGAGCACAGGTGTTAAATTCTCTGAGCACAAACTTGGGACTGAAAGTCAGCTGTGAGCGAAGCTTGGGCTCAGGTTTTCCTGAGCCTCTGTTGCACTGGTAAAATGGATGGAGATTGTGTCTTCACTACCATGCTTGTGAATATCTGTGCTTGCAACGTGCCTGGCAGGTGTTCTTGTCCACTGACGAGCTTTGGACCTTTCGTTTACAGCATTGTCCCCAGTACCTGGGACATTGTCTGTAGCCAGGGAGATGCTCAGCAAGTACTTCGTGAGTGAATGCTCATCAGGTGGCTGTCAATCAAACTGGACATCCTGGAGGCTGCTTCCCAGAGCAAGTGCGGATTTTTCTTTCTGTTTTCTGTATGGTGGCTGTTCCCTGACGAAGGGTTGTCCAGACGCAGGACAAGAGAGCAGGGGATGCTTTAGATATGGAGTGAGGATATGCTCTCGTTAGACTATGTCCAGGAAGACTTGATTTATTACAGAAGTGTTGGGCTGAAAGCCGCGGTTACAGTGAAGTACTAAGGTAGATGTTAGCCTGAATGTTAGTAAGAATGAACTGATGGCTTTGAAAAGAGAAAGATCAGATTTTCATCCCAGAACGTTAATTTGAACCAATTCTCTGTCTCCCTTCCCTCTTGCGCCAGCCCTCAGCAGCCCCTCCCATCTGTCTCTGTTTCCGGTGTGTCCTGCTCCTGGCTGTTGTCTCTTCTGGACACAATGTTCCATCTTGATAGTGTTCACATCTCTGGGGTGTTTCCCTGCCACCTCTGCCTTTGCTGAACTTCTTCATCTCTTGCATCATGGAAAAGTAGACACTCATGGGTGTGTGTGTGTGCGCTCGCGCGCCTTGCTACTGAATGTGGGCAGCAGGGGGCTGGAGATCCTGTGCTCTGTGCTGCCCAGGACCTTCCCTCCCATCCTTCCCATGCCCTCCCTTGTGTGCTAGCCCCTCTGTTTCCTTTAGCCCAGCAGCATGCTTGATTTGAATCTTAAAAACACGCTGACACCCTTCCCTGACTCTGCATCCGCTTCTGGCTCTCACCCTGTCTCTCTCCCTCCTAGCCCAGCCTGCCTTCCTGCGAGAGCGTCTGCCAAGTCCTTTCTCAGGGCTTGTCACCCTCCTCAGCCCAGGGGAAGTGCTCTAGCCTAGGGCACCATGTGACTTCCTATTTACCAACTCCAGGCAGCTCTCTTGACTTCTGGACCATCACTAGTCTGGCGGCAGCAAAGCCTCTTGACCTTCCTACTGTCTTTCCGCCTGCCTCCCCGCTTTGGTTTGGAGAGCCTCCTCGCTCCTTCCCACTTAAATCTTTCTCAATGTTACCTACCCTTTGGCTGGCTCTGCTTTTATTCTCCATTTTGTTGGCTCTTGGGGCTTTCACTGCCTCGTGCGAATGCTAACTGTCGCTGTATTAAGTCTCTGGAGGGGATTGGGGACTGCTCACCGCTCTTCAGACCCACATAGCCACGAATGGCCTGCGCTCAAAAGCCACAAGAGGAATTCTTCCTGTCTGTGCTCCCCTCTGTGCCTGCCCCCCCTGAGCCCCATAGCTTTACCACCCCACATTCATCTTTGCTCCACCTTAATGAATGACCTTGGCAGCCATGCAGCGTGCTGAGCCAGGAACCTAGAAGCGACCCTTGAGTTTCCTCTCTCTCTCATCTAGCCCTTTGCTAATGAAGCCTCTGGGGTTTTACCTTCCCAATAATCCTCCAGCCTGCACCTGTCTGTTTCTGCCATGACCTGGAGCTCACACTCCCTCTGTCCTGGACTGTGGGAACCCACTATCCTGCCCATGTCCCCACAGTTCTCTTGTCCCTCATGCCTCTCTTGACCTCCTTCAGTGAGTGGACTATGAATCAATAGGGCAGCACCAGGGCTGGCTTTCCTCTCGGAGCTGGAGGAGCCTGGGCGAGATCGGAATCGGGGAGAAGTTGATGTCTCTGAGGAAGCAGTGGAGAGCAGAAAGCTGATGAAATAAAAATGGGTAAGAGCGGTCATGGAAGATGTCTGAGGGGGCGAGCCACTGGCACCCTCTCCCGCCTGCAGTTCCAAATGTCAGGCAACAGGCAAACCGAGGCAATGAAGTGATTCATTTCCTGGTGGCTGGGTGCATAGACCACTCTCCAAACACAGGCCAGTGAGCCGCATGTTGGAGAACACAGTTCCCCCTGAGGCAGACAGGCTCTTGCCTACCCTCCATCGGGAACTAAATCTATAACATTTGTTGCGCTGGGTTGAGGATTGAGTCTCCAGCTCAAACCCAGCGTGCACTTCCTAGGTGGTCCTCAGCATGAACACAGGGACCTTGCACCATTTCCCCTATGTAGAAGAGCCCAGGGCGTTTGCTAGAGAAGAAAGAGGGCAAATCGCCTTCCTAGCCCTCCATCACGTGGACAGAAGAAAGCAACTCCCACTCCTCTTCTGTCACCTAGGCAGGGGTGAGAGGCCTAGCCACCTCTCCTGCCTCTGATATGACCCAGCTGTGTCATGGCTGCTGATGTTGAGTGCTCTCCCCCCCCCCCCCCCCCGCCCTGCACTGGAGGTCCAGTGAGCTCCAGGAGTCCATCTCCTCCCCCTCCTCATCACTGGGCTCACATGCCGCTTTTTACAGGGGCTGGTGATCCAAATGTAGATACTCACACTTGCATGGCAAACACTTGACTCGCTTAACTGGCACCCCGGACCCAGGCTGCATTTCTTAGGAGATACACGGATTCTCTTCCCAGCCCCATGGCTGTGTTTTCAGGTCTCCTGGCCCATGTCAGCTCTATCCCTCAATCCCAGGCACCTTGCAAGCAGTGTTGTGGGACAAGGTTCAGCAGAGTACTCAAAGGCCCCTAGTTCACTAATAAGGCTGTGCGGGGGCAAGGAAGGAGTGAGGCCTTTCCTGCCCTCCTTGTATGTTAAGTCTGACACCAACTCTTCCCTTTCTTAACTTCAGTGCTTCTGTTCCTTGAACCCAAGAAAAGCACTTTTCGTGGGCTCTCATTCCTTTGGCTTAAGATTGAAGGTACCCCATTCATTCTCCCAAATGTACCCCATTTCAGTCCCCTCTTTCAAAGCCACAGTCTTGCCAAAGGGGTGAGGGTTTGTCATGCAGTCAAGTGGAGGGGGCTGGGGACATGGCATCCTTTAACTGTCAAACCTCTGGACTCTCCAGTGGGCCATAACTCAGACCCGTAGACGAAGAGCTGTGACCTCACTGATTGGGAACTGGTCCAGCCTGAAGCAGATACTTGGCACTTATTTGGCCTGTGCATCCTGATCATGGGTAGATGCACTTTCTGTTTGGAGTCTTGAAACATTGAAAATAGCTCCCAAACTCTCATTATTGCCTTCAAAGACCCGTTTAAAGGGGTCTGGGAACCCCAGGCAGGGACCACAGATATTGTCTCATTCCCCACTGTACCCTCCTCCTCCAACATGCCTCTGTTTCCCTCTTCAGTTTGGAACCAAGAAGAGTAGAAAACACAATAGGAGTCAAACCGAGAGATTATTATACTGGCTCTCTAGCTGGTCAAGCACACTGGAGAACGTAGCCTTTGATATGTGGCCAAATTAGCTTCTTAATACACTGTTCTTGAATCAGAAGGACTTAGGTACCCATTGTTCTACAGAGGTGATGACCTCAGGCTCCTCTCACAGGGCCAGGCTGACTGACAAGGGTCAAGAGTGGAGGCAGGCTGGATATTAGCTCAGGGAGCCAAATTCTCTCCCCTAAATCTTCCTGTTATAGACTGGGGAGAAACAGATGCCAGATACAGGCCAGAAGGAGGCGTATGCCATCATGCCATCGGTACCTTGCCTGCCTGTGGGGCCATTGGAGTAGGAATTCCCCTCCCCTTCTCAGAGGGGATTTACATCAGCTCTCTCACCTACCTTTGCAGGTGGAGCTGGTCCCTAAGGGTCAGTACCACTGGCAACTGAGCTGGGCTGGGGCAGGTAAATCCTGTTTCACCTGCTAGGGAGGAAGGCAGGTTCCTCACCCACCTTGGGCTCTGCTGTAGATGCCTCTGGCATGGAGGCTTCTGGAAGGGGAGGCCTCATTCAGACTGAGAGGAGGCGTTGATCACCCGGCTCACTAATCTATGTGACATGTTTGAGTAAGAAAAGAAATTGACCGTCTTTCTTTGTTTCTTCATTGTCCCTGGGAAGAGTAGGTGGGGGAGGAAGGTGCATCAACAGGTAAATGGGGGGGGGCTTCTGGGGCCACCATATAATACATGAGGGTGCTGGATGGAGCCAGGCTTCATTTGCCTTGGTTAACAACTTTATGTCTGACCAGGGCTGGGACCATCCTATTTGCTCTGTAGGTGAAGGGACAAAATGGAAGGGGTAAACAGGTGCAGGGCCAGGGGAGCTGGCTGGGGGGGGGGGCAAAGGAAGTTTAAAGCAGGAGACCTAGCACTCCAGGATGTTGTTCTGCTTTCCTGCATCTGTCTGTCCTTCCTCCCTCCCTCCCTCCTTCCCTCCCTCTGTCCCTCCCTCCCTCTTTCCCTCTCTTCCTTTCTCCCTCTCTCTCCCTCCCTCC
>NC_022016.1:56560697-56571142 GCF_000317375.1 Microtus ochrogaster | reverse complement strand
CTCCCTCCCTCCCTCCCTTTGTGCCATTTTCTTCTTCTATATCTAGCCACCCATGTACTCATTTAATCAGGTTGTATGTAGGCTCACTGTGGCAGGCACTGTTCTAGGCTATCGCTGAAGGCGGCCATGGCATCTGCCACCCCACCTTGTCCTTTAGGCTTTCATTCATTCCAATACATCGCCTCTGGGGTGATCAGATAATTAAACAGATAATTTAAATGCAGTGTGATTAGCATGGTCTGGGGGAGTGTAAACAGGGACTGCTTGCTCGTTTCCCAGCTGTCCAGACCCAAATAATCACACAGAAACTAAATTAATTACAACACTGTTTGGCCAATAGCATAGATGTATTATTCGCTAGCTCTTTAATCTTAAATTAATCCATTTCTATTAATCCTTGTGTCACCACGAGGCTGTAGCCTATTGGTAAGATTCCAGCATCCTTCTTCTTAAGCAGCTATGTGGTGTCTCTCTGACTCCACCTCTTCTGTCTCTATGTCTCTGTTCAGATTTCCTGCCTGGCTTTACTCTGCTAAGCCATTGGCCAAAACAGCTTTATTCATCATCCAGTAAAAGCAGCACATATACAGAAGGACATCAAGAGGGGATTATGGGACCAGAGTGGAAGGAAGGGGAGGATCAGAAGGGACTCCCTGAGAGCGACCATGTTTACTGATACCTTAAGTTGTCTGGACAAGGCTGGACAAGAGAATGAAGGCTCTTTCCATTGGACATCACTGTTGCTAAGGACATGAGAAACAGCTCCTCTAGGATAAACTTGCACCTGGAGCCATGGGGCCCCCACTCAGCTCTGACTCTAATGGTGTTGAGTGTGCCACTGTGTCCAGGTATCATGCTGGATGGTTACTATGCAAGAAAAGCTTCCGTGGTTTCCAGACGTCAGTGAGGGAGGTGGTGGAAACAGTCCATTTCATGGACATAGAAACTGAGGTTTGGAGGAATGGAATAGTTCCCACCAAAGTCCCACTGCGAGAAAGGAAGGCATAGAGCTGGAACAGTGGCCTCTACCCATGTGGAGCCTCTTGATGGTCTTTCCACAGCTTTTCCCACCACAGAATTGAGTCAGGGAGCCCTAGGTAGAGCTCAGCACAGGCAAAGGTCATACTGCCTTCTTTGTGTACGGGGTTTTCAATGTGGTCCTCTTTACCAACTCACAGAAGGCTCAAAGCAAGGCAGATGGCATTATTGTTTCTCTTTTGCAGATGGGCAAACTGAGGTTCAGTGACATTCAGTTACCATTCAAGGTGGGTCAGTGTTGGGGAGGCAGACCAAACAGCTCGACTCCAAGTCCTGCTGAATGGAGTTGGCAGCAGGCCTGGTGAATGTTGATTCCGCTGGGCAGGAAAGGTACTTGCAGATGAACTTTGAGCAGCCATCTCGCCAGGAGCCAGTGTCTGTCTGAAAGGAGGCGGAAGGGGCTGAGAAACTTCTTCTGGGCCTCAGCTCCATGGACAGGCTGCCTCGCTCAGTCATCCAGTCCTTTGTCCTTTGAATGCGTATATCATTTTCTCATGGCCACCAGATGAGAGAGATGAGCTCTTGGAGGCTGGGGGAGAGACCACAGGGACACGGTGACCCGTCTCTTTCCTGAAGGCCATAACAGTGTGTGCATGCGGTGGTAGGAGGGACTCAGAGAAGTTGCTCGGGGACTTTGTGACTCACCTGCTTGCCCAGCATCCTCTCTGCACGGGCTACAGAGATGATGGCATGCAGTCTCTGCCTTGTTGAACTCACGCTCCTGTCAAGGAGACATGGACGTGGTCACTCCACACTCTGGGGCCCTGGGAGCCGGACAGCACCCTCCCCTCTTTTCTCATCGAAACACAAGCACATCCTCTCTGCTCCATCTATGCCCCAGCCCCTCCTGCCACCTCTTGGAACCCGAGCTTCATTATTATTTTTTTTTGTGGATCCCTATAGAAAGACATCTTTGATCTTGCCATTTCTCCCACTGCCCAGCAGCTGAAGAACTTGAAACCATGAAGGAGAGTGCCCCTTCCTCCCCCCAGACCTCACCTCTACCTTGATATTGCTCTGGCTTATGCTGCTAAGGCCATCTTTGCCCTTGTTCAAACACAGCAGGCGTACTATCTGATAACGGGGCTCCCTGTCCCTTGGGCGCCCCAATCTCAGCCCATCCCTTTCATCCTCCAGTGGATGTCACTTCCTGTATCTGCATTCGCACGCTCTTTATGCCCTCTCTCTGAGAACTCCCAGAGTCTTCTGAACACCCAACGGATTATCCGTCCGTTCCTTTCCCACTTCCTGCTGCTCCCCTTCACTCAGTCTCACGCCACTGGGGAGTTTGTCTCAGTCTCTGTGGTGTACTCAGTGCCTGGAAAGATGTCTAACACACAGTAGGGGCCCTATGAATATTTATGTGATATTGAGTAAAGAGAGGGAGAGACAGTAAATATTCATGGGAGCCCACTCAAGGGGGGGAAGCGCCGGTGTGGGTGTGGAAGCATTGCCTACTGTTGTTGGGGTGTCAGAAGAGGGGGTTAAAGGAGCAATGGGTTTGTAGGGGGTGGGAAGATCTGGGAAAGAACCTCCGGTAGACTGTCTTCACAGAAATAGACAGCCGCCCCATGGTGGGAATGTACCTGGCTGAACTGGGGCTGGGAGCAGGAAGTGAGGTTGGAGGTGGACAGGTAGATGAGCGAAGGTGCTCATGGGAAAGTGAGTCTGGACCCAGCTCGGTCTTAGGAGCCTTGTGAGTCACTCTTGGTGGCGGCAGATAAATCATCATGGAGGGTCTCAGGGGAGAGTGTGAGACATAAGAAGCGTAGGAGCTTTGGAGTTTGGAGGGACAGAGCTGCTAGCCAGGCCCTGACGTAGAGGAGACTGCCATTCCTCAGGCCTCCGCTCCCCTCCCCTAATCCCTAGTCTATGAAGTCTTTGCTGTGAAACTCGAAAGACAGTGTGCACAAAGCGCTTGGCTAGGCCTGGCTTGGTCCTAAGTCATGGTTGCCAAGGTGACAGGGCCTTCTGAATTCTGCGGGATCAGCGACTCTGAGAGGAAACTTGTTCCTTAAGCTCAGGATGTGACGGAGGGTGGTCTTGGTCTCCACTTCGGAGGGACCCTGTGTTTGCTCAGGGAGCCAGCAGTGCCATCCCTCAGGCCTTTGCAAGGCCACGCTCCCTCCTGCCCATCTTAGGGCCTTTGCATGTGCTGACCTGTCTCTCAGGAGGACTCTTGCTCTTCTTACTCCATTAGCCACGACTGAGGTTTCATACCCTCCTGGACACCCCAGTCTAGGTTGTCCTTATAGGGTTGTGTCCCTGGTCCTCAGAGGGCTTATCTCAGTTGATCATATGCCGGAATCATATATCTATTACTGTCATCTTCCTTTATGAAAATGCAAGCAAGCTTCAACAGGCTTTGTGTGTCATCCGGTCTCCGAGCCACAGAGAGTCCCCAGGAAGTGCTAGGTCCTCAGCTAATATCAATAAAGACTCGGCTGGGGTGACAGACAGCGTAGCTGGTAAGGTGCTTGCCTTGCAAGGACAAGGACCTGAGTTTGAGCCCCTAGAACACACATTTAAAAAAAAAAAAAACAATCAGGACATGGTGGTATGTGTTTGTAATTCCAGCACTGGGGAGGGAAAGCCAGGTCCAGGCAGGTTGCTGGCCAGCCAGCCTAACCTATTTGGCAAGCTCCAGTTGCCAGTGGTTGATGGCAGAGGAATGGCAGCTGAGTTTGTTCTCAGCCTCCCACCCATGGGTACGCATTCATACATGTATCTACGTCCACACACACGTGACTTAAGAGGGACATGACAATCATAGTTGCCTTACTTTGTTCCTTTCAAAGGAAACCATTGAGCTGAGACTCACTCAACTTTAGAAGGGTCCCAGTTCCTTAGAAACAGCAGCAGCAGTGGCTATCCTGTGCTTCACGCGCCAGTCAAAGCGCCAGGCACCCTGTGCACAGTACTGCACTCGGGGGGAGCATCGTTGTTGAATGAGGAAAGCATTGCTCTGATCTGGTGTAAAAAGCTAAACAGGGGGCTGGCTCAGTGCTTAAGAGTACTTACTGCTCTAGCAGAGGATTTGGGTTCAGTTCCCAGTGTCACATCAGGCAGCTCACAGGTACCTGTAACTACACACACACACACACACACACACACACACACACACACACGTGCCCCAACACCCCAATTAGGTTAAAAATGCTTCTTAGAAAAAGATAACCCGTTATTGCATATGTGAGCATATATATGGGAAATGCAAGCTTACGCTTGTGTATGAGTTATGAGCAAGAATAAAACTGAAAGATGCAAAAATCGACTTTAAAACAGGCACCTAGGACTGGGTGTTGGCTTAGTGGATGGTGAGGATAGAGGTGGAAGTAAGGGAGGCAAAACCAACTGGAAAAGGGGGTAAAAAATCAAAGACAACAGTGTAATTCCAGTATTCATGAGAAGGTTGGACATATGCATCCAGGCAAGATTGCCAGGGAGTGAGTACGGAGAAAAGAAGGACGAGATTGTTCCAGGAGAAAGGGACTCTGCTGGCAAGGGGGCAGAGTGACAGGCTCTTTTCTAAACCCCCTGGAGCAGTGTAAATTGTTGCAAACTTTCTAGAAAGCAACCTAGCAATGCGTTATCAACAGCCTATAAAATATTCATGTATTTGGACTCAGTATTCCATTTCAAAGAGTTACCCTGAAGAACAGCCGGTGGTGCAGACAGCCATTTATGTATATGATGCATCTTGTTCTCCATAATAGACGAGTAGAGCAGAAACTCAGCCGCTCACTCTAAGAGGAAGGTTAAACAGGCAGCTGCCTCGGAAAGAGACATGAGGTGTCTCGATTGTCCTGTATATGCAGACGTTCAGATTGCCTCCATTATGCAGGTGTGGTGGTGGGGAACTGAGGCTCGGATATGATGTCACTGTTGGGCTTGAGATACAGGTGGACCAGCTGCTTAGCCCAGGTCCTGGTGGAGACTTTGCAGCACCATGGTGTAAGGTGCACACCCATGATCCCTGGAGCCTAGGACCTGCCCAGCGATGGTGTGTAGGGGAATCTCCCGAAAGACCAACAGTGATGTCCACTCCCAGCTTCTTAAAATTAAATTATAGAAGGGAAGCCCTTTGGCGACAGAGTTCTTCATAAGTACTTTAACTGCTGATTCACATGGTCATGTTTTAGTAGCCAGTGAATCAGCCAGGAAAACGGGATATTCTAATTTCTTCTCCCTGGTGTACCCTGGAATTGTTTTCTTAATGGCAGCTTGTTGGAGTGGAAAGAACTAAAGCTTTGGAGTCCAATCCAGATTGGAATTCTGGAACACTCTCAGCTGCTGTGTGACTGCAAATGAGTTACTTAACCTCTCTGAGTTGCCCTGCCCGACTCAGAGAATTACAGATGCAAAATGGAAAGACCCTGATATCCTCCCTGCCTTGCCGCATGTGGGTGTTTATTATGTGGTAGGTTGCTTGTCTTCTCAGTTAGAAGGCACATATTTTGGTTGACAGCTTGCTGAATGCCAGTGTGTTGTCATTGATTAGGCTGGATGGTAATAGGTCAGACAAACCAAGGTGAAACTGGTCCAGGGTTGCAAAGATCACAGCCAGGACACCCCAGGCTAGGGCTCAAAGCTGGGGTGAGAGCAAAGGAGGGAGGGGAGTGCGTGGTTAGTTACATGGTTAGCATCCTGGAGGTTGCAGGTTAGGGTCAAGCCTGTTGTCTTCTCTTCTCCGGATGCTGAAGTCTCACCTAATTGGAGAACAGTGGGGAAGCTTGGACAAGGAAGGAAGAAGAGGAGGTGGAGCTTGGATGATGAATTACAGGGAGTTCCTGTGTTAGGAAAAATTTAGCTGGCCTTGGGAAGCAGCAGGGTTTCATTCACTTCTTTTCTTGGGAAGTTGTTAGACCTTGGTGGCTCCGGTGGTGTAGTCGGGTGCAGGCTTCAGGCTGGAATGGGGAGATGCGATTGCTGAATGAACGGCTGCGTGGATAGTGAGTGATGGAGGGAAAGATAGGTAGGTGAGATGGAGGGCTAGAGAGGGTTAGCTTGATAGGACAGATGCATACCTGGATGCACTCGGATGCAGAGGGAACGATGAACGCAGGGGAAAATAGGGCGAAGGAAGTGGCTGACTGATGAGCCGGTAAAATGGTGGGATGGATGGGCGAGGAAGGCAGGATGGGATGGATGAGGAGATGGAAGAGTGAGCTGGGGGGTGAACTGATAGATGGAAGGACTGGCTGAGATTATAGACATGATATGGGGTGTCTATGTGGAAAAAGAGTTGTGGCGTGGACAGTGAGCACGTTCAAGTGATTGGTTGACTTGAAGGCGATTGGATAGATGAATGGAGCAAAGAAAAGAATCCTGGATGGGTAGACGCAAAGATGATTATATGATGGAGAGATCAAGGTTTTCAGAATGTATTCCTTAAGCAAACCCATTTAAGGGCTAGCTAGCTCAAAGCGGCAAGTCAGGATGAGTCGGAGAGTCACATATACCAGCTCCTTGCAGGGAATGTCCGTGGCTCAGTGCCTTTTACCAAGTCTCGTATTTTTAATGGAATCTCTTGGCACATATTGCAGGAGCACTGCCCCAGACCCTGCTTATACAGCTCCATGGAAACAGCCAGTGTCTATTCTAACGCACACGCACAGTCTTTACTGAGTCTGACACACTCATGCTGGGTGTGTCTACACTCAGCATGTTACCAGTAGTGGCTACCACCTGTTTGGATTCTGCCTGGAGCCACATGAGACTTCGTGGCTAGCAGCCCTGTGCCAGCTTCTCTTGCTATGACAAGGCACCTTAGATAAGCAAGTGGCAAGGAAGAAAGGTTTTCCTGAACTTGTGGTTTCAAGGGTTCAGTGTATGGCTTCCCTGCGGGCATTGGTCTTGGATGAACCAGAGCATCACAGTGGGGTGCGTGCGCTGGAGCAGAAGTTCCCATTTCTTTCATGTGTATGTGCATATGGTGTGCATGCATGTGTGTATGTATGTGGCTGGGTTGGTGCACACGTGTGTGCAGATGTGTGAGATGTGCCTATGTCTGTGGAGGTCCAAGGTTGGTGTGCTGTGTCTTCCTAGATCACAGTGATTCACCTTACATATTGAACCAGAGTCAACAGAACCCAGAGCTTGCTGTTAGCTCTTCTCCCTCCACAGTTTGCCCGGTGGAGTCTCTGTCTCCGCAGAGCTGTGATCAAAGGCAGGACACCACACCCATCTAGCCTTTAAGCAAGCCCTAGGGACCCAAAGTCCGGTCCTTTTGCTTGTATGGCAAGAGCTTTACAGGTCGAGCTATCTCCCCGGCTCCTCCCCACATCTTTTTGAGATAAAGCTCATGTAGTCCTTGATGACCTCAGACTCATTATATACCTGAGGATGACCTTGAACTTCTGATCCTGCCACCTCATCCTTTGGAGTGGAAGGAAGGATCACAGCATAGTGTATGCAGTGGCAAGGTTTGGCACCCAGTACTTCGTGCCTGCTAGGTAAGTGCTCAACCATCTGAGTGAGATATGTCTCCTGCGACGAACCGGATACTCATATTGTGGTGGCCAGGGAGGAGGGAGGGGGCGGGTACCCCAATATCCCCTCCAAAGGTACATTTCTGTGACTCACCTCCAAAACTTTCTAATAGCCGCGAACCTATGAATTTTTATAAAGAGGTTCACCCATTGATAAGGTTGGAGCCCTCAAGAAGCAGTCACCCCTCTGAAGCCCCATCCTCAATGCTGCTCTGAGAGGGTCCAGCCTTGAACACTGGTTTTTGAGGCTTTTAAAGATACAAACCATAGCACATCTATCCACACTCACCTGGGCATGCTGGCTCAGCTCAGGGATAGGGAGTTTTTCTTTGGGAAACAAATAATTTGGGTTGAAAGCAACGGATACAGCGAAGCTGAGTTTTCCAGAAGCTTTGTGTCAGTGAATCCATCTGTGCCGCCGAAGCCGGAGTGCAGGTCTCCAGGTTCGCAGACAGGGCCCAGTCTCGAGTTGTTGTTAGCCCTCACTGCCCCAAGTTCCTTCCCCTCCCAGCCGTCTGTCACATACTCACTCTTTCTCCTTCCCTTAAGTTTAATTAGCTATAACTACTTCTCAATTACTATAAAAGTGATCCATGCTCAAGGCAAAAAATCAAGACAGCATAGAAGAACAGATGGTTAAAAAAAATTACCCCCAGCTCTAGCCCTGATTATTAAAAGTGTTCTCTGAAATATTCCAGAAACATTTAAAAGGAAATGGAGTCATAAACCAGACTTCATGTTTCACAGAGGAGAGTCACTGGGGAGTATTGAGACCACTCTGTAAGGTGCGGGGATTTTTGTTTGTTTTGTTTGTTTTGACTCGGTAATGTTTCAATGCATCTTTCTGGGTAGGCATTTCCATACTGAGCTTCCCTCTTTCGGTGGCTGCATAATATTCATAAATTGCATCAATTAGACAATCAGTTCTATATTATTTTGGCCTTTTATAGTTTCTGGCTCCCCCAAACAGCACAACAAAAGAAGTGTGTGTGTGTGTGTGTGTGTGTGTGTGTGTGTGTGTGTGTGTGGTGTGATTTTAATAGGAACAAACCCTGCCTGTAGGATGGATAAGTTACCGCAGAGGGTGAGCACTTTTTTTGCTGAGAATCAGGCTAGAATGGGTTTAAATGCCATCCAGGGTGTCTTGAGAGTTCTTGGTGACTTTCCCCTTTGCTTCAGAATCTTCTAGAAGTCTTATTAAAGTGCAGGTTTCCAGATCTCATAGTTCATGGTTCAGTGGGCCCTGTGTTGGGTATGTCTGCTGGAAAGCAGGTTTGGGGTACAGGCAGAGGATTTACCTGCCTTAGGTTTCTGGTGGATTCTGAGCAGCACCCAGGTCCCACTCCCCGTGTCCCCTAGGACCTTTGGCGGAACTTCCCAATCTGATGCATACCAGCCAGGAATCTCACTGTTGTGTTATTTTAATTCTAATAAAACCCAACATCGTGTGTATGTGTATCTTTCTGTGTATGTGTGTGTGTGTGTGTGTGTATGTGTGTGTCTGCATATGTGTGTGTGTGCATGTGTATATATATATATATGTTTCTCTTTGAGTATACACTGAGGTCAGAGGTCAGGATCAACTTCAGGTGTGTTCCTCTATCTCTTTCCACCTCGTTCTTCAGACAGGGTGCCTCCCTGAGCCTAAAGCTTGCTAATTTGTCTAGACTGGCTGGCCAGCAAGCCCCAGGGATCGTCCTGCCCCCAGCTCCCAGCTCTGTAGTTACTGGCAAATACCACTATGTCCTGCTTTTTACAGGGGGTGCTTGGAATCAAACTCAGGTCCTTTTTTGTGGCGAGCACTTTGCTCTCTGAGCCATCTCCCAAGCTCTTAGACATCTTTCCATGTATTTATTTTTCAGTCGCCTGCATTTCTTGATGGGTTCTTGATCATTTTATGTAGCGTTAATCATGCTTTCCTTGTTTATTTGTGAGAACATTTTACATATGGGTGGCACACACTATTTAATTGTTTGGTGTATATTTTCCCCCATTTGAATGCTGTCTGTACCATTGTGTATGTATGTATGTATGTATGTATGTATGTATGTATGTATGTATGTATGTATCTATCTATCTATCTATCTATCTATCTATCTATCTATCTATCTATCTATCGAAGCTCCGCATTTATACTATGGTATTTGCCAGTATTTTATCCCTCTGAGTGTGTGTCATACTCACAGAAAGGTCTTTCTTAATATTATGCAGAAGTTAACCGTGAACGAATTTTGATGCTTCTTTCTCTTTTTTAATTTCTAAACTGAAACAGAACAGCAAATGTTACTATGGCGATAGAGTAATTGCCTAATGAAATATGAAAATGTGTAGTTTTTCGGCTTCTGAATTAACCTGAAGGGCTCTCTGCACAGCATTTTCATCCCTTGGGCCCACGAGAGAGAAAAGACTCCCCCATCTGATGCCTCCCTCCTCTTCAGGCGATTGCTGTGATAAACTTGAGATGAAAAAAAAAGCTTGATGTGTGAGGGCCAAGTGTGTCAAAGTGTGGAGGCCGCTTCCAGGCAAGCAGATGTTTCTAGAGAGATGGAGGCACAGACTCCCCCACTCCCTCTCCTAAGGCCTCCTTAGAGCTGTCTCCTCGCATTCTGTTGCCTGACCCTTTGATTGATATCGAGGACTGCTATCGGAAAGGAGGTCTGGACCCAGAAAATCGGGAAACAGCCCTTTGCACAACCCACAGGGACGGGCAGACTGAAGGAATGCTCCTGTCATGGAGTTACAATGTTTGCGTTCAGTTGCTTAGACAACGTCAGATGCAGAGTCCTGGGCTTATGGAAGGGACAGCATAAGTCAGAGACCTCTAGAGGAAGGGCTGGCAACTTGTGAGCAGCTAGGAAGGAAAGCAAATATATCTTTTAAAACAAGAGGGACATTTCTAGAAGGTTCTAACTATGT
>NC_022016.1:56552875-56560415 GCF_000317375.1 Microtus ochrogaster | reverse complement strand
TGGGACCATGAGAACCTCCTGAGAGGGGCCCTCAGAACGGTGGAAGTGGCGACAGTGTGGGAGACAGGCTGGGGCAGGAGAGTCTTTTAAACTTGTTCCCCGGCTGGTCCGTCTGCTTCCCCCAGCCTCAGCTCAAGTTCAGTCCTCCCGGCACTGACAGGGAAGCCCTGAAATCGCACACCTGGCTCAGTCTTGCCAAGCTCTGAGTATGACTTGTGATCTTACGGCTACCCTGTACACAGCAAGAATGTGCCTACCTCCTGTCATTATGCCTGATATTATTATTATTATTATTATTATTGCCTGGAATGTATTTATTCCCCCTTACTCCTCATGTAACTCACTCTTACTCAGCCTGCCTGTCTTTACTCAAGTGTGACACCCTCAGGGGTGACCACTGTAAAGGAGGCACATGCTTGTCGCCCTCGTCTTACCTTTCGGCATGGTGATCACATGGTCTGTCTCCCTTACTAGAAAACCAACTGTGTGGGGCACGAGGACAAGGACTCTGAGCCCCCGTTGCCTATGGTCGTCTTGATGCGCAGTTAGCGCTGCCTAAATATTTATCAGCGGCATGAATGAGAGGCCCCAGGGTGGGTGGCAGTGAGAGAATGAATGGTGATTAGTGTGTCGCAAGCTCCCTAGGGACTGAGCATCCTACCCACAATCTTATTTAATCATCTCAGTGTGTCTGTAAGGGGGGGGGTTCTAGTATGCTTCCCTTGTAGATCACAGAGTTGAGGCTCAGAGAGGGTGAACTGGTGCCCAGGGTCTCACAGCCAGCAAGTAGCTGATAGCAGTCATGAACTCTGATGTGTCTGACTCCATAAGCCAAGCCAGATCCATCCTGCTGTGTTACATCTGGCATCAGGAGGCTTTGCTTAGTGTGTGTGTGTGTGTGTGTGTGTGTGTGTGCATGTGTGCCCCACTCTCATGGGTGAACATGAATTCTGCATGCCAGCTCTTGGGCACTGGGAACATCTTGCCAATCTGGGGGCATAGGCCCAGGAGCAATCAGGCTTTGACTTTGAATGCTGCCCCCTGCCCTGCCACTCCAAGCCCTCTCTGATAGCTGGTACAGCTCAGGGACATCCCTGGCTCCTGTTTTTGACCACACTGCTGGTTCTGTGCAGGATGAGTTGGATGGGAAAACAGAAGCCATGCCTTCTTGTCCCCAATACCGCCCAGCCCAGGGCTGCTCCTTCCTGTCTCTATGCAGCTTTCAGAAGACTGGGATGTGAGTCTGTGCTTGGCAACCGTGCCTGGCAACAGGCGGGGATCGTGGAGGCTGTCAGCAGGTGGAGCCTGCAGGGCCCTGTGTTGCTTGGGAAGGCTGCGGCCTGGCACACGGAGGTCAGCAGGCAGAATCTACCTCTGAGCTCCTGGCTTTTTTGAACACCTAGGACTTTGCTTTTCATTGGGTAAGCTGAGGACTTGGAGGCCATGCTGTGTGTGACTTCTGAGGGAAGAGAGAAGCTGCTCCTCCCCTCGAGCTCAACTGAGTGACTTTGGAAGGGTCGTGGTCCCCTGGGAAGGGGCTCCCCTGAAGTTCCTGTCTTAAGTTATCACAGGAGCCAAGCCTCAGGGTCCACACTTCCCACTTCCATGACTCAAAGGAGCCTTAGAAGGTTCTGGGCAAGCAGTGCCAGCTGCTGAGCTCTGTCTAGTCTGGAAGAGTGGAGAAAGCCTCAGAGGAGAGTATGGCCCTCAGAGCCCAGCGAGGAGGCTGGGGACGACACCGTGACCTACCTTGGGTGGGAGTCACACATGTGGAATCTGGCCGCGGTGCAGCTGAGCTGCCATTTCCCCACAAGGGAGGAATAAACTAGGAACGACAGCCAACGGCAAACGAAGTTTTCACTGGACTTAATTTGTGGTCGTGGAAGCCAAAGGTGGAAAAGGTACCAGAAGAGGGCGGGGCGATGAATGGGCAGTGCCTTAGTGTTCAGGACTCTGCGGGAGCTGTGGGCTGAACCTCTTCCTTCCCAGGCCTCTTCAGTGCCCTTCCTTAGTGAGGATCTCCTCTGCTGGTTATCTTTACTGATTGGCCCAGGGGACTGCTCTGGCCTCACTCTTGGGGCCGCACTGGCTCTGTGCCCTCTGACCTGTGGCGGTCCCACAGACAGATCTTGTCTGGTCCCTTGGAATGTGGACCCTGCTGCCACTGGGGCTCTATAAACCCTAACTTAAGCCCAGCCTGACCACCTGTCTGCCATCCTTCCTGTGAGCTGCTTGACTTAATCTAAGACAACCTTTAACCCCATCCTGGGATAGTCACAAGTACATCTTGCTGAGAGCTGCCAATAATTGACTCGTAGGCTGGGGGTGGATAACTTAGCTGGTAAAGTACTTGTAGCATAAGCATAAGGATCTGAGTTTGAATCTCCAAAACCACATTAAAAAAAAAAAAAAACAAAATCAAAAACCTGGGCCTAGAGCTGGAGAGGTGACTCAGAGGTTAAGAACAGCAGCCGCTCTTGCAGAGGACCTGATTGAGACTCTTAGCACACACAAGTCAGCTCACAACCATCTGTAACTCCAGTTCCCAGGGATCTGATCCTCTCTGCTGACCTCTGGAGGGACGAGGCACACAAGTGATAAACAGACATACAGGCAAAATACCCATACCCATAGAATTAAATTACCAATAAATTGAAAGCTTGGTATGGTAGAAGTATCTGGAATCCGACGCTGGGGAGGCAGAGACAGGACAATCCCTAGAGCCTGGTGGCCAGTCAGCCTAGCCCAGTCGTCAAGATCCAGATTCAGTGAGAGACCTTGTCTCAAAACTAAGGTGGAAGGGTTACAGAGGTGGCTCACTGACTGCTCTTCCAGAGGACCCAGGTTCAATTCCCAGCACCCATATAGCAGCTTACTACCATACATAACCTCAGTCCCAGAGAATCTAACACTCTCTTCTGGCCTCTGATGTGGGATTCCCCTCTGTATGCTGGAATATGTTTTATTACCATTGGTTAATAAAGAAGTTACTTTGGGCCAATGGCAGTGCAGAATAGAGCAAGACAGGAATTCCAAGCAGAGATAAAGGAGAAAAGAAAGCAGAGTCAGAGAGACGCCACTTAGCCACCAAAGGAGAAAGACCCTGCCCGCCAGAACCTTCCCTGTAAAGCCTTGTGATAAAATATAAAATAATAGAAATGGGTTAATTTAAGATGTAAGAGTTAGTTAATGAGAAGCCCGAGCTAGTAGGCCAAGCAGTGTTTTAATTAATATAGTTTCTGTGTGATTATTTCGGGTCTGGGTGACTGGGATGAACAAACAGCCTCCGAGCACACTGGGCATGCCTGGCATACATAGACACATACAATATTAAAATACCCACACACGTAAAATAAAAACAAAATAAATCTTTAAGAAAATATTTGTATTGAAGGTAGAGAGTGACTGAGGAAGACACCCTGGTGTTGAACTGTGACCTCTATATGTATGTGTGGAAAAAAATGAATTTAGTTTTATGACTTTCATCCCCTCCTGGGGTCCACCCACACCTACTGCCTTTGGGTATGAATTTTTTCCTAGGGTCCTCAGAATCTGGAGCCCTGGCTCCCCCCTCTCTCTCTCCTCTGGTATTTGTCTCGTCTCTCACCTTGACCCCTCTGATTTTATTTTTCTTCTCTATTGCCTCTTTACATTTAAAGAGAGTTCACAGTAGAAAGAGCAGTCAAAAGAGGCACAGGTGCACGCCTCTCTCCTCCGAACCTCCTTCTGCCGTGCCCGTCCACTTAAAGCCATGGCATTCACTGCCTATGTCCTTTGCTTTTTCTCCCAGGTAACTCCTGCACCCGGGCTCTGAACAGCAGGTGACATGGACAGGGCCTTTGTCATGGTGCCCTCGTGGGAACGCTGGCTTCTCTCCTGTCTGCCTCTGTCACTCTGCTGTTGCCTGGCGCTGCTCCTGATTTGGTCTCTGCGCACGTCTGCCTCTCCGCTGTGTCCCTGACACTTGTGCCTTTTGGGTTCTTCCCCCCCTCCCCCCGGCTCCTTCGCTTTCTTACTGTCTTTTTTCCAGCCTGTCTTTGTGTCTTTTTGTCTACCAGCCCATCTCCTTTGAAGCCTGGTATTTTTCTGGAGTCCCTCAACCTCTCTGTCGTTGTCTGTCCTTCCACCTGTGTGTCTCTGTGTCCTTGTCATTGCATCCCCTCTCCTGTCCATCCCACTCTTCATTTGTGTCCTTTCTACTGTCCTGACCAGAGTCTTCCTTCTTCCTCCTCACTCCTAACACAACGCAGTCATTCTGTGCTTCCCCTCCCGGTGATAGAGCATAGGATCCCTGTGCCCTCCCCCTCCTCCCTCTAGACTCACATCCAGCTGCTACCACAAGGAAGTCGGTACTCAGGACTCTTAGAAACCCCACTGGGTGTAAATGTCGGAGCAAAATGGGAACTCAGCACCCTCTGCATCTCTGGGTTGACACTTGGTGATTGGACGGTGGCTTCATGCTGGGCACCCCAACTCTGAATACCATAGCAGCACCACCCTCAACAGACTCAGCCCTACCGCACTGAAGAATCTCTGCCAGGCCAGGGTCCTTGCCCAGCTAATGAAAGGTGTTTCATTTCTGGGCTCGTTCAACAGCAGGAAGCGCACTGTGAGCCAAGCCAGGAACTGTGAGGCAGACCCTAGCTTTACCTTCGCGGCTGTGAAATGGGGAGTACTGGGGACGTAAGTGAAGCAAGAGTGGCTGGTTCGGGATCCCTCGAGGCAGGCCTGAAACTGGGGCTCCGGTGGCAGTAGGTTAAGTGGAGATGATCAGAACACCAGCTGGGGAATGGGGATTGGTGGGCTTCAGGCAAGGGCTTGTTTCTAGGCCATATGGGCACCTGGAGCTGGTCTGGACCGCCACCCAGGTGGAACGGGTTCTTGTCTACAATGTCTTTTTGTCTTCTTGTCTACAGTGTCTTTGTCTTCTATGGTTGCAGTGATGCCTGTTGGATTTTAGATTCTTTTGAGGAGGCTGGGGTCCTTGTCCTTAGAGAGTCACTGGGTCAGGGGCCACATACTGAGTTCTTCAGGGGACCCCCCAGTGGGCTGTGACGATCCCCCTAAGAGCTTCTCCTAGGGCCTGGACAGGTGTTACATATGTTCTGGGCGAACTGTTGTGACCCCATCGAGGAAACTGCCCTCCGGTGGCCGTGGAGCCTGGGGAATCTGTCTGTGTGGCTCTGTGGAGGTGTTGAAGCATCAGGCCCTGCAGCGCCTCAGTTAGTGTAATTGCATCCCTCCTGCTGACAGTTCCCACCATGCTCTCAATTGGATGTGACATTCTTATTAAATAACTTCACCAGTAACTAGTAATAATAACACAGGCCTTACTTCCTGACCCAAATCGCTCGGTGCTATTTTGGTGCGAAACAGCAATGCTGCAAGGCTTCTGCAGGAAGGCCTGCCAGATTGCCCTGAACATATGCACACATGCACGCATACACATCTCCAGCTACACACACACACACACACACACACACACACACACACACACACACACATGCATACATGCCCATTACCTCGACTACATA
The DNA here is from genome assembly GCF_000317375.1 of Microtus ochrogaster. Taxonomy (NCBI): domain Eukaryota; kingdom Metazoa; phylum Chordata; class Mammalia; order Rodentia; family Cricetidae; genus Microtus; species Microtus ochrogaster. The sequence continues at coordinate 56,554,881 of NC_022016.1, read as the reverse complement.
TTCACATATGGATGGACTCATCCCCAGTGGCAGTGGCATGCATGCATCCACACATGCATGTGTATGACTGAGGCTGACCAGAAGACTGCTTGCACTGCCTGAGCGCAGCCTATTGTGTGCACCCTGGAGCACACACCTGAGCCCAGCCCCTGCTTTCCAAGTCATGGATCCCTATATCCCAGACTGCTAGCGGGGTCTTCCCGCAAGTTCAGCTTTCCTAGTCGGGCTGTTGCAGCCTTCTTATCCTGGGTCACTTTCTCTATCTGTTCCATTTCTGTTCACTTATGTCTGCCTCCTCTCATTCTGGTAGTTTCCTTTCCTTTTTTTTTTTTTTAATACCAGTGAAATTGTAGTCATCTTCCAAACACTAGTGCAGATGTTCCCTCTTGCCAAGAAACCATTTCTGATTCTGCCATAGGCTCACATTCCTGGGTTATCTCTTGCTTTATTATATTTGATTCTGTTCTATATTCTCTCACACTCTCCGTGTGTGTGTGTGTGTGTGTGTGTGTACATACATTGTGTGTGCACTCGGAGGCCAGGTGAAGACATTGCACATCTTGCTCTATTTCTCTTGGCCTTATCTCCTTGAGACAAGTCTGTTTCTGCCCAGGTATCATGTGGCCACTTGGAGCATGTGGCAGCCAGTGAGCCCCAGAGACTCTCTTGTCACCATCCCCCACTGTGCTGGGTTTATAGATGCACACAAGGCCACACCTTTTAAAAAGGTTATTGTTTATTATTTTAAATTTTGCATAGGTGTGTGTCTGTATATGGGTATATGCACCTGAGTACAGGTGCCCACAGAGGCCAAAGGTGCTGGATCTCCTACTGCTGGAGTCACAGGCAGTTGTGGGCATCCTTTTGTGGGTACTGGCAACTGAACTTAGGTCCTGTAGAAGAGCAGCAAGGGCTCTTAACCATGGAGCTGCCTCTCCGTCCTCCACACCCACTTTTGCAGCAAGTCCTCCTACCCACTGGGACATTTCTCCATTCCCTGTATTCAGTTTTGCTAGTTGAATGTAAAGTGGTCAAGAGCAGAGATTAGATCTTAATAATTTCTAATTGGGAGTCCCACCAGAGTGTTTACCAAGTGGAAGTGGACATAGGATCTTGGTGAGGGGGCATGGCTAAACGCTGAGACTTGGTGATTGGTGGCAAGTTTTTTTTTCCCCTCCCACAGAAATGAAGTTCTTGCGAGTCTCCCAGTTTGTCTTGTATTTTTATTTTCCATCTTGACAAAAAAGAAAAAAAATAAGTTGCTCACTCTCTTAGAACAAATAGAACTGTGACTTTGGTTTCACAATTTACGGGCTGATTTTGCCTGCTTTTGACAGTTCTGTCGTGTTCCTGACAGTCAAAATTTGGTTTCTCTCTGGGACCTCGGGATGATAAGTTGGGATGCCAACCTTGCATTGATCCATTGGGGGGAGTGCATGGCCTCGTCCCGTCTCTCCCCGAGCTGTGCTCAGGAATTGGGAGTTGTGAGCAAGCAGGGAGAGCAGATGGGGAGAAAGAAAGACAACATAGCTGTGCAAGTGAGCATGGGTTAGCCCCATGTGACCCTGGGTTTGAGATGGCTCCCTTGGAGTTTGCTAGGCACCTTCTTCACGTCTGGTCAGTTTCCCAGAGGACAAGTGTAGACAGATCCTTTTGTGCCCTCTACCTTCCCCATCTTCCTCAGCCCGTTTAGCCTATCATATGTTTCTGTCCTGTCCAATTGATGTGGTCTCCTGAGCAGAGGGAGCCTAATTCATTTCTCTCTGGATCCTCACGGTACAAGCCTGACCTACAAGAAGCATTTATGGGTAAACTGTCTGTGTAATGAATACATTATGGAAGGAGAATGGATAGGTAGATGGGTGGGTGGGTGGATGGATGGGTGGGTGGATGGAAAGAGCATAGATGGAGGATGGATGGATAGTGGCTTGATGGAAAATGGATGTGATGGATGGATGGGTAGATGGATGGATGGATGGATGGATGGATGGATGGATGGATGGATG
>NC_022016.1:56549089-56552750 GCF_000317375.1 Microtus ochrogaster | reverse complement strand
TAGATGCATGGATGGGTGGATGGATGGATGGGTGGATGGAAAGCAGATACATGGATGAAGGTGAATGATAAAGGGATGGATGGATGAATGGAAGAGAGATGCATGGATGGGTGCTGGATGGATGGATGAGTGATGCATGGATGAAAGAAGGATGAACAAATGAATAGATGGTATTTCCTCTTACAGCTTATAGCTTCTCTCCCCTGAACTGAGCACAGAATTTCAAGTCTATCTTAGACTTGCTCTCCACTCTAAGCTAGCTGTGAAACTCTGGGAATTTAGTTTGCTGATTTCTATGTATAAAAACATCTCGAGTCTGCCCAAGCTGTTGTAAATAAGAAATGTATAAGGGGCCATTCAGGGCAATGATTGGACTCATGGGACCTGTACCTAAATTTCCGGAGTTCACCCTCATTTTATTACTTCCTGGCTGCATGCCTAGCTCTGTGCCTGAGTTTTGCTTATCCACAGGGATGAGTGTAGTACTGTACCCACAGGTCATGTGTAGCAGGGTGTCTTGGTAAAGATGCAGATGTGAAGGCATTTAGGAACCAGGCCACATGCTTTCCAGTGAGCTGACCCTTACCTTTCTGGTACCCAAGCGCACCTGCAATTTCCATGGTGTTGAAGGACTTACTGAGGAAGAATTAGAAACTTGAGTATAGATAGGACTTATGTGAAGGTGTCTACTGAGTTGGGGGAAGGCCATATGGAAGTTAAAAAACACTGGGTATGAACAAAAGCTTCAGGAAAATGAAGGGACCACAGAGTGAGATCCCAAACACAAGGGTCGAGAGGGGAAGGTAGGAGTGTAACAGGTGCAAGCCGCCCTATCCTCCGTGTCCCACAGATGCCGGTACCTTCTGAAGAGAGGGCAGCTTGGAAAAGGTGAAAGAATTGCCCCGTTCTTCAACTGTAAAGCTCTCTTCTGTGCTGCAGTCTCTCAGCCTTGGCCCCTGGGCTGGGCATGTCGCTGTGGACTGCTGACCTGAGCACTGTGGAGCCCATCCATCCCCCCCGAACTGTTTATCACACCTCAGTCCTCTTCTTCCAGAGTTGTGACAGTCATAAACATCCCTAGACATTACCAAATGTTCCCTGGGAGCAACTTCAGCCCCCAGTTGTTCTTCGGGACCGGGAGAGGATGCTCACTCTCTACCAGCTGGGAAGGAAAGTGCCAAATGGAAGTCAGGAGGAAGGGAAAAAAAAACCACAGCGAAAATTCCCTGTAGCTGTCCAGAACATGAACGCTCTTGCATATCTGAGGTCTAGACAGGCCTATGTTAGCACGGGGCTTTTGACACCATAATAAAGCGAGGACTCTGTTGAGAAAAGACACAGTAGTTGGTCAAGGACTCCAGAGCCCACACATGACTTTACGAGTGAGTTTGCATCCCCACCCCCAGAACTCCTGGAGGGTTGATTCTCAGAGCAAACCACACCAATGCTAGGCCCCTGCTCTTGGACGTCAAATGTAATTGGTCTGGGGTAGGGAGCCTGGATGCTAATTTCACAAATTCCCAGGTCCATACAGTTGCAAGTCAACCAGGTTAAGCAAGGTTTTGTGAGGCTGAGGCTGGGGTGGTATAGTGTAAGCGAGTGCCTGGCTTTTATCCTCAATGTTGTAAAAAGCAAAGAAAACCTCAAGCAAGGGTGCGTATATGTGGGTGAGATGAAGGCTTTCAGCCCCTTCTGCCCCCACCCAGACTCTCTGAATACCTGGGTGGTCATGACACACACTGAAGTTGAAATTCACTGACTAGAGATACAGGAAGAAGGATGTGCTGGAGTTGATGTCAGCCTTTTTACAGAACATGGGTTACATCAGCCTGACACAGTCTTGTTTCTTTTGCCAAGGCAGAAGGGACAAGGGACAGAGACAGCGTCAGAGATGTGTCTGTCTAGTTCTTGGGCTTTGGGTTTCTGGTTGCCTCCACTGGCTGGGTGAAAAGACATCTCCTCCTTCTAGTCTGCTATGTGTATTTCTCCCTCTCTTCTTTTCTTTCTTTACCAAGAAGAATAGAATGAGGAAAGAAGGTCCAGGCTCCTCCCCACCTCCTTACTTCCTAATCTAATCATCAGGGATTCCAGACACAGAGCGACACACAACTTGTTTTTTTTTTCTTTCTTCATGACTGCATTTCTCTATAGCTTTGCAGCCTGTCCTGGCACTAGCTCTTGTAGACCTGGATGACTTCAAATTCAGAGATCCACCTGCCTCTGCCTCCCGAGTGCTAGGATTAAAGACGTGCAACACCACTTCCTGGCTATCATACACACTTATAGGCACTGAGGATCCAAAGACAATACACACATATGTATTATATATGCACACACATATGTATTATATATATATATATATGTTTATATACAGATAGATGGAGAAAGGCATGAAAGGAGGAAGGAAGGAAGGAAAGGAAGCAAAAAAAGGAAGGAAGGAAGGAAGGAGGGAAGAAGGAAGGAAGGAAGGAGATTCCTGTCCTGAGGGAGTCTAAGAATTTACAAACAGCATAACTAAATACAGAATATTGTGTTGAGTGGTAAGCACTGCAGTGATTGGAACTCCTCTCAGAACATATGGATGGGGTGGGAAGTCCCCTCCCCCTTAATTGATAGAGAAATTAAAATTATCAACTGAGATTATCACCCTGTTCAACTCATCAAATTGCTTTTTTATTAATCTCACTTCGATTCCCAAATCTTGCAGTGATTCAAAAGAAATAGCATAAAATTTACTGTCATAAATATCAAGGGTACAATATAGCAGTGCTAACTGTATACACTTGCTTGTGCGACAGATTTCTAGAACACTTGTGTGTGTTTGTGTCTCTGTGTGTGTATGTGCATGTGTGTGTTTCTGTGTGCATGTGTGTGTGCTGTGCATGCATGTTTGTGTGCATGTAATTGCACATGAGTGTGAATGTGCAGTGTATGTGTGTGTGCGTGTGTGTGCATATGTGTATACATGTGGCTGTGGAGGTCATAGGTTGATGTTGGTATTTTTCCTTGATCATTTCCAGCTGTTGTTTTTTTTTTCTTTTTTTTTTTCTCTTGAGACAGTCTCCATCAAGCTGAAGCTCAACAATTTGTAAGTTTGGGGGATCCTCCTGTCTCCCTACACCCCCATCAGCCCAGCAAGCATATTCCACTGCGCTTTCCCTTTTATGCGGATTCTCAGGACCTAAACTCAGGTTTTCACATAGTACAGCAGGCCTTTTACCAACCGGACATCTCCCTCATCCCCTGCAGAATATCTTCATCTTGTAAATCTGAAATAACCCCGTGCCAGCTTTTGTCAGCTTAGGACAAATTAGAATCCCACAGGAAGAGGTGACCTCCATTTAGAAACTGCCTACATCAGATTGGCCTGTTAGCATGACCGTGGGATATTTGCCTGTTTGCTTATTGAGGGCCCAGCCTACTGTGAGTGCTGCCATCTCTGGAGGAAGGTCTGGGGTGTATAAGCGGCTAGCTGAGAACGCTCTGGGAAGCAAGCCAGCAAGCAGACTTCATCCACAGTTCCTGCTTCAGTTCCTGCCTCTAGGCTTTTGCCTTGAGTTCCAGCACGGGCTTCCTCTAATGATGGACTAGACTTCTCAGTCCAGAAAGTCTTGTCCTCCTTCAAGTTGCCTGAAGTCAGGGTTTTTTTTTTTTTTTTTTT
>NC_022016.1:56537175-56548989 GCF_000317375.1 Microtus ochrogaster | reverse complement strand
GGATGGGTGCTGGATGGATGGATGAGTGATGCATGGATGAAAGAAGGATGAACAAATGAATAGATGGTATTTCCTCTTACAGCTTATAGCTTCTCTCCCCTGAACTGAGCACAGAATTTCAAGTCTATCTTAGACTTGCTCTCCACTCTAAGCTAGCTGTGAAACTCTGGGAATTTAGTTTGCTGATTTCTATGTATAAAAACATCTCGAGTCTGCCCAAGCTGTTGTAAATAAGAAATGTATAAGGGGCCATTCAGGGCAATGATTGGACTCATGGGACCTGTACCTAAATTTCCGGAGTTCACCCTCATTTTATTACTTCCTGGCTGCATGCCTAGCTCTGTGCCTGAGTTTTGCTTATCCACAGGGATGAGTGTAGTACTGTACCCACAGGTCATGTGTAGCAGGGTGTCTTGGTAAAGATGCAGATGTGAAGGCATTTAGGAACCAGGCCACATGCTTTCCAGTGAGCTGACCCTTACCTTTCTGGTACCCAAGCGCACCTGCAATTTCCATGGTGTTGAAGGACTTACTGAGGAAGAATTAGAAACTTGAGTATAGATAGGACTTATGTGAAGGTGTCTACTGAGTTGGGGGAAGGCCATATGGAAGTTAAAAAACACTGGGTATGAACAAAAGCTTCAGGAAAATGAAGGGACCACAGAGTGAGATCCCAAACACAAGGGTCGAGAGGGGAAGGTAGGAGTGTAACAGGTGCAAGCCGCCCTATCCTCCGTGTCCCACAGATGCCGGTACCTTCTGAAGAGAGGGCAGCTTGGAAAAGGTGAAAGAATTGCCCCGTTCTTCAACTGTAAAGCTCTCTTCTGTGCTGCAGTCTCTCAGCCTTGGCCCCTGGGCTGGGCATGTCGCTGTGGACTGCTGACCTGAGCACTGTGGAGCCCATCCATCCCCCCCGAACTGTTTATCACACCTCAGTCCTCTTCTTCCAGAGTTGTGACAGTCATAAACATCCCTAGACATTACCAAATGTTCCCTGGGAGCAACTTCAGCCCCCAGTTGTTCTTCGGGACCGGGAGAGGATGCTCACTCTCTACCAGCTGGGAAGGAAAGTGCCAAATGGAAGTCAGGAGGAAGGGAAAAAAAAACCACAGCGAAAATTCCCTGTAGCTGTCCAGAACATGAACGCTCTTGCATATCTGAGGTCTAGACAGGCCTATGTTAGCACGGGGCTTTTGACACCATAATAAAGCGAGGACTCTGTTGAGAAAAGACACAGTAGTTGGTCAAGGACTCCAGAGCCCACACATGACTTTACGAGTGAGTTTGCATCCCCACCCCCAGAACTCCTGGAGGGTTGATTCTCAGAGCAAACCACACCAATGCTAGGCCCCTGCTCTTGGACGTCAAATGTAATTGGTCTGGGGTAGGGAGCCTGGATGCTAATTTCACAAATTCCCAGGTCCATACAGTTGCAAGTCAACCAGGTTAAGCAAGGTTTTGTGAGGCTGAGGCTGGGGTGGTATAGTGTAAGCGAGTGCCTGGCTTTTATCCTCAATGTTGTAAAAAGCAAAGAAAACCTCAAGCAAGGGTGCGTATATGTGGGTGAGATGAAGGCTTTCAGCCCCTTCTGCCCCCACCCAGACTCTCTGAATACCTGGGTGGTCATGACACACACTGAAGTTGAAATTCACTGACTAGAGATACAGGAAGAAGGATGTGCTGGAGTTGATGTCAGCCTTTTTACAGAACATGGGTTACATCAGCCTGACACAGTCTTGTTTCTTTTGCCAAGGCAGAAGGGACAAGGGACAGAGACAGCGTCAGAGATGTGTCTGTCTAGTTCTTGGGCTTTGGGTTTCTGGTTGCCTCCACTGGCTGGGTGAAAAGACATCTCCTCCTTCTAGTCTGCTATGTGTATTTCTCCCTCTCTTCTTTTCTTTCTTTACCAAGAAGAGTAGAATGAGGAAAGAAGGTCCAGGGTCCTCCCTCAAGTTGCCTGAAGTCAGGGTTTGTTTGTTTGTTTTTTTTGTTTTTTTTTTTTTTATCACAGCAGCTGAAACCCTGACTCTGGCACAATGGCTATTTCTACTTTCCCCATCCATGGCAACCGCCACTGTATTTTCTGTTTCTGAGCCAACTTTCAGTACTTGGGATCAGGAGAATCAGCAGATTTGTCTTTTGGTGACTAGCTTATTGTACTTACTATAGCAGCTTCAAGGTCTATCTGTGTTGGAGTCAACCAAAGAATTTCTTTTTGAAAAGACCAAATAATGTGCTGTTATGTGTGTCCACCACAGTTTCTTCCTCCAGGCACCCATGGGTGAGCATTCCTGCAGCTTTTATCCATTGCTATCATAAGGAGCTTAACAATAATGAATGTCAGGCAGATTCCTCTGAAAACCAATTTCCGATTCTCTTATGGGCGTAACCAGAAGTGGAATTCCAGAGTCAAATAATAATTTTATTAAAAAATTAAAAAACTTCCATACTTTATTTTTTAAATAGCAACTGTACCAGCTTCATGTCCACCAGTGACTCAATCCTACAAGAATTCCATTTTCCTGCTTCCTCAGCAGCACCCGTATCTCGTTCTTATGGATAATAGCTGCTGGTCTAGTTACTTTCTTATTGTTATGATGAAACACCATGAGCAAGTCAACTTATAGAAGAGTTTGCCATGGGCTTGCAGTTAAGAGGGAGAATCCATGACCTTCATGACAAAAGCATGACAGCAGACAGGCAGGCATGGTGCCGGGGCAGTAACTGAGAACTTACATCTTGATCCACAAGCAGGAGACAGAGAGAACTAATTAGGAATGGCATGGGTTTTTTTGAAGCCCCAGTATCCACCCCTAGTGACACACCTCTTCCAACAAAGCCACACTGTTTGATCTTTCCCAAACACGCCAAGTATTCAAACATATGAGCCTTATTCAAAAACAGTTGTGAAATAGGTGACACTCCTGTGTGAGTTTTGATTGACATTCCCCTGATGGTCCAATGGCAGCATCATCATCTTCTCCTCTACCTCTTCCCACCCCGAGACAGAGTTTCATTGTGTAACAGCCCTAGCTGTCCTGGAACTCACTCTGTAGACCAGGCTGGCCTTGAACTCACAGAGATCCACCCGCCTCTGCTTCTGGGTACTGGGATTAAAGGCATGCGCCACCACCACCACCGCTCTGCTGGGAGCATATTTTTGTGGGTTGCAACCTGTCGTGGGTGGTGTTAAATGGCCCTTTCACAGGGGTCGCCTAAGACCATTGGAAAACATAGATATTTATATTACAATTAATAACAGTAGCAAAATTATGGTTATGAAGAAGCAACGAAGATAATTTTATGATTGGGGGCCACTACAGTATAGGGAACTGTTTTAAAGGGTCGCAGCATTAGGAAGGTTGAAAACCACTGGTCTAAGGTCTTGTACTGAGTCTATCAATGGCTCTGGCCAATATGAACGTTTTAACATTATTTCTTCCAATCCAGGAGTTCAGGATTAGGAGTCCTTCTGCTGATTTGTGTTTTTGTTAGTTTTTTTCAATATTTTGTAGTTTTCATTATTCATCTCTCTTAGCATCTTAGTGAAGTTCAATCTTTAATTATGCTATTCTTTTTGATGCCATTGCAAATGAGACTATTTTCTTAATTCTCTCCTAAAATTGTTCATTGCTTGTACATAGAAACAAAATTGACATTTGTGTGTCAATGATTCTATATCCAGGAACCTTGCTTAGTTAGTTTATATTTCTGACACCTTTTATGTGTGTACATGAAATGTAATATTTATGAATATATATATATATATATGGTCATTTCAGCAGACAGAAACAATTTTCTTCTAACCCTTTCTGTTTTGGCTGTGTTTTATTTTATTCTCTTTGTCTTCTGGCTAGGACTTTCAATATTTATATCGAATAGGCATGATGAGAAAGGGCATACTTACCTTGCTGTGGACTTTTGAGGACAAACTTTTAGTTTTCCATTACTAAGTGTGACATTGGCCTTTTGTGTGTGACCTTTATAATATTGACTAACAAATCATATTGAGATTGATTTTCATCTGTTGAACTATCTTTGCATTCCAGGGATGAATTCTCTCTGGCCGTGGTATCTAAACCTATTAATGTATTGATGAATTTGATTTGTTAGTATTTTGTTGATAATTTTTTATCATGCATATTAGCCCCTAGTTTTTCTATAGTTCGTCTGATTTTTGCTAACCCAATAATATTGGCTGCATAAAATGATTTTGGAAGTACTCTATCCATTTTTTTTTCTTTTTGAGGGGAAAGAGTTTGAAAAGGATTAGTGATAATTCCTATTTAAATGTTTGGTAGAATTCTCCAGTCAAGCCATCTGGTCCTAGGCTTTTTTGTTTGGGGGAGGGTTTTGATTACTGATTCAATCTACTTGCTGGTTATGTCTGCTCATATTTTAATCTCTGATTCAGTTGTAGCTGTACAGTGTGTTTCTAGAAATGTATCTGTTTTTTCTAGGTTAGTCTTTTCTCTTTTCTAAGTAGTCCACTATTATCTTTTCATTTATGTGACATCATTACATTTTTCAAAAAATCTTCATATTTTTGAGTGTTTCTCAGATGGGTTGGTTAAAGTCAGTAAATTTTGTTGGACTTTTAAAAAGCAATTCCTAATTTTATTGATTTATTCTCTTGCTGTTCTATTTTTTCTTTTAGTTTCTGCTCCTGTCTCTGCTGATTCTTTCCTCCTAGTTTGGGGTTTGGTTCGTTCTAGTTCCTGAGGGGTAAAAGCTCGTTTGTAAATGATTGCGTTGGGATTTTTGCGAGGCGCACTGCTGTCAGCCCCCTTTCCCTAAACTCTGGATATTTTGCTATGTCGTCTTTTCATTTCATTTAAGATGGTTTTGAGTTCCTTCACGATTTCTGCTGGAAACCATTTCATTTCAGGGATATAATGTTCAGTTTCCACATACTCATGCATCTTCCAGTGTGACTTCTGCTGTCAGTGCCTAGCTTCGTTCCATCTCAATTGGAAAGGACCACTGGTGTGGTTTAGCCTTTTTAAAAGATGAAATTAATTTATTTGTGTGTTTGTACGTGCATGTGTTTGTGTATGCATATGTACATGCATGTGTGCATGCGTGTGTGTGTGTGTGTATAAATACCTAAGCGCACATGTGGAGGACAGAGGATAACTTGGGAGTCATTTCTCTCCTTCTACCATGAGGATGCCCAGGCTAAGAATGGATCGCCAACTATCCGGCTTCATTGTTGCTCCTTGTTTCCACTTAACCATCTACTGGTCTTTCTTAAACTTCTTCAGACTTTTCTTTTTCTTTTATTCTCTCTCTCTCTCTATTTTATTTATTTATTTTTTTTGTGGCCTAACATCTAATCTAGTCTGAAAAATGCTCTATATTTTCTATGTTAGCTGAGCATCCTGTGTCTCTAAGGATCCCATGTTCCATCTGAGATGCGGGTTCTCTTTGGCTCTGTTGACCTTCTGTGTCCTTGATCTAGCGTTGGAGGTGAGATGCTGAAGCCTCCTGATTTATGAAAATGTCTATTATTCCTTTAATTCTGTCAGTGTTTGCTCCATATATCCGTTTGTTCTGCTGTTCGATGCATATATGTTTATAATTACAAGGGTAATCAAGCTGATCCTCCTTTCATCGCATGATGCCCTTCCTTGTTCCTGAGGACAGGTTTTTGATTCTGTTTTGTCCACAGTAAGTTTGGTCACCCTACTTGCTTGTGTCCACCATCTCAAAAGAGTATTCTTTTCCTTTCAGACTCCGTGTGCCTTTGTATCGAAATGGAATCCTTTGTAGAGAGCGGATAGTTGGAGCTTGTTTTTAAATCCACTTATCTATGCAGTGTATTTTGGTGACTTAGTTAATCCATTGCCATAGGAAACAGCTGCCAGTTGGAAGTTTTATTCTTATTTTGTCACTTGATTTCTGTCTGTCTTCCAGTTCTTCCCTCCCTCTTTCCCTCTCTTGATTCCCTGCCATTCTAGCTTCCTTTCTGTTGCCGTGATAAAACACCCTGGCCAAAAGCAACCTAAGGGCAGAAAGAGCTTTATTTGTCTTATACATCCAGATCACAGTCCATCACTGAGGGACGTCAGGGTAAGAGCTCAAGCAGTAACTGTAGGTGCCTACTGCTTGCTGACTTCCTTCCTCACTGACAGAGCCCAGGGTCACATGCCCAAGCAATGGCACCGTTCACAATATGCTGAGTTCTCCTACATCCATTAAGACAGTTGAGACAGTCCTCCACAGACATGCCCACAGTCCAATCGGAGCCAGGCAATCTCTTAGTCAAGACTTCCTTCTCCGATGACTCTAGATGGTGTCAGATTGACAGTGAAAGCTAAGTAGGACATTTCCTTTGTGTTTTATTGATTTTTCTCTTTTGTTATGACAGGATTTGATATGTTTGTTATCTCCTTTTGTGTACCCTCTGTAGGTATTTTCTTTATGGTTAAAATGAATACTAGATCAAGCATCTCACTAATAACAATCTGTTTTAAACCATCAACCAGTAGATGTCAATCACACTGAAGAACTCCACTCCTTTAAATCCTCCACACATCTTGTTGATGTCACAAATTTTGCATCAATTATCATAGTTTTAGAGTTATCTTGTTTTTATTCTTTCTTTTTTCAAAAAATGCTGTTTATGAAGGCAGTGATTTGTGCTTCAGTATTACAGCCCCCCCCAGATGTCCTATTGTCTATATATTTATGTATACATACACATACTAGGGAGTTGCATGTTTTTGTACACTTTCATGTTGCTGTCCACCATGCCCTTTTGTTTCAATTCGAAGGACTCTCTTTAGCAATTCTTGTAAGTGTGATCTAGTGGTAATGAGTTGCTTTAGCTTTTGGTTATCAGGGAAGGCCTTTCTTTCTCCTTCGCTTTTGAAGGACAGGTGCTTGCCAGATTATGTGTTCTTGGCTGGCAGTCAGTTGCTTTCAGAAGTTTGAGCACATCACCCCCTTCCCTTTGGGCCTGTCATGTTTCTGCTGAGAAATCTGCCGGTAATCTTGAGAGACCTCCCGAGCATGAGATGAGTCACTTTCTCATGCTTTCAAGTTTCCCTCCCTGTTTTTGATTTTGGACTATTGTGAGTCTTGGTGTGGAGTCCCCTTTGGACTTAAGTTGGAATCCTTAAAGTGCTCTTTGAATTTAGACATTGATTTCCTGCTTTAGCGTTAGGATGTTTCTGGCAACTATCCTTTCAGATACAAAACTCTCCACTCCCTTTTCTGGGATCAGCCCGTTAGATGGCTGTAAGTGGAGACTGCGCGTTCATTTCCCAGCTGCCCAGACCTGAATAATCACAGAAACTATATTAATTACAACACCATTTGGCCAATAGCTCAAGCGTATTTTTAGCCAGCTCTTTTGTCTTAAATTAACCCATTTTTATCAATCTGTGTACCGCCACAAGGCCATGGCGTTACCTCATAGTCTACATGTCTTGCTTCCTTGCTGTTGGCTGGTGTCTTTCTCCTTCGGCAGCTACATGGCATCTCTCTGACTCCACCTACTCTCTCTATATTTCTGGATTTCCCCCCTGGCTGTACTCTGTTAAGCCATTGGCCAAAACAGCTTCTTTATTAACCGATGGTAATAAAACATATTCACAGCATGCAGAGAGCAGTCCCACATCAGATGGTTTCTTTTAAGTCCTCCCTTTTCTGGGATCAACTCATTGGACGGGTTCTTTTAAGTCTCATGGGCGTGGTTACTTCCTTTTCTTCCTGTTCTTGTTCCTCTTGTCTTCTGACTCAATAATTTCATGGGATTTGTCCTTGAATTCAGGTATTCTTCTGGTCATTGGAACTCTTCAATGAAATTTTATTCATTTTAGAGTTATTTTTATTTGTGTGTCTTTGTGTGTGTGTCTCTCTGTGAGGGTACATGGATATATCCAGCGGTGCCCTTAGAGGACATCATATCCCCTGGGGCTGGAGTAACAGGCAGTTGTGTGCAGGTACCAAAATGAGGTCCTCTCGGGGGTCAGGGAGGACTCTTAATGACTGAGCCATCTTTCCAGCCCTCCAGTGAAATTTTGCTCTCATTATTATGTTCTTCAGCTCCACAGTGTCTGTTGGTTATTTTCTGTTATTTCGTCTTTCCCACTTTGTTGTTGCAATGGTTTCCTGACTCCATTGGTTTTTCTATCTGTGTGGCCTTGAGGCTCATGGGCCTCTTCAAGATGGTCATTTTGAGTTCTCTGGTAATTCATTAAGTGTATTGTTTTTAAATGTTGGTTTCTGGTTCTTTTACTCCAATCATATTGTCTTTTTACATCAAGTGCTAGAGTAACAGGCAGGTACCACTGTGTTTGGGCCTGTCCACCTTTAAATGTCATGCCCTCTAGGCACCCTCTCCCACTGTCTCTCAGTAGTGGCCACTTGATCAAGGTCTCCCAAACTAACATGGGATTGGATGTGTGCTCCTATTTTGCTCACCAACGTTAGTCGGGAGAGCATCCATGCTGCTGGTCCATGTGCGCTCTGGGCACTCCGGGAGATGGGCCTGATTTTAAGATGTTGTGGCTCTGGGATTTTCCCAGGAGCCAGAGGATGTGGCTGCCAGCTCTGCCACCGCCATTGGCCCTCATGTGTTTTCCTCTCTCAAGACCCTCGTGCTTCCCTTGTGAATGGCATAAGTAGAGGGTAAAAGTCAGAAGAGATGTGTTTCCAGGAAACTGAGGGGCAGAATATGCTTCCCAATAAAGTTAAGAATTCTGAGGTCTGAAGCTGAGGAGGAGCAGAGCTTGACACAGAGCAGCAGAGATGGGGCTGGGTCCCACTCACTCACCCGGTATCCCTCAACTGTGACTGCCATCAGGGCGGTCATGCTGTCTTGTGGGGAAACCTTAGTGAGAAAGCATGGACTCTCCATAGTCCCACAGTATTTAAGTCCATAAAAGTTTTCCATCAAATCCTTAGCCTGGGGACCATGTGGATTCTAGAAACTCCTACCAGACTGTCCTCACTCCAAATTCCCCTGTTGGGAGGCAAACATATTTATTCATTTATTCTGTAAATACTTTTGATTTTTTTCAAAGGTAGAATTTCCTGCCCCCATCTCTGCCTTGGTAGCTTTACTTCAGTATGCCCGCAGGAAAAGGGGACTGGCATTAGAGATATTTTTTAGAGCTCTTGAAAGGTTCTGGGTACCTTATCTTTGGAATCAGAGTAATCTACTTGCTGGGAATCCGCTACAAAGTGTTTAGGGATGGAGTGGGGAGGATGCTGGGACATCCAGCATGGCATCTAGAGCTGGGGCTGACCAGGGTGAGTGAAGGCCTGCATTAACAAAGACCACGAGGGTCAGAACTGGATGTTTAGGGAAATGGCCATGGAAATGATGGTGGGAGACTGGGGTCCCAGAAGCAGGTTCTGGTCCAGACCCTTGCAGATGCTCAGACTCAAGTGTGGTATACTATGGTTAACTTGTATATGGGGAAAGGACAATGATGGAAGCATTAGGATTTACTTCTATAGAGATGTTTAGGGTAATGTGTTTCTTCACTGTTCTCTGGCAACATTTTAGATTATCTGTTACCCACTCAGAAATACTTTTTCTCTCTGTTCACTTCAGCTCTGTCTATCTCTGTCTCTGGAGAGAAAGAGAGAGAGAGAGAGAGAGAGAGAGAGAGAGAGAGAGAGAGAGAACAAAAGAATGACTTAAAAATAAATTCTCTTCCAGGTGAGATGTGCCATGTTGTCCTCCCTCTGGGAACAGGGCGAGGGGACAAAGCTGTCAAGAAGTCGTCCTGTCATACCCTGCTAAGGGACAACAAAACCTTCTTAGCTCCAGCCAGCATTTTCAGTTAACATCTCAGCTCTCCATGATGCGCGTGGCATATGGCCAGCTCTATCTGCTCTCCTTCTCTTTCTCCCTCTGCTCCCCTTGTCCTTCCCTGTCATTCCACTACAGTATAGAACAAGTATGTTAAGATCTCTTTCTCAGGTCAGATAAAGCGGTGCTTGATCCCCAGTTTTGCCTGCTTTTTCTATATGTGTGGGCGTGGCTGGGTTATTTGCCCTAACCCTTATTTGGTAACCAGGGCTAAAAGTGGCTAGTACACGTAAAAAACTCACATAGTGCTGGATAGCAAATGACGGCACTCCCTTTGACCTTCTGCTCACTGACATCCGAATCCCATGCTGCGCCTTCTAGGATGCAGTAGCAAGAGAGGTAGGCCATATTCCATATGACACCAGGGGCTCACTATGGTGGAGGGGCATCTTGGGAAGTGGTGGGCAGATTGTACCCAGAATCCACTCTGTCCTACTATGATTGCCCTGAGTGCTGATCTCTGGCTCCTCTGTCCCCAAATGCTTTCAGATAGAGCCATGGCAACTGCTTGTGCTCTCTGAGCCTGTGGTTTTCACATGAATTTTATTATTGTAAGTGCACTAGATTTTAGTCCGTTTCTTTGTTCACTCAACTATTGTTTCCTGAAGGCTTACTATGTGATGAGCACTATTCTATTTGGTTGGGATGCATCAGTGAATGAAACAAAAAAATGTTCTAGCAGGAGAAACCAAACAATAAACACAGTATGAAAGTAAGTTCCATAGAGTGCCATAGAGAGATATACATTACCAAAGAAAGAGCATAGAGAATGGGTCAGGGCATCCAAGGAGCCAGGGGCAGGGGCAAGCAGTGAGTTGATCTTTTATAGACGGTAGTCACAAGACCTCATGCAGGAGGCAATGCTGTGCAAAGATTTCAAGGAAGAAAGCAAAATGAGCTTGGCTTCTCTGGAGGAAGAAGGAGGGGAAATCAGGTTCAATGGCTCCAGGAAAAAACACGGCCCATTTATTGAGGGAGCAGGGGTGTAGATATGGCCAGGGAGTTGCAAACAGGAGTAGGAAGCTCCAGGAGCGCAGAGGCTGTCTGCCTTTTGCCTAGCTTGGGACAGAAGCAAGCAGCCCCTCCATGATAAATCTCTATTGGCCCCCAGGCTGGTCTGAGCTGAGCCAGGCCAGGACTGACCCCTTGCTAATTAGCTTCAGCTTTCCCTTTGGATGGGAGCAATTTCCAGATCACCAGCAGAGCTCATGTTCAATTCAAATGTGCAGTTAGGGGCAGGAAAACACAAAGCCCTTTCATTTGCATGCAAAAAGAGCAACTCATCTGCTGAAGATTGGGGAAAACAGGGTGAAAGCCCCCTGAGCACTTTCATTTGAAGAAGCCTGGACTGGGCTGGCTTTGTAGTTGTTGTGGGTGTCTCCACCGGTGGCACTTTCAAAGGGACTGAAGGAGTAAGGGGTTGAGGTTGCTACGGAGGAAGGCAAGGCTGTGTCTAGCAGGTCGTGATCTGTGGTTCTCAGACCTTTGCTGTCAGATTGGAGTTTTCTTACCCTCCATCTCTTCATCTCCTACCTATCTTCCTCCTTGTTATTGGGTGCACAGTGCCCGGAACCTAAGGAAAGCACCGTTGTGGGTCACCATTCTCCCTTATCCCCTCATCCCCAGATTCCTATGGCAAATCACTTTAAACAGGAACCTTGATTCCTTATCAAACAAGGGTGGAGTGCACTGTTTCTGCATGCACACTTCCAGAGTCAAAGGCCTTCTGTTCCCCTTTCCTTGCTCCTCTCCCCTCTCCTTTGTCATTATCTACCCACTATTTTTTTTTCATTTCCCACCCTAGGATTTGTTGCCCAGGTATCTCCAGTGATTCATCTATCTTCCTGCCCGCCCATCCATCCATCCATCCATCCATCCATCCATCCATCCATCCATCCATCCATCCCCCATTCCCCACCCCACCCCCATCCATCTATCCATCCATCCACCCACCCATTCATCCATCCATCCATGTATCCATCCAT